>NC_067196.1:4539615-4859615 GCF_000699445.3 Schistosoma haematobium | reverse complement strand
TTCGCCAACCTGCTCAGAGTCATCAAGCATTTATAATTGTGGATTTACATTACTGGACCTAATCAGAACACGCAACGTTTGGGCAATTTAAGTAACGTCCCTAATTTTTATTGTATTTGTAACAATTAACTGTATATATTAATATTACTATTTATCTTTAGTAACTTTGTTTATACTTTTTGCGTTCATATTTGTCTGGTCCACCACAGACTCATCTAAAATCTTTTTCAAAACGAATAAATACACTTTCATCGCACATCAAATTCACGAATGAAAATGAAAATGTACATGGTGAGCTACCATTCTTGGATTGCTTAGTAAAAAGAAATCCAAATGGAAGTCTAAACCTATCCATTTACCGAAAACCGACACATTCAAATCGTTATATTGACTTCCATTCAGCACATCCTTTCAGTACAAAGATCTCGCTAGCCTTAAATCTTTTTAGAAGAGCTAACAAGATCATCACATCAGAGGAAGACAAACAAAAAGAACAAATGAATATATTTAGCATCTTACAATCGAATAATTTTCATATGAAGATTATTAGAAGCATATTAAAACAAAACAATTTACTACATTATAATAAGGATTCGAATGAAATGCCATGGATTGGTACTGTAGTTCTACCATACCGTCATGGCACAACGGAAGAAATCCAAAGAATCTTAAAACATCACAGAATCAAAGTGTATTACAAAACAACGGACACATTACGTAATACTTTAGTTCGCCTGAAAGACAAAATCCCTTTCATGTCCACACACAACTGCGTCTACAAATTAGGTTGTATTGATTGTGATGCCTATTATATTGGAGAGTCATCCCGCGAAATCGTGACTAGAGCCAAAGAACATATTAGGTACACAAAGAAACCTCCTAACAATCCTGTAGAATTGAACCAACTTCAAATTAAATCGGCAATAGCAGTTCATGCCATTTTCAACAACCACCAAATCGATTTTTAAAATATCAAAATATTGCAAAAAGGCTTTTCCAACTACAAAGAAAGGAGGGTAGCTGAGACGTTCCATATAATGCTTAATCATAATACTCTCAATAGAAAAGAAGGTCTTACTATACATCCTACTTGGACCATCTATCCTAGCCATTCAGTCTGATCGTATTTACAATTTCACACGATCATATTACAAATTTAAACTCTATGTGTCACGTGCAGAACGGATGCTGTAGTCTTGCTTAGTAACATCATCGTCCTACTGACAGGTCTGCGGAACAAGTTGTCAGCATACTTGGATAACGACAGTAAAAAAACGGGTAGGCAAACAAGAGCGCGCAATGAATACAAGAATAAGGATGTTGACAGGTATACCATCGATGAAGCATTCATTAGCACTAATGATGATGTGTTGAAGCTCAGCACCATCAACACGTTGACGGTACTAGACTCTCTAAGTAAACTCGGGTCTCCCAGCTCAGGGTCCCTGAACACAACAGTGGTTCCTATAAACTCTGTAGGTGATTCGACCCACGTTAACAGAGCCCAAAAGAACCAGGCGTCACTGCCTAAGCTGAGCATCCCAAGTATTGTTGTATGGAAGACAACTGGTGATTTGGTCTCACAGTCTGCCCCCAAGAATGTTCGTCTGGTCATCAAAGAGCCCAAGATTTAAAAACGTGCCTTGACCTCCAAACAACAAGGTATTAAACATGAACCCACTGGAAAACCTGGTAAATTAACAACGGTTCGTAGCACAAAGGCAAGTTGAAGTTAACTGTCTAGATGATAAAAAACGTGTAAAGGACAGGGCCTACCAACTCGGTAAACCTCATATAGGTGGGCTACCTGTTCATTCACGTAAGGCTCATACAGACAAACAAGATGAAGCTCACGCATTCCAAATTGAAAGCATAAACTGCTCAAATACAAACGCCGCGAGTCTACCAAACAAATTGGATGAAATACGTGAACTTAGCAACGCTAATAAGGCCCATATGATGGGAATATGTGAAACTTGGATACCTTCTCAGTTCTCGGACCAAGAGTTAGCAATACCTGAGATGTCTTCGTTTCACAACGACAGAAAATCAGAAATTGGGGGCGGAGTAACCGTAAACATACGATCTTCCTTAGAGCCACACCAAGTCCATAACCTCGAGTTAAACAATCTTGAGGAACCCATATGGTGCTCTGCAACATTGTCTACTACTTCGAGGTGCCTAGTCGGAGTCACATATAGGAAGCCCACGGCCGACATCGAGTACGATAGTCGTATGCTGGAAGGACTATCCCGCTCTACTCGTCTCGGTTTCACACACATTCTGATTCTAGGGGACTTTAATCTCCCTAGAGTCAACTTCGCGGAACACACGTATACTGGAAGGCGAAAATTCAATTAAAGCTCGGTTCTTCAACCTCATCGATGACTTGGGATTATACGAAAATGTGAGGTCGGCAACTCGTTGGAGAAACAGTGAGATACCATTGCGCTTAGACTGTGTATTCACAAACGAATAATTCCTAGTTGACAACCTCTCAATCCTGGCTCCCCTGGAAAAAAGCGATCATGCCGTCATAGCTTTCAGTTTTGTCAGCAAAACTAAGCTAAGGTATCCCACAAATTACTTGCGTTGGAATTTTAAACTGTTGAATGTGTCAGCTCTACAAGACTATCTACAACAGGTGGTTTGGGATGTTTACCCTCAACGGTCATTGGGACTTCTTACTGCACACGCTCTTATGTGCTACAAACCATCCAGTTCCTCAAACGGTTCCCAAAAGCTGCAAGCCACCTACAGTAATCAAGAACCGTACCCTTCGCCTGCTAAGCCGCAAAAAGCACTGTTGGGCGGAATACAAACGAACTGACAACGACGGAGCGTACAGGCAATATAAGCATATCAGGAGCATATGGACGAAGGCTATAAGAGAAAACAGGCTTCAGTACCAGACAAAGCCTATGGACAAATTCGCCTCTAATCCTAAACGCTTATTTCGTTATGCAGCCTCTCTTCGCCAAGCCAAAACTGGAGTTTCCCAACTGCTAGGTCTCAACGGCCCGACCAATAACGATGGCGACGCCGCTAACCTTCTGGCTGAACATTACCCTCAGACATTTCAATCGACCGACATCAACTTTACTGATGACAGTCTCATCTGCAATTCCACAGGACTTTCCGAAGTGAACCTAAGCGCTGACTTGGTGTTCCGGAAATTGCAGCACTTAAGACTTGACACTTCTCCTGGCCCGGATATGGTCCATTCTGCCATACTGAGGGAGGCAGCCTCAATCCTGGCAACGCCGCTTAGCGTGATGTTTTCACACTCGCTTAGCCGAGGCAAATTACCGGAAGATTGGAAGTTCGCTCACATCACACCAATTTTCAAAGGAAGTCAACGCAATGAACCTTCAAGTTATCGGCCGGTGGCTCTTCTGTCATTACCTTCAAAACTCATGAAGTCCCTGATATGCGATGGCTTAAACGACTATATGCTATCCTTAAATTTCTTCTCACCCCAACAGCATGGTTTCAGGAAGGGCTACTCTTGTATAACCAACCTGCTGACTGCGGTGGACAGATGGACAAGCATCCTCGATCGCAAGGGAAAGGTTGACATCATCTACCTAGATTTCTCAAAAGCTTTTGATAAGGTTAACCATTTATGTCTTATCAATAAGCTCAAAAGACTAGGTATCAGACCACTTCCAATCGATTGGCTTACTTCATACCTGAAAAATCGACATTTTAAGGTTAGGGTTAATTTCACTTTATCTCAGGCTATGGAATGTCCTAGTGGGGTCCCCCAGGGCTCAGTACTAGAACCTCTTCTCTTCTTTATCTAGATGAATGGTCTTCGTCAACAGGTAACGTCAGATTTCTTACTTTTTGCAGATGACGTTAACCTTTGGAGAGAGATACGCAGTCTAGACGATATACAGGCACCTCAGGATGATCTGACTCGACTTCAAAGTTGGGCAGCCAATAACGGACTTACTTTTAACACTTCAAAGTGTAGAGTAGTCCATCTGCGACATGTTGCAAACTACAGTTACAACTTAGGAAACTCCTCTCTAGAAGTATCCCGAGTCGAAAAAGATTTAGGAGTCCTGGTGCCCCATGACTTAAAGTCTTACGCTGTGACAAAAATGCCTTCCGAGCAAACCTTGCACTGGTAAAGTTGAAGCGCATTTTTGAACAGTTTGACGGACGAACGTTCCATACAATCTTCAATAGTTTCATCCGTCCCCATTTAGAGTACAGAAACTTAGTACTCCCCCCTCACTCCAAAAGGACAAGGTCACTTTGGGGCGTATCCAACGGCGAGCCACGAAATCAGTTCGAGGACTCAAACCTAAACCTTACGAAGAACGCCTCCATTCACTAGACCTTTACCCATTAGAGTATAGGCGTCTTAGAGGTGATTTATTAATGGCTTATAATATTCTTAACACTTCTGGACATCCTCTTGAACACCTACTTAAGCTTAGTTAGAACATTAACCTAAGGGGTAATACCCAGAAACTGGAGACACAACATAGCAAAACGGAGTGTAGACATAACTTCTACTCCTTAAGAGTCGTCAAGTGCTGTAACTCGCTGCCGGCCGAGCTAGTCCAAGCGACTTCCCAGGAGTCCTTTAAGAGGCCACTTGACCTATTCTTAAGGACCAAGGATAGCATCATACTATGATTTACTAATTTCTTTTTCCTCTTTTATTGTTAACATACCTAGATCCCTGCTTGGAGGATTTGGTGATCCCCTGCTACTAGACACGGAAGCCTGCTAAGCAGAAGCTTCTTCTATTCCGTCCACAACCATCTGAACTATTTGAATTTAGACAACTTCATTTACAGTTGATTAAAGAAAACTTTTATACCTGCTTGCTTGAGGTTATACATAAAAAATCCAGTGATCCGTTAGATTCAAAGGGAAGTGATTAACCAAATTCTTGTTTAGTTCTGTCTAAAATTGTTTGATAATACTTGAAAATATTGTATATTGAGAATGCAACTGAAGGCACCACTTGTTTGTATAGATAGCCTCGGTATTATTTGAGGGTGGGAGTATACTTCTTGGGTGCTGTGTATTCATTCCTAAAATGATTGGGATAGAAGTAAAGGGACGCTTAAATCAATACGTAAAAGTAAGTAATGTATTTGCACATGTATAACATTTTTAGGCCATCCTGCGCAACGTAGTTGACGAAAATGTGATTGTCTTCTACCCGGAAAAGTGGGTTTAAGTCATATTTTCCATTCCTCTCTTTCAGAAATGAAGAGGAACAGGTTCCGATCAGAAATGTGCGACTACCCCCAACTTCCGAACGGTTAGTTTGCAAGCAGTTTTAGTAGCTCCATAAAATGGTCGTGTCCTACATACATAATGCGCAACATGGTTAGCATACTTCATGTTCTGAATACAAGGTCATAGCCACCACTAATTGTCAACGGTGTTATAGAACTACCGGCAAGTAAAAGGGGTCAGCTCCCTAGCGTCTAGTTTGAAAGACCTAGGCAATCAGTCCTTGATTCATGTCAATGCAGATCGTCTCGTTACTGCTGTATAAGTATCCAAATGTAGTTCAAGTTACCTTTTTCTTAAGTCCATAGTGTATTCGGGTGTGGTTATTCTATCGAGTTTGGTTTCTATTAAGAACACGAAGAGGTCACGTAGCATTCAAACACCCAATACTCGCCAAGTCTGCTTTCAAGTACGATGGGTTATATTATTCTAAATCTGAAAAGTGCTCTAAGTTCATTATGACTAAAGTCGTATTCCCTATAAAAAGTGGTGGAGGAAGTAGACGAGTTGGACTGCGGCTCAAGAGAACTACCGGTTATATAGTGGAAAAATTCCTGCATGTCAATGAGAGACGTATGAAAATTTTAGCTGCATGGACTGGAAGAGCCTCGTTAGTATTGCTTCATACGCAGAAATTCATCCTTCTCTTGTATGAGTTTATAGTACTTAGTGTTCTTATTTTCAGTTTCCAATATGCACTTACTCTCTGCGTACTAACGAGTGCCTCATAGTGGCTTGACTTGTTAAGAGGCTTCAACATCAAAAGTATACTCTCGGTATACCGAAATCCTACTGGCAGTTTTGTCCTTTAGTGTTAATGCATATTCTCAATAAGTTGTATTCATGCTTGTTCTAGTAACAAAGATATTGCCTGAAGACCTGGATATTCTTTTTTTCTAAGAACACGATATTCCGAGTGGTCAAGCACATTTAAAATAGCCATTATACCCGGTCTATTCCTTAACAGCTAGTTGTCTTCCACATTTTCTCGGTTGACATTTGTCCACAGTCAACCTAATTCCGTGTCTTTCTAAAAACTGGGATGTAGTTAATACTTTCTACGTAGTCTTTTCGAAATTTATAGTGCACTTACTGAATAAGCGTGTTTGAAGTTAGAATTTGTGCATGTATTTTGTGGTACTCAAAGTTCATTTTAGGTTTAGATATCATCTCATACTAGTATTTATTCATCTGCTTACTGAGATAACTGCGTAAACGGCTGATCCACTAAGTTCTACATGACCTAAAGCTAGTACTAAATGAAATAAATAGTCCTTGTCTGAAAAGCTTTTTCAGAGGTCTTTTTTTGCGTTTCCAGAGATGTTCATCCTGGACAAAACGGGGAAGCCCTATTTTCCGTCGTGACCGATCAGACTCCAGGTTCATCTAGTAATACAATTACACTGACTGGCCGTTGGGGCGATGAAACTAATAGTAAACCGGAAGTTGAACTCATACTGGATGATCAGCTGAATTATCTCCCTATTCCATCTTGGTGGCCTTGTCGCGTTGTCAAGATTCGAGATGATGTCGCAGTAGTTAAGTTAAATGTATCACCACCGGCCGATGCAACACCCTCAGAAATTTCACTTTGTACACACCTTTCTACTGTCACCGAGATCGTAAGTCGTAAGTCTCTACGTCAGCCCAGTGATGACTGCCCATGTCTGTCACCTGATATCATTCACCGGCATCGTATTGAAATTCCAAAGGAATTGGCAGACTTGTAAGTCTATCTTGAGCAATGCAGGCAGAGGACAGTTATGTTGTGTTCACAGTTGTTTTTATGTTTTGTTTTTTACATTTGATTGCTGCACTTGCCTTTATACCACTTTGTAACAAAATGAACTCACAGATCGGGTTATCGACATTTATAAGTTAGCTATTTTTGAAAATGCCACTTCGTGATAACTATTGATCGCTATGATATCCGCTGGAATCTTGATATTGGGTCAGCAGGTAAAGACAGTATTTCATCTTCATAAAGATTGTAGAAAAATGACGCAAGTCCACTAGTTTTGCTCACAAAACTTAGTGCCGTAGTAAAAAGTGGGCAGATTGTATTGGTTATATGACTACGTGTAAAACTTTTCATAATAATTTTTTGGAAATAAAATTCCTAATCAGGACTATAATAATTATTTCTCGTATTTCACTGTAGCGTCATTAGAGCATTTCTTTACTGAAATCACCGAAAACAATTTCATTTTGGGTGACAGTACCAACTCAGTTCACGATTTACTTGGATTTGATTACATGCTGGCTACTTTTTATTTATTTAAACATAAAGATTGGTGCAAAGGGGCACCAAGTATTTTTACACCACACTTCATTTGATTTGTGTTTTGGCTGGAATATTGCCTAGGTTACCAGACCTCGAGCCTTTTACTTATAGATCCGGTCCACAAGGCAGTGGGGCAACGTTAGGAGACGCAATCCCATGGCCATGGTAGCCGATGACTAATAATCGGTTCACGACGATTTTTTCTCAGGGTTCATGAGCCTATATGCACCACCGTTTTTGAATCAAGATTTTCCGAATTCCTTAAGTGAATTCCCAAAACCCACTAGCTTGATTGAAGCGTGGAGCGTTCGCCTTCCGTCCTTTCGACTTCGTAAACAACAGCCTCACTGCGAGAAGGCAGTAAGACTTCCTTGCTAGTGGTCGTATACGCGTGGCTATATGAGAGCATTTCGAGAGAGTGAATTCTTCCCACCTTCAACTGTATCAAAGCATGTCGGTGCTGGCTACTTTATGGGTCTTGTTTTGTTTTCTACTACATTATAAGTTACATCATGATAACAATACTGTATACGATCACCATCGTCGAATTATACTACTCACACTAGTTTCAGAACTTGAGATCCACTTATCTGACATCTTTTCTCACCTGAGCAGTAACTTTTCAAATCATTTATATACTTCGAACCCTTAGGGACGTACTAGAAAATAATAAAGGTGGTTGTGTCGTTCATATTTCATTTTCGAGTCAACAAATCTATTCATCTTAAACTTTATCAGTTTGCCATAGAGCTCATTAATAATTTTCTATTTTCAGTGCTTCTGATCCTTCTGTCCACCATGACTTTTTGCGCCATTGTGGTGGCCCTGTAAGCCTACACTACGATAATGAGTCTTCCTGTTTGGTCGTGTTAACGACAGACCCTGTAACAGCCAAGAATGTTGCCTTGTTGGAAGATACTCATTTAAGGATGTTGCGCCAAAAATGGGCCCTAACTCGAAGTCTTCGGCAAACTATTCGAAATCTTGAGGTAAGTGTTCATTCATCTCACACCGTAAGATGTAGTTCATTGTTTCTGTTGACAATCTACTAAATTTCATTTCTCGGAGCTTCTTAACCTCGGGGATTTTACTTTACCAACAGAAGCTTAATAATGGTGCGAAATTCTCCATACCGTACCTCAGAAGTACATAAACATTGTAAAGGCTCTTTACTCGAATACTAATTGAACCAGAGCTTATGGCGAACTGTCAACCTCAAGTGATATCCGTCAAAGCTGTCCACTTTCTCCATTTTTATCTCAGTCAGTAACAACGTAGAACTCCGTTCGTACATACATCAGTTCGAGTTGCCACACCACATTAGCACAGTGATGCAGTTGTTTATTGAAATTTCGTAGTGGTAGAGGTAATAAGAGTATAAGCATAATCGGGAAGATGAGTGTTTGGAGATGTTACTTAAAGAGTATAATACAGTGAAATAAATTTGAGAGGAAAAAAAAGAGACAATGAGGAATCAGGAGATTAAAATTTGGGAGAACACAAAGAGTGTATGCACCTGCGCCATTGCAAACGATTTTGAGCCATGTCATTCAGGCTCTCTAACCATCAGTTGCTATCATCTCGCGGTCCCCAACCAGGTAGTCTACACCTACCGACATGACTCAGCCCACTTGTCAGTGACTTCATGGACTTGTGCCATGTTTTGGTCTGGCCGCCTCTAGCTTTCTTCCAACCTACTCCTATACCACTGAACATCGCACGTCGAGGCAGTCGGTGGTTGGGCATAGGTAACACGTGTCCCAGCCATCTCAACTGACGGAGCTTCACTACTTCGTCAATCGATTTGCCATCATTACCTAGTACCCGTTTCCTAACAACTGCGTTACTTACTCGATGTTCTCAGGATATACCAGCAATCTTTCGTAGACACCTATGATCGAATACTAGTAACCTACGAATATCCTCTACTCTTACCGGTTACGTTTCACTGCCATAACGTAGGACGGAACGAACTGCTGCTCAGTGAACACGTCCTTTGTTTGATAGACGGATATCTCGTCTACGTCATAAATGACGCAAGTTGACTAAAGCTAGTCGAGCCTTCTGTATCCGTGCTGAGATTTCGTCACACACCAGACCACAAGGGCTGATGATACTTCCAAAATAAGTGAAGCGATCGACACGCTCAACTACTTCACTCCCTATCATTAGTTTGGGTGTCAATGCAACCCAATACTGAAGCAACATTTTGCATTTTGAGGGGGAGAATCGCATGCCGAACATGTTTGCATTACTTTTTAGAGTGGCCAGAAGACTGCATTTTGTCAGCGTCTTCACCAAATATAACTATGTCATCGGCATATTCCAAGTCAACAAGTGAATCTCCTGGTAGAAGTTCAACCCCTGGAAATTTAGATGAGGAAAGTGTCATCTCTAAAAGCACGTCAACAACAAAGTCGAACAAAAATAGAGTGGATAGCTCTGACGAACACCACTTGAGGTAATCAATTCTGATGACAGTTCGCCATAAGCTCTCACTCTACCAGTAGTGTTCGAGTAGAGAGCCTTTACAAGGTTGATGCACTTCTTTGGTACTCCTTTCAGTGACAAACACTGCCACAGAACCTCAGGCAGTCAGCTACAACGTAGGACCAGGCACATATATGCATCGGTCCAGGTTGCCGTACCGTATTAGCACAGCAAGATGAACACCGGATTCATAGGAGTGGTTAGGTCAAAGGTGGTAATATATAGGAGAAAGATTGCATATGAGGATACAGTACAGTCAACAGAGTCGAATGCAACCTTAAGGTCGAGAAATACTACGATTGTGGGGCGTCTGAACGTGTGTCTGTGTTCTAGAACCTGACGTAGTGTGAATATCTGATCTATACAACCACGTCCAGGTCGAAAACCAGCCTGATTTTCTCTAGTCTGTTCTTCACGAGGTTTAGTTAAGCGTCGGAGTATTATTGAAGCTAATATCTTAGACACTATATTTGTCAAACTGATTTCTCTGTGATTGTCACAAGAAGACTTTTGTCCTTTCTTATAGACTGACACAATCAGTGATTTAGACCAGTTCCCAAATTCTACCTAAGACCTCAGTTAATCTCACTGCTAATACCGGATCATTATCCCTAAAAATCTCGGAAGTAAACCTGTCAGGGCCTGCTGCTCTCCCTCACTTCAGATTTGCGATAGGTTTTTCAACTTCATAAAGAGTCGGAGGACCTGCATTAACTCGCCATTCAGGTCGACGGAGATCGTGGGAAACCAAAGTGTGGCTGAAGGCCAGTTGAACTGATCCCTAGTGTTCTGCCCATCGATCCAATCTCCTAGATTGAGAATGTATAATATGTCCATCTTTCTCTGAGATTGTTTCGCTAACAGTCGGGTTCCTAATGCCGGTTTCCTTAACGAGTCTGAACAATTGTCTGCTATTACCTATTGCCGCTGCCTTTTCCATCTCTCTTGCTTTCGCTACCCACCACTGTTCACGATCATTACATAGGCTTCTTGTCAGCTGGTGCTTAAGCTGACTCCGCTCTTCATTATGTTCAGAGCAAGGTGGGATACGTTTTCGAGCATCTATCAGTGCGGTAGATGGTGCTGAGATCCAATGTTGCTTCCTAACCTTACGGTTTACCGTACTAGAAGATATCGCTGCTTTTTCTACAGCTTTTCGGGTATCATCCCATGGTGCCCCGGTGTGGGCATCACATACATGGCTGCCTAATTGTTTTTCTAGTTGTCCCTGAAATATACTCTTAACTTGACTATCATTAAGCTCAATATAGTACAACTGTCTCGACGTTCGTATTGAAGATGCTGACTTTGATATTGGTTGACAGTTGTTTTGATTTGCATAAGTATTCAAACGGTAGAAATTCTGTCCTTGCTTTGCCAATCTTCGCCTTTACGTCTGCATCCGATCCTCCGTGTTTATATATGATGCTTCCCAAGTATGTAAAAGATTCCTCCTCTTCCAGAGTTTCTCCATGAAGTGTAATTGGATTGGTGTTCTCCATGTTGTATTTAAAGATCTTGGTTTTCCCCTTGTGTATGTTGAGGCCTACTGCTACAGAGGCTTTCGCTATACTGGTTGACGGTTTTCTCAGATACATCATAGTGTCGAAGAAGGCCCCATCACGTTCCCCTATCCATTCTGTCAAACGCCTTCTCATAGTCAAGGGAGTTGGTGTGTAGTGACGAGTTGCATTCAATTGAATGTCCAACGATGATCTGTAACGTCGCTATTTAGTCTGTGCACTACCGATCCTTACAGAATTCAGACTGTTGATTTCAAAGTTGGGCGTCTGCTCAATTCTTCATTCGATCCAACAACACTGTTGGAAAGTTTTCCTCGTACTGATAGTAGTATGACTCCTCACACTTGCTGAGATCTTTCTTCGACATCCTGATTAGGTGTCCTCCACAGTCTGTTGACACTTGTTGTTTCTCCATTTTTTTCTGTGGAACGTCTTCGTGGTTACCTCTGTATGTGCCCTTGGTGCTTCAGCTGGTATGTTGTCTGTTCGTTCTGCTTTCCCACTCTTGGTTTGTCCGATCGTCACGCTGATTTCTTCGATCATTAGTCAAATGACGGCTATAGGAAGGTCTATGTGTGATACATCAATGTCCAGTGGGTTCAGTAGCGCTGTTGTAGTCAAGAGCTCTTCAAAGTAGACTACCCACCTGTTCTGCTGTTCGTAAATCTCAGTGATTGGTTTGCCCTTTTTGTCCTTCACTGATCACTCTTGTTTACCATATTTCTCTGCTAGTTTCTCCGTTGTGTCATGCAGTTGTTTCATACTCTCTCCCCTTGCAGATTTTTTCGCTATCTCTTCTAGGTCTAACACGTATTTCTGCTTGTCAGCTCTAATCCTCCTTTTCATTTGTTTGTTTGCTTCTGTGTATTCAGTTTGTGCCTTGACTTTCTCTGCTTTTGTTCGGCTCTCGTTAACTGATGTCCTCTTGTCCATCTTTTCTTGAATCCTCCTTAAGTTCTCGATGATGATCCATCCCTTATGATGATGCTTCTTAAAGTCGAAAACCTGATACGTTGAAGTTAGTGCTTCTTTGATCCCTTTCTAGTTGTCCTCTATTATAGTTTCTTCTTTGAATAAATCTTGTAAGACTTGAAACCTGTTGTGCAGAGCTGTTTTGAACTCGTTGAGTTTGTTAGTATCTCAAAGGAAGACGGTAGTAAACCTTTGTAATGCTGTTTCTCCAGTTGTCCAGTACTTGTTTACCTTCAGTTTCATCTTGGCAACCACCAGGTGGTGATCTGTAGTTATTTCAGCCCCTCTCCTGATTCTCATGTTTTCCATCGAAGTTTTCGTGATGGAATTGTGATCGACCTGGTTCTATGTATCGTGATTCGGTGAGTCCCATGTAGCTTTGTGTGTGCGTTTGTGGGAGAATATTGTGTCTCCTATAACCATTTTGTTAAATACACGTATCTGCAAATTTGTCACCATTCTCGTTGCTTTCTCCAAGTCCATGTCGTCCCATGGTATCTTCATACCCGGTGTTATCCATTTCGGCTTTGGTGCTTAGTCCCCCATCTGGATGGTCACGTCCTTTCCAGAGCACTTCGCTGTGATCGCTTGCAGCCTCTCATAAATCCTATCTTTATCGTCGTCGTTGGTGCTTAACATTGAATAACATTCGTTGTGACCCCCTCGTTCTTTGTTTTGAATGACGCTTTGATGATCCTGGGTTCGTGACATTCTCACCCTTGTTGTTGACACCATGCTCAACCCTCTTTCTTTACCAGGGATTGGGATCGGTAGTAAATCTAGAAGAGCTAATGGCGGAGTTTTATCGACTACGTGTATGGCAGAAAATCAAAAGCTTTCACAGACTATTTTATGACCTCCATACAAATGTTAATCATTTTGTATGCGATATGTTGTGTGGTAAATAGCTCATTTGCGTTTTACATAAGTTTAAGTCAATGGAAATATTCATAAAGGATATTGCACTCTTACAAAAATAAATGTACTTTATTTTTATAATCTTACCGTAAACATTTTTCAGGTCAATCGCGGACCAGATGTATCACGACCAGGTGGGTCAAAAAACTGCAGTGACTGGAACAGTGATCCTAGTCTATTTGTTGAAAAGTTTTTTGTTCCTCAACATCTCATGGGTTTAGCTATAGGTGCTCGTGGTGTAAATATTCGTGCTGCAAGAGAAATTCCCGATGTAATCCGTATCGAGTCATGGGAACCGTCTGAATATAATGCAAGAAATAATGACCCTGTCGATAATTCTGGAGATCATGGTGAAGCTGCGATGTTTGTTATAGAAGCCAAGGTATAACTTTTTCCAAAGTGATGATCTAGTGTTTTGTGTAAACAAAGAATGAGTTTTCGTTTGGCTAGCGTTATGTATTTTACTCGGTGGCTCACCCGTCTGTATGAGGCAGTCGGACTCACATTACTATGTCTACTATCATTTCCATGCACGCATCCGTATTTCCCTTTTGTCCACATATAGGCCTTGCCTACTTAATTTAAACCAACTCATCACTCTTCTTATTTTTTCATATCGAACGACGGTATCAAGTCCTACGAGAAATTATTGAAAGCATAAGACAGCCCTCGAAGTCATTTAAAGTTGACTTATGAGTTGGTATGTTAGTGGTTTGAAGAACAAATTTCCAGCTGTTAATATGAAAAGATTCTGATCAGTGGATAATATCCAGTGATACGATGTGGCCGAATGATGGCTATTCAAGACCAAATTATTAACGTAAGTCTCTGTATAACTTGAGATAAAAGACAAGACCTAGTCTGATAATCCCTGATGTTTGACGTAATTTCGACAGGAATTCAAAAATTCCTGTTGGCTAATGTCAACTTATGTCTCTTGAGATGTAGTTAAGATATCCATCTACCAACTGAGGGACGAGTTGACTGCGCAGTAGTTCTGTACATCCTACTTTGTGAAGGATGGCCATTAAAAGTAGATGATATTCATAGGTTACTAGTATTCGGTCATAGGTGTCTTCGTGTGCTTTAGGACAATTGAGTTGGGGATTCGGATGTTAGACGCAGAGTACTAGGTAACGATGGCAAATCAACTGGCGATGTGATGAACATTTGCCGACTGAGACAATTCGAACACGTATTGCATATGCCCATTCACTGACTTCCACGACGTGCGATGATGTCTGGTGTAGGAATAGGTCGGAAGAAAGATGGGGCGACCGAACCAAGACATGACATCAATCTACGAAGGCACCAACTGTTGAACTGAGCAATGTGGGTGGGTGTATTGTCTGGTTGAGGTACATGCAATTATTGTAACCAATTGTAAGAGGATGAGTAACATGACTCAAAATCGTTCATAATGACTCAAGTGCGCTCACTCTTTGTCTCTCCTTAAATAATAAATTTCTAATTTCCTTAAAAACTTATTTCACTAAATGATATTTTCGTCTCGAACTGTATTTTCGATGCCTATCCTTTTCTATTTCGACTTGTACTGTTGATACCTGTACTACTATAGGATTCTCTCGGACAATTTTATCTCGTTGTACAATGGGGTATGACAACCTATACCAGTATGATTGACAGAGGAATAGGTTCTTATAACAAAGTAACGTGCTTAAATGCAAATAATCAACAAGAGAATGATATCAAATGTAAACATCTGACCCGTGTCAATATTTTACGTCGTTTACCCTCCAATGAACTATCCATTCTGACTATAGCCCATCTTATCGGCGACAATATGCCTCAACTTAACAACCTTCTTCAATTTCAAATATCTAATTGAAAGTTATGATACTCGCTTTACTTGATTTCATATATGTGGCTAAAGTAGAGAATTCACATCACCAAATTCCCGTCTCATAATACTTCCCTTACGAATAGTCAAAAAATGTGTAAAACCATTTCGCGGATTAAGCAATTCCTGGGTTAGAAATAAGGTACTAATTAAGAATGACAACTCGATTGCTGAGGTAGTAAATCTTCATCAACTGATGTGGTTGGAGCATGGTTTGCGCTTACCAAACCAACTACTACGTCGACTAGAAATGTTGCCTAGTGTATGAATAGAATGAAAGAGCGCCAAACCAAAACGTGGTATCAGTCCATAAAGTTATCGGCAACTGGATTAAGCCATGTAGGTAGGTTCAGACCATGTGCATCTGTCCTTTACATTTCCCCAAATTATAGTCTGAAGTCTTCTTGATGTTTATTCCACTAATTTATACTTATCAAATCTTCTATGTCTAATCATTTCAATCACCACAGATTCTGTTATTTCCCCTACCATTCTGGAGCATTTCTTTACTGAAATCACCGAAAACAATTTCATTTTGGGTGACAGTATCAACTCAGTTCACGATTTACTTGGATTTGATTACATGCTGGCTACTTTTTATTTATTTAAACATAAAGATTGGTGCAAAGGGGCACCAAGTATTTTTACACCACACTTCATTTGATTTGTGTTTTGGCTGGAATATTGCCTAGGTTACCAGACCTCGAGCCTTTTACTTATAGATCCGGTCCACAAGGCAGTGGGGCAACGTTAGGAGACGCAATCCCATGGCCATGGTAGCCGATGACTAATAATCGGTTCACGACGATTTTTTCTCAGGGTTCATGAGCCTATATGCACCACCGTTTTTGAATCAAGATTTTCCGAATTCCTTAAGTGAATTCCCAAAACCCACTAGCTTGATTGAAGCGTGGAGCGTTCGCCTTCCGTCCTTTCGACTTCGTAAACAACAGCCTCACTGCGAGAAGGCAGTAAGACTTCCTTGCTAGTGGTCGTATACGCGTGGCTATATGAGAGCATTTCGAGAGAGTGAATTCTTCCCACCTTCAACTGTATCAAAGCATGTCGGTGCTGGCTACTTTATGGGTCTTGTTTTGTTTTCTACTACATTATAAGTTACATCATGATAACAATACTGTATACGATCACCATCGTCGAATTATACTACTCACACTAGTTTCAGAACTTGAGATCCACTTATCTGACATCTTTTCTCACCTGAGCAGTAACTTTTCAAATCGTTTATATACCTTCACCTTGAAAAGACAGTCAGTAGGATTTCTCTGCTAATGGTCGTATTTGCATGACTATATGAGAGCATTTTGAGAGTGGAATCTTTCCACCTTCAACTGTACCAAGGCATTTGAAGGTTCGTATGTACGGTCTGTTGGTTAAGAATCAATTATCCTAACCACTGAGCTGCTATACTATTTGCGAAACGCTCCACGAAGTTCGAGTTCTGCCCGGCTAACCCATATGTAGAGGAGGTAATTTAAATGTCGTCCATACCTATTGACTGAGGAGTGCTTTTAAGCCCGATTATTCAACTTCACCTAGTCCACGAAATTATCATTGAGGTATTGCGAGATCACATGAATAAATCTATCAGAAAATTAGAACATAATATCCGGCTGATTGTACGATAATAAATTGAATAGAGGGGATAAGTGGTCTGCTAAAAATTTCACCAACAAGGACATCAACTAATAATTTTGAAGATCAGTAGTCGTTCCTCGAATTCGTACACCATTACGTGTAATGTAGGTGATTCAACATATATTCCAGATATCTGATGAACTCTACAGTCACGAAAATATTTGATTTGAAATAGTAGTCAACCACTAATCATCTTTAAAAAAATATTTGGTGTTTAGCTGTATATCATTTCATGTTTCTGTTAACTCATTGAACAGGAAGCAATGGTTACTTCACTATCCATCCTCGAAGTTTAAAAGAATGTGCATATGTAATACATTCAAAAACAGATTGGATGTACTTTGCAAGTATATATTAGAAATGGCTATCTTCAAGTTTCTCTCGTCTCAGTATTTATTTTTAATAAATTTCCTGTCAGATAATTGGTTAGCGAACATGTACTTTTCTCATGTAAATATTAACTAGTTTTTTCATTGATGATACAGCTTTTAGACAATGTAAATGTTGTGTCTTTTGTATGTCTGAAAAATAGAAGGATTTTGTGTTGTCTGGTTGGTAAAATTAACATATGTGCTATGTTTTAGTTTTACAGAGTAAAGTGACAATTACTTGGTTGTTTTATTTTTATTGCTGGAAATGAACTCTAATTAAAATATTATTATTGGTATTAATGGTTTAAAATTCTAGACTCCAGAAGCTGCAAAACAAGCTCGAGCTAAATTGGAATACTCCGAGCTATATTTAGGTGTTCCACGTCGTTATGTAGGACGTTTGATCGGAAAAAGAACCTCAAATATTATGTCCATTATTCGTAAATCTGGTGTTGTTCACATTCATTTCGATGATCATATTGAAGGCTCCGTGTCTCTCAGCGATGATAATAACCAAACTGATGTTATTAAGTATTCCCATCCAGGGCATCCTTTAGCAAGCACAATGCGACGAGTCTTTCTAAAGGTAATGATCATACATGTCTTTTTGTTCACCTAATATTCTGTGTACATACTAATACACCTGGGCAGTATCACAGCCCTCACACAAATTTAATGAGATTTGTGTGGCGCATATGTATTTGGTACCTCCTTGTACCAATATCTATGTGTTAAAATAAATAAATAAATAATCACAGTACGTTTATATGCCTAAACGTATTAGTTCAACAAACTGAGTATTCTGTATTCTTTTTAGTTTTTTATATATGGGCTGTTCAATATATCTTTAGCTTCTCCAGTGGATTGTCTGTCAGCTTTTAGAAGAGCTTATACACCGGTCTACAATATCATCAAACTTAATCATTTTACCTTAGTTAGGTGGTGGTAGTGATTTTTATATAGCTTTTCATTCTTGAAATTTATATGATGATTTGCATTATTTTAAAAAATAGAAGTGATTTCACATCTGTAAATATCTTAGAAAGTCGTTAGATGAAGAGAATACCTTTAAAACAACAATTGTTTGCACTCTCAACATATAATTCAGTGCCTGGAACAATAATATTATTTATACCTTAATCACTCCTCAGTTTTGTATCAATTTTTCTTTGAAGTTGTTTCATTCTATTGGTTACTTTTTTCAAATGTATTCGTGATTTATACGAATATTCGTCAATATTAGAACTACTAACAGTTTGACAAATATTGGGTGCCGAGTATAAAGTAGACATAATATATGAAAATTATATTTGAAATAATCTCAGCGTTTGAAATTTAAATAATCCCAACGTTTTGTCCCGCGAACCTGTCTGAACTTCTGAAGAAATAATATTAAAGTAGTTCAGATAAGTTTGTTGGACGAAACGTTGGAATTATTTAAATTTTAATCGTTGACATTACTTCAAAAATAATTTTAACACAATGTATTCCAATGGTCAAATAAGATCACAGGATAGACAGTCATCACCATCCATTGCGAAACATTTGATTGAGACGGGTCATAAGGTTGATATCAAATCAGCATTTGTTGTGTTGTACAAAAGCCTTCAAGGACGTATACTAAGGTTTATTGAAGCCTTGGCTATACGAAAATTAGAACAACACATATAAGCGAACAATGGTTTTCAATTAGATCGTCATCAGGCTTTACTCTAATATACATGAATATTTATACAAAAATGTAAACCAATCAAGGCAATACGGGTCAATAATCACAATGAAATAGAAAAAAATCGAAACCCCTTCATGTGTTCAAAAACAATTTGTGCTTACACTTAACCTACCCTGGTAGTACTGATCCAGAGTGGTAATGACATTTGTTTTTGTGTACTTTAATATTTTTTTCTTTTTTTATGACTTATCCTTAACCTGTCTAGTTGACCTTTTAATTTTCATATATAAATGTTCTTAACAAGTATATGTGTGATCAGATTGTTCGAAATGTATTGCGCAAATATATCACACAATTCTGATAAACGTCTTCTCATTGCATTATCGAAATGTATTCATCGTTATTTAAGAAAACCATTCTATTTACTTTTGTTTAAGGAACTGGATAGTATATTTGGTTTCATCAAAAAACGCAACTCATGACCAAGCTCATGAACATTTTTACTTGTACTGAATTGAATTCACTGATACACTGATCTTAAATACATGTTCCATTATCCATAAATGAAAATTGTCACTTATATATTAATAGCTTTAATTGAACCACTATTTTCGTTCATTCCTTTCTACAAGGACACGTGATTACGCGAAGCTTTCTGTTTTCCTTCTAATCACTTGCAAATGAAATTTTGAACTAAAAATGAGTAAATATTGACTATTTTTTATTCTGAATAATCTACCGCATATTTTTCGTGATTTGGGTGAACAATCTAGTTTTTAACGTCGCGATATAGAAGTATCGAAATAGGAATCCGTGATTTCTAAAAATAAAAATAATCATTAAACACAAATCAAATATTTCTTTCTAGCTACTAGCATCAGATATTTTCAATTGAGCTTTGCTTCCTGCCCATTCACAGATATTAAACTTTTAAAATACTTTGGTTAATCAGGTATAGTTAGAGGGTGGTTGATTACTTTGTGTATTTATTGCATGCCGGACATGTGATGGTAACCGTGCTCGCTAATTGCCAGTGTTGACAGTAGATGGAAACAGATATAGACTGGATTGTGAATAAAACTAAAAAATAGGGGTTTGATGAATGTTCTCCAATCTCATTATTACTCGATCAGTGCCACATTTTATTAATATTACTTTAAGTTGGTAATTATTCTCTTACGTCAAAACATTAAATTTTATTTTCGTTGGTCTTAAGGTTGCAAGTGTATATATTTTATTCTGAGGTCAAAATTATTGATCTGTTCTTAGACAATTTTAATCTTCAATAATTAAATTCATGAGTCACTTAAAGCTAGACCACCATGGAAAACCTGGATGGCCGTTTCGTCCTAGTATGGGATTGGTTGAAGTTAGATATTAACACCGTTAGATGCCGGTCACCTCAATGGTCTAGTGGTTAGGCGGTTGCGCGCAAAACTGATACGTCCTGCGTTGGAATCTCGCAAGACAGGATCGTGAATTCGCATTGTTGAAGAGTCCCACAATAGACCGAAACGGCTATCCAGTGCTTCCAGGTTTTCCATGGTGTTCTAGCTTCAATTGACTCGTGATTTCAACTGTTGAAATTACTAAAATCCCCACAAAAC
The DNA here is from genome assembly GCF_000699445.3 of Schistosoma haematobium. Taxonomy (NCBI): domain Eukaryota; kingdom Metazoa; phylum Platyhelminthes; class Trematoda; order Strigeidida; family Schistosomatidae; genus Schistosoma; species Schistosoma haematobium. The sequence goes on along the minus strand of NC_067196.1, from coordinate 4,838,996 downwards.
TCCTGATAATGTTAATCTTGTCAAATTTTATAGGCTGGAAGTGCTCAGACATCCTCACAACCATATACAGATGAGGAATACGGTGGATTCATACTAGCTGGTACAAGGGACTCGATCGAAAAAGCGCGTTTGTTGATCAACTTCCAAATGGATTATTTCTATGATCTTGAAAAAATGGAGGTTAGTTATAAATGGCGAAATTCTGTGCCGTATTTGTGGCAGTGTACATTCCAAAAGTTTGTTTTTCCTTGTGTCAATTCGTTATAATGGGCGTTGTCTAAGATCTTATATTGATGCACAACGTGTTACGGGCTAACCCTTCCCCACAAACTGGCTAGTTACGCGAGAAGATAATAATAGAAGTGAAAGTCTATTGGGCTACCGATATATATATATATATATATATATATATATATATATATAATTAGCTCATATCAGAATTCAGTATAAATTAAAACGAGGTACTAAGTCAGAAATCAACGCTCAAACTATTTCGTTTAGCAACAACACATGCGTAAAGAATCAACGGACCTGGGAAGGGGAGTCAGATTATATTGACTAGTGCTAGAGGGGTGAAAGACGCCAGTTGTCGTTTCATGGACGTCTATGCCACTCAAGGACACTTTTAAGAGACCTACAAAGAGGCCATCTGGATTATCTGCGACTGTCCAACGGCTTAGGTTCTGTCACACACAGTCTATTTGTAAGTATTTTCAGATGTTTTAAATCCGTGCTTTGCAAACCTTCCTTTTAGCGACAAGGATCCATGGAGCTAGTCAAGTTATGCTACTTTCGGACCGACTTTTTGTAATCCTCTACGTTATGAAAAAACTACATACCCTGTCTGTCTGAGGGGGACGCAAAATTGGCACTACACCTCTTTGCAGTTGACAGTACGACTTCGGACTTGGACCCTGAATCGCAACTACTGTCAAACTAATCTGCTTGACATGGTAGGGCACTGAAAAACAAGTGTTTCATCGAATATGGATCAATTCTAGTCATCACGATATCCAAAAAACCTACACGTCAAGCTATTAGCTACATTTGTAAGCGATGGGTATGGTAAACGGAGAATAACGAAGGGTTCAAAATTTAGCATGCATTTAAAGGACGAGCCTGAGTTGTTCTAAATTGCCTCAAGACAACACACAGTTTCCAACTACTAGTTATGAGCATCTCACTAACCCATCTCTAGTATCCCCAAAATTCTCAAATCGCTAATCACGTGCGTTTAACCACAAGAAACTGATAAACACCTACGCATACGAAAAGTTGACGTTTTATGACAAATGGTAGATTCGTGTTGTAGGCATGATTCTCGGTTGTTTCGATCGAAGATTCGGATTTAATTCTATCTTCTGCAGCGTGGAAATGCACTTCATGTTTTTTATTCCATATAGTGTACATGTCGTTTAAAGAGCTGTACTACTAAAAGCAGAAAATTTTGGGTCGAAGAGCGAACTAGTTCTGCTAATTGGATTGAGATGTTACAAAGTATGGATTTCTCTCATAATTGACTAACATTCCCAGCTATGTTCCCTTTTCTATTGCAGTTTTAAGGCATCCACTAAAGGTAAATAGCTTCAAAACCGTAAAGACATATTCGAACTGTCGTGTATGTTACAGAACAATAATCGAGCAATCTTTATATATATATATATATATATATATATATATATATATATATATATATATATATATATATATATATATATATATATATATATATATATATATATATATATATTCTTAATATCTTCATCGAGTCCTCCCTGTTAATCGGTGACGCTGCTCAGTTATGTAAAAGTTTCCATATCATCCAGAATTTGTCCATCAAGTGTAATTGTATTGGTATTCTCCTTGTTGTATTTGAGGATTTTGCTTTTTCCCGTGTGTATGTTGAAGACCATTGCTTCTGAGGCTACTGTTACACTGTTTGTCTTCACCTGCATTTGTTCGTGTGTATGGGACAGAATGGTCAGGTCATATGCCATGTTCAAATCTTGTAGTTGCATCCAAGCAGTCCACTGTATTCAGTTTTTCCCCTCAGATGTTGAGGGCTTCATAATCCATGCTTCTTTGGGTACTATTACTGCATCTCCTTGTTTGTGGGAGAAATTTCCTTCTTCATGACCAGAGTATAACAACCTATCTCATGAAGCTAATTTTTACTTTTTATCTTATTCTGAGCACCCCCATCTTAGATATTATTTCCGTCGCTACTTGTCTGATCCTTCCTCATCCTCCAGGCAGTCCAGGTAAGTATGTTTTGCTGTAATTATTCGAATGGGCATCGACCTCGTGACTACGGAATAATTTTGACTTTCACTATAAAATGTCATAACTCTTCCAAATAAGGATCGTTCACCTTCTAAGGCAGAGTTTAAATTATTTTTTCTACTCCACGCACAACTTTTCTTTGTCCGGGAGTTGGGCCATGGCTGGAATTAGTAAGATTGTTCAGTAAAGAATTTGTTCAAATTGATTCTCTTTCTCTAAACGTTAAGCACCAAATATATATTTTGTACACTTGACTTTTATTATTAAACCACTTAGATATTGTTTTATTCTCATTGGGATTATTATAAGCTGATACACTTTTCACTTCAGAATTCTATCATTACAGTCTGTGGCTTTTAGTTAACAGATTATTTTCTTTTTATTGCATCATTAATAAGAGCGAAAAGCTGGAGTTAATGCGTAGTTTATCTCATGGTGGAGTGGACTCTGGTCCAGTCTACCCAGCTCGTGGTACGGCAGTCGGACGTTGGGGTGAACGTGGTGGTGTTGGGAATTATGGCCGTGGTGGTCGCGGACGCAGACCAGGTCGTGGTGGCCTGTTACATCCTCCTGTTAGTGATGTCAATCATGGACATTATACAGATGATGAGAATATTGGAAATCCAATCCCCTGTCGAGGTGCAAAACGTACGGTATGCAATTAATTATCTGTTCAGTGGTCTTCTCGAGCTATTTTATTTGTGACATAATACGCAATTAATCGCATAATAAATAGTGATTCAGAATTCAACTGAACTGAATGAGTAAAAATTAAATGAACACACCGTTTGAATGTCTCAATTGCCAATCAGGTTAAAGGTTAGAAAGATAACAAAATTCCATTAGTCTCATCTATACCATTCATAAATGTGCGTTTATTTACTAGTCGATCGTGTCAGAATGAGCTGATAACTGACCTTTCGCCAGTTGATCACAGTTTCGCTTCTCTCACTACGTCAACATTCAGGTCTATCCTCACATCCAACAAGCTACTTGATTAATGACACGTTACTATTCATTATCAAAGGTTGCGAAACTTGCATTCATGTAAAGAACTATTATTCGAGATGTGAAAATTATGATGTTTGGCTTGTTATTTGATCTTCATTGTCTAGTGTTCATAAATGGAGTCAAATATTGGTATAATCTAACCTTTAGTTTACTCCCAGCTATGTTTTACTGTGTTCGTTGTGACATATTTTGTGTATAATCCTAAGGCATCTTCCAGACAATCGTTGTATTTTGTACGCATTCAAATGACTATGTTAAAAACTACCAGCAATTTGAATTTTTCGCCACATTATGGTAGAGCTTTTGTGGCAGCTGTGTGGTGTATCTCTGGTAAACTCTTGTGTGCTATCCTAATAGTGATATTATCGATAGAAAATATAAAGTCTATCGTCGTGCTGTACAGTATGTTTATAGTATTACTAAAAAGGCTGCAGAATTCAAGCATCAAATTAATAAGGTTTCTATATTCTGTCAAGAAAATTTGCTAACAAATAGTTAACCGTCTTAAATCTTTCTTGTAATGAGATCCGTGTTCAAAATCATTTCTTTTCAACCCGTAGATCATGTTTGATATATCAGTGGCAACTCGAACTGATGTACGTACGTACAAAGTCCCACGATGTTACTGACTGACTAGTAGGCATGCGCCAGTAAAACTCATGATTAATCTAGGGTGATTCACAATTGAGTCTTGTTCAAATCATGATTCCTCTTCGGAAATAAATATTTCATCAGAAAATCTTCCCGGCAATTTTGTTTTTAAGAAATGAGCAATTATCTTGATATGAAATGATTAATGTTCTTCAATTTTTATGAACATCTAATCCATTAAATATAATCATGTAATTTGGCAGAATGACAATTTATCTGTTTTGTTAATTGAATTACAGCCTCGTGAAACATACGGTCACCGTAGTGCTGGTGGAAGAATCCCACGTCAAAGTGGAAGAGGAAGTCGGCGAATAGGAGGTCCAGGTCGCGATTCTAATTGGAATAACCTCATGAACAACAACGGGGATGTCGCTGACCGTCGTCGAGGTTCAGGTGATTCGGATGTCTTGGAGTCTGACAACTTGCCTGATGGTTTGTCTGCAGAACGAGCAAACGCTGGAAGACATAACAGAGTAGGACGTCATTCTCCAGCTCCAAATGGATTTTATTCTGATAGAGAACGTGGGGACGAAAGTGAGGATACCCTCAATCCTAGCAATGAAAACAATTTCCCTTGTGGTGATGCGTCTTCTGAAGACGGCGGGGGTTGTTCAGTTGACAATATGCGCTCAAGACTGAATAAATATGTACATAGTCGGTAGGTAGCTTGTTAATTTTGAAAACCGGTTATATTACGTTTAATAATCAATTTAAAAATGGCAGGACGTTTCTTTATCTGCGAACAGTTTACAGTTATGGGCGAGATCTACTAAAAAAGTAAAATTCTTTAAAGCAATTAAGCACAAAATATAAACAAATCACAAATCATAATAAAAGGTAATAGTCTGAAAAATAGGAGACACGCGTTACCCGTTTCCATTTTGGTTGCAAACTTTTCAAGGGTAATCACTGACAGCACCTGTGTGGGCGTAAACCAAGGATTATTTTGGTTCTATATCTAAGGTCACTCTTGATAACACAGTATTATTATTTATTTGAGCACAAACTGGTGCCCAAACGGATGTGTCACGTAACCAAGACATATAACAATAAAAAATAAAAAAACTAACGAGTGTAGTATGTTGCGGTAGTAGAAGTTTAGTTTGAAAATAATAGCCAGAAAAACTTTCGGATAAAGTGCCTATCAACTTTATATGATAAAAGTAAATCTCAGCAGACATGTTAGTCTGAGTCATATTTGATTACATCAAAAGCCACTGAGTTGAACTGTCTCTTCTTGGGTAAGTGTGTGTCATAGAAATGCTCTGTGGAGGCTGAATTCTTTGTACTCCCCGGCTGTAGCAGGGTTTTTAATTCCTAGTGTGCACCCGATCGCTGCTTCACGAACAATGTAAGCCTACATCCTCATTACGTTTCTCAGAAACATTACCACAAGGTTATTTAGTCTTCTTAGAGGGATAAGTTTGTGGTTATTAGGTGGAATCTTATCTTCCACGGACTTTTTGAGAAGTTCTGAGTCATATTTGATTACGTCAAAAGCCACTTAGTTGAACTGTCTCTGAGACTCTGTCCAGGTAATCGTAATGGACTAATATTTTATAGTCCCATACAATTTTCTTTCAAACCACGAGGCTACAAACTGACCACTTGTTCGCTTTTCTTACCTCATCCCAGCGTCGACAACACTGCACTGTGTGGAAGTTGCTTGGATGACACACGTAACATATCCAATCCTATGTTTCAATATGGTTACATTAACCAAATTATTACTACTATGTCTAGACGCACAATACTGACATAGTTTTACAATTGAACGCCAGCAATTCAGAGACAACGACGATCGAACACAGAATGTCGCCGAACATCCTTGACTCGAACAGGTCAGGTTTCGCAAACACAGCGGGACTGCTATCACCAAATCATTGTAGACCCGACCATTTGCACTCAGAATGTCGTCAAAGATGGTCCAATATAGGTATATAGGTCTCATCATTCACGCCACCACCAACGCTCATCGAACTACCCGAACACACGAACTTTTCGACCACCTTTAAGAGCTCACCACTAAGAGTGAGGCTTCTGCCAATCGTAGAAATACTCTGCACTTATAAAGTGCAAAGTATATGCCATGCCTACTGACTGGACGCGATTTGCGTAGTATGTGTATCATCGCATATTAAGACAATATCACACATATTACACATGATTCGCTGGAGTATCCCAAGCAGCTGTAGAGAAGCATTGCTTATAAGCGCAGGACGTTTTGAGAAGTCACATGAGACGTGACCTGCAATTTTCATAACGTCTTGCAAACGCAGCCGGTGTTCATCCATACTTTTCGGTGAATTGAAAGCTAGGCTTGATATTTAGTTATTATATGTGAAAATTATATTTGAAATATTCTCAGCGATTGAAATTTAACTAATTCCAACGTTTCGTCCAGCTAACTTGTCTGGACTTCTCTATACTCGGCGCTCAATTACTGTCAAACTATTCGTTCTAATCTTGACGAATATTCGTATAAATTGATATTTAGTTGCAACAAAATCTGCAGCCAATTTACTCAAAACAATCTGTTTAGGACGATGAACATTTTGGCCACTGAGACGTAACATGAGATTAGTGTAAACAAGGGTATGATCAAAGTCCAGGTATGTACTTCAAAAGGAACAGTATAACCACGCCAACAGTAACTGGTCACGGTGTGGTTAATCTGAGTCGACGACTGGGTTGCAGAGGTAGGGTTCCAGGTAGCACATCAGCGATAACTGTGCAGGAAATCTGACGTTCAGAACTAGATTTTGGTCTTCTCAAGTTTTCAGGAGACCGTCATCGTCATTTTTCTGCAATCAACGAGTCCCTACTGGTCACCCAAGCTTTCGACCAAAGGATCTAATCCACAGTAGAGTGAAGTGACATCACAAAATGCAGTGCCATGGCAGCCGGTGACCAATGTCTGTTAATGAACTTTATTTTCACATCCTAGAATTCATATGCATCACCGGCTTAGAATAAGGGTCTTTTTAACTTGCATCCATACCCGTTAACCCGCTTCGGTCGCTGGATATTCGTCTTTCATCACCCCACTTCTGTAAAAAGCACCCTCACTGTGAGAATGGAGTGGATTGAAGTCCTCTGTCAGTGGTTATGAATGCGTAGCCATATGAAAGCATTTCGTGAGGAAGAGAGAACTCTGTCTACCCTTACTTGTACTATGACATTTAGAGGTCCAGTTTCGTTTATCGATTCAACTCTCCACTCAATCGTGGCATTTACTTAGTTGTCTCACAATACGTCACTGGTACTTCGAAGTTTTTGCGACTGAAGATAAAGGTACGGACATCTTATGTCCTCGGACAATTGGGAAAAGCTAGACGGGCTTTGTATCCGTGCCAAAATTTCTTAACAACCCAGCAGTGTTGTTAAGATTCACAAGATAAAAATTACTTAAAGTAGCTCGTTCTCCAGGTACTCGGGTATAAGCCACACAATTATTGTAAAGGCTAATAAAACCACCAAGCTGACGCTAACTATCTCAAGCCACTATTCTTCAGGGCATCCCATGTCAGCTTATCAGGCCTTACTGCACTTCCACTCTTCAAGTTTATTATAGCTTTCTAGTAGTTAGATGCCAACTTTCTCATTCCGTCAGCCGAGTTTAGTAGTATGAATACACAGTTATTAGTTTCCTTGTCTTCTACAGTGGTAATTTGAATGTGACCGTTTTATTATGACTCATATGAGGTACGACCTCAAAGGTACCATTATTATTTGTTTTTTAGTCGTAACAGTAAATCACGTCCCCACGTCGCTCACATCCAGCTCGTCCCCAAAATTCCGACCAGTGGGATACCAATTGTCAATTCAACAACGTCGATTCATCTCTTGGTAGTCAGAAGTTACGTAGTGGTGGTCAGGGTAATTATTCTGCCAGACAGCAGTCGGCGCAAGTAGTATATCAGGAATAGAGATCCTTGCACACTTTTACTGGATGTTTGTGTGTACCTCTTTAAGTTGAGTTAACGAAAAACTTCATGTATTACATTCTCATATCTTCATTTCTTGTTGTTGTTTGAATATTGTTTCTTTTGTTACTTTCCCGGAGTTATATATATATATATATATATATATATATATATATATATATATATATATATATATATATAGTCTCATACCGACAATGTTGTCTGGTTTTTCGCAAACATTATTACTAATATCCAATCTCATCTTCATTTCTTACACACGAATACGTTACACATGTTTATACAACATTACAATTTCTTAAACCTGTGATTAGCATGCATATCTTATGTGGTTCATTAGTTTATTCGCGCTCAAGTAGCAGTACTTCATTTTAACCGGTTCCAGTCATCTCATTCAGTATCAAGATTTTTAAGCAATAAAAAGACAACCACTTCAGGTGTACTCATAAGAAACTGTTATGTCTTCATTTCTGTCACCTTCTAAGAATAATCACCTTTGAACTAACTACTTATCCACCGGTAACTGCGTTTTTCCATCTAAGTGTATTAACTAGTTCTAATTTATTCTATACGTTATCTTCTGAATAAACAATTTCTCTTCGTTACAATCTTTTCTTCATACATTTTTTCATACTTTCCTTTGTTAATGTGCCTTTTCAAGTCACTTGAACTTTTTAGAAGTATTTGTTATTTCTCATGCAAAAACTGATGAAAGCATAAAAGCTTTTGTCATTTTACAGTGGATAGTTTGTAAATTTTACTTATGTCTATGTGTTAAGCATGCTTGTGTGTATATGTGTGTGTTGTTAGCACTCTTCAACTTGTCAGTCTTCCGAACTCTTTCTAAAAAACATTGTGGTATGAGTGGCCTTTTAATGTAATATGCTACTCATTCATTTTATTGTATTGGGTTTATCCATCTTACTGTTAACTTGTTCTTTTCTGTTCATGCGCCTCTTGCATATTCGTTAATTAAGTTGCATTTTCATCCTTGTGTTTTTCTTACGGGCGATATACTGCCTGGTTGACGCATTCAGCAACTAACAGTCCTTTTAGCGAACGAACGTCTTACAAACATCAGTACTAACTTTCTTGATTGAGATCATGAACCGATTGATGTTAGACCACCATCGAAAACCTGGGTGCACTGAACTGTCGTTTCATTCTATTGTGGGACTTCTTAGCAATGCGCGTCCACGACCCCGCCCACGAGATTCGAACTCAGGGCCTTCAGTCTCGCGCGCAAACGCTTAACCTACCGGACCACTGAGGTGGCATCCAATGTTGTTAATGTCTAACCTCAATCAATCCACGAAATTGCGCGTTCATGGGTAGCGTTAGACTTAACCGGATAATTGTTTCTGGGATATTCTTCTGAGTAACCCTACACCTCCCCTTTGGAGAAGTTAATAGCGACGTAACCGAGGGTTTACTTAAAGTTTCTTTGGGTGTCTTCTTTTGCGATCCGACCTCCGAGGCAACCACACAGAACCAGAAGGATGTTCTACTTGAGTAGATGACTTAGTCGTCTCTGTTGGAGGTATTGGCGGAAGTTGAAACGTGTTCAACAGCAAGTCGAGTGGGACATGTTTTGTAATTGCTTCTTTCTCCTTCGCTTTCCTCGACCTGAGTTGATTGTGGTTCTGGTCCAGATTTCTTGGTTCACCTTGACACCATACATGACGTTCCCATGTTTTTGTGTGATTTCACCCTCTACCCATTTATCACATCCATGTCTATAATCTCGCGCATACCAACTTCGTAGGGAATTCGAGTATTCTTCATCTGGGGGCCTTGCTGGGCCACTTGCTTGGGTTTCATCCGATTAAGGAGTTTGATAGTTCGAGTTGTAGAGGGTGGCGCAATCGGCAATATCTCCGGCCATTTGGAGTAGGAGTCAACCAGTATCAGATATGTGGTACCATCTAGGGGTCCGGTGAAGTCAATATGCAATCGCGACCAGGGTTTTCCTGACTTCCGCCAGGGCACTGGAGGCAACTTAGGAGGATTTTTCGCAGTTTTTTGGAATGTGAACATCTTTTGACGAAGTCCATATTTGGACATTATGCATAGCTTCGAGCGATAGATTTCATACGGTTTATCCCTGGGTGTCCAGAGTGGAATTGGCGTAGGACTTTGGAACGTAGGGTTGTTGGAATTACTACGCGATCACCGAACATCAGACAATCGTTAATAATACAGAGAGCGCTGCGACGATTCGCTAATTGTTGCATATCACTACTCAGCCGCTTAACTGGCCATCTGCTCTGAACATAGGTGATCGCTTCTTGGATAATCGGGTCTTCTCTGGTAGCTTCCCGAACATCTTCAGCGGTAACAGGCATTGCTCGAACGGCATTCGCCAATAGTGTAGCACCGGAATCCTCTTCGGTTGATACTGTGGCTATGAGTGTGTCCTCATCAGTGGTAGAATGGTTATTGATAAGTCTGGACAGTGCATCCGCTCGACCAAAATCTTCGGAACGTCGATACTGGATGTCGAAGTCGTACCCCAATAACGCCCAACGTTGAAGACGATTAGCCGAATGGGCAGGAATGCCTTTCTTTGATCCAAAGATTGATAACATCGGCTTGTGGTCTGTGAGCAAGGTGAAACGGCGCCCGTAAATGAATTTGTGGAATCGCCGGACAGCAAAAATTAGGGCTAACGCTTCCTTCTCTATCTGGCCGTAGCGTTTCTCAGCAGGTGTTAGTGTTCTCGAAGCGTGCATCACCGCTTTCTCTGACCCGTCGGGAAAGACATGTGAGAGTACGGCACCCAGTCCATGTGTTGAAGCGTCAGCAGCAACCACAATGGGTAGTTTCGGATTGTAGTGGGTTAGCAGAAGATTGGAACTTAGCATGGCTTTAAGTTTTGAAAAGGCTGATTCACATTGCGTTGACCAATTCCAAGTAGCATTCTTTTCTAGCAGACGATTTGATGGATATCGTACGTCATGCAGTGACGGAAGAAATGCTGAATAGTAGCTAATCATCCCCAAAAATGATCGCAGTGAGGAGACATCAGTGGGAGCATGCATTTGTTGGATGGCGTAAGTATTTTGAGGATCAGGGTGTCGTCCAGAAGCATCAAAGATAAACCCCAGGTACTTAACGAAACGTAAGAAGAATTGGCATTTTTCTGGGCGAAGGCGAAAACCATTATCCTGGAGGCGTTGCAGAACTAAGTGGGTTCTGGTATGCAATTCATCAACAGTTGAGCCGACAATGAGCACATCGTCAAGGTATGTAGCAACACCAGGAACATCTGCCAGAATAGTGTCCATGATCTGCTGGAAGATCGCTGGAGCAGTTTTGATACCGAAGGGTAACCGGGTATACTGAAAAATTCCTCGGTGAGTGTTGATTGTCAACAACTCTCTGGATTCTAGAGCGACTGGAATTTGAAGGTAAGCATCTGCCAGATCCAGCTTAGCAAAATGGGTACCACCATTTAAAATAGTAAATAAATCATCTGGGATCGGCAGCGGATAGTGATGCTGTTGTAGAGCCGCGTTGAGTCCTGTGGAAAAGTCTGCACAGATACGTATGGAACCATTGGATTTTTTTACAACCACAATTGGTGCAGCCCATGATGAATAAGAAACAGGTACTAGGACACCTTCAGTTTCCAAACGTTGAAGTTCAGCGTCAACCAGAGGTAAAGATGCGTATGGGACTGGACGCTTTGTGCGAAAAACTGGCGTAGCTTCTGGCTGCAGTTTTAAAACAGCTTCAGTTGTGGAACAAAGTCCGAGACCAGGCTTAAATAATTCAATAAATCGTTTTCGAAGGTCTTCAGCATGCTGTTGTGTAGAAGCAGTAGTTTGGACTTGATTGCAGATAGCGCTAATAGGAAGATCAGCGGGACCAAGTTCTTTGAACCAATCTAAACCCAAAAGGTTGAGCGGAGAATTTGTGATGTAGCATGTCCCATTGAAGGTTGTACCTCTGAAAGAAATACAGCAACAGAGTTCACCATGAAGGCGGAGATGACCCCCACAAGCAGTGAGGGCTGTTTGAGAGGATGGTTTGATGGGAGGTTGTCCCAAGGTTCGCCAAGTCTTTTTCGACAAAATGGTGATAACTGATGCAGTGTCCAACTGCAAACGAACAGGCTGACCATTGATTGAGAGGGTCAGAAATTTGCTTCGAGTCGCGGCATGAGTATGGAAGACTGCTGCTAAACTCCTTGATGAGGTAATCGGCTTTTTGTGAAAACGACGCTGCGTCTGTGCATTTCGACGGTTATTGAATCGGTTGGATTTGCAAAAGCCGCTTTTGTGAACAACTTTCTGACAGCGATCGCACACATGCTGTTTGAATGGACAGAACTTCACATAATGCCAGGCTCCACAGTGCCAACATGGCGAGGGGGGCTTCTTCTGAACCGGTTTAGAGTGATTAGAGATAGAAACAGCGCTGGCTTTCGAAGGACTCGAGTTTGTTGATCTCGAAGATTTTTTCTGGTGCTGAACAGCATGAACTTCGGAACCACCCTGGCCCCCAGATTGAACCAAAGTGGTGTCACGCTGCAGATTGATGATACGCTGGTATTCGTCTATGATCGCATTAAGTGTCAGTGTTGGATCTTGTTCAAGGCGGTTTAGCAACCGAGTTCTGATGTCGGAGAATTTGGGTGACTGAAGACTGCATATGAGTACTAGGGACTTGAATTGGTCTTCAGTGAGGGATCTGAGCTTGAACCGTTCACACTCACGGTTAACAACGCTGACGTGAGTTAGAAAGTCATCAGACCCATTCATGACCAGTTTTAAGCAGCGATATCGGGTACTGAAGAGTGAGTGATGATCACCAAAAAGTTGGCTAAGGGACTGAATAGTGGCGTCGAATGAACGGTCGCGTGGGTTCTGCGGTAGAATGAAGTTGCAATACTTATCCAGCTCGGATGGACCAAGTTTACGGAGACGAAGACGCACCTTCCACGAATCATCTCTGTCAACAAAGTCAACTTTGACAAGGTCTTCATAACGCCTGAACCAGGTATCAAATGTAATGTTGGCATCAGCATCATAAAGAAATTCTGAAATACCACTGGTAATACCATCAACTGATTCAGGAATTGTCGGTGCAGTTGGGACTCGAGAAGATATGTGCGTCTGAGTAATCATCTCCATCGGCTTCAGCTGCTGTTTGAACAATTTTTCTAATTTGGCTGGATCCATAGTTAATCACCAACTTGTTGCTAAATCTCCGTCGCCAAATTTATTGTGAATCGCGAGTTGGCTACTCTAAATTCTACCGATTGACTAGCTTCAGATATCCCAGTTCGACCCCAATACTGTTCCCAATCTCCAATATATCAGAACACGAACCGTAGATGAAAAATCGTTTATGGGGTCAGGAGCAGCAGAATAATGATTTACAAACAAATGCATATTTATACAGTTAGGATTACTATAAATATTGACCAACAGAAAGATGACACGTTAATTAATATTGACCAATAGGAAAATGACACGCGAAATAAATATTGATCAGTAGGGAAACGACCAATAGGGAAATGACACCATTTAACGTTCAAGGGTAGCGTTAGACTTAACCGGATAATTGTTTCTGGGATATTCTTCTGAGTATCCCAACAGTCGTACCAGATTCAAGACTTGCGAACCAAATTCACACTCCATAGTGCTTTATTCAATATAATTGCAAGCAGTGAGTCCAGAGTGTAACTCAACGACAGGAAAGATAACCACAAATTTAATAGTCAGTAGGTTAAGTGCTTGTTTATCCACACTCAGTGGCCAATCATATTTTGCCTCCAATACCATGTATTAGGAACGTTTCGTTATAAATGGATATCGAGCTGCAAGAGAAGGGAATATGATACAACGGAGAAACTAGCAGAGAAATATAGTAAACAAGAGAGACCAGTCAAGGACAAAGAAGACAGACCAATCAATGAGATTTACAAACGGCAGAATAAGTGGGTAGACCACTTCAAAGAACTCCTGAATAGATCAGCCCAACTGAACATTGAAGCAACACGCTGTGATGATTGGAAGTATTTGAATTATTATACGAACTAGGAATCCCAGAAACAGTGCAACTTAATTCGAGAAGAACTAGGTGAACACAAACGAACGTATTATATTTGCAATTCGAAATCAGGTGAACATTAAGTACGAAGGAAACAATAGTTCATACAAACATGACATCCTCCACAGCTTAAGTAAGAATTTAAATTTCTGAAATCAATTATACCTCTTCTCCTTAGGTTCTTCATATGTCTGTCCGATCGTATATTGGATGTAGACTTTGTATGACCTAGAATATACTAATAAGTATTAAATTTAATAACTGAAATCGGAACGGACTCACCTGAATCCTGGAATTGTATACAATCGCCATGTTGATTGTATTCTGAAACCATTGATATCTAGGATTTGAACCATAGACTTTTCAACACTATCTTCCCCCATGAAATTGTAGCGTGGCGTCGAGTCCCAGTTGACTATGGACACCGCTACCAAGAAAACACTTGCCAAACAAATCAGAAGGCGGATTAGAATCAGGTTTACTTCATTGGCGATCTCGTGGTATCGGATGAATACCAAGATCGTGCCAAGAAATGGTACCAGCAGAAGAGAGTATGTGCGAATGTAGCCACGAAGCGTGAAACAATGATGGAAGGTCATGGAAGCACAAAATGGCTGTAATTAGCACAGTTAAACAAAAGCACATACAACAAGCACTGGTACAATTGGTTATAATAATATTTGTTTTCGTTAAACCAATCGCGTTCTCGTGATAAAATTAAGTCACTACAAAATAATGTTGGATTTTCATATCCCCAAGTTATAAATGATGTTGCTTCATTTACATTATATTACTCACATTGATTAGAAGATTCATTAGAAGTAACTTCATGATAAGGATAAACCACAGTTGGTATGAAATCATTGGAATCATAACCAAAATCGAGCTCATTTAGGACTCGTGCTTCTCATTGAACAATTTACCCACAAGAAACAAATGCATTATGACGACAAATAACATCTGATATGACAATAAGATTTGGTTCTTCCGAAATATTTTTGAAATTTATTAGGAATTTTATTGGAAATTGATGAATCATTAGAAAATTCAGCATCTGTCAAATTTCCAATCATGAATTGATCCATTCAACAGATTTATAAGA
The DNA here is from genome assembly GCF_000699445.3 of Schistosoma haematobium. Taxonomy (NCBI): domain Eukaryota; kingdom Metazoa; phylum Platyhelminthes; class Trematoda; order Strigeidida; family Schistosomatidae; genus Schistosoma; species Schistosoma haematobium. The sequence continues at coordinate 4,823,945 of NC_067196.1, read as the reverse complement.
AATTTCATTAAGAGTATGTAAATCGGTAGGACAAACCAAATCTGGCACAATTGTAGTGGACGAGAAAACAGGCCGGGACAACTAAATATATTTCAATACAACATTACAGAATATCTTGATGAAATCTGAAAACCATACAGTAAATACTTCATTTGCAAAATGTCAATCAGCTATCTCAGATCTTGTTGTTCCTTAGTTTCCACACCAATCACTCTCTGCTCTCGTTCTCTTCTCTTCGATCTTCGTAACCTTCTGTCGCCATGCATTTCACTTCCGATTGGTGCTACGTACTACTTATATCTGTCAATATCAGTAGCACGCACCACACAATGACATGAGAAATCCGATAAGAAGTTAATTGATTGGAAACTTTTGTCTCACAATGATTCTGGATTTCATTTGATGCACTTATGTTTATTGTATTGTTCCAATTATTTTCTGAATACGAGTGTCTCCAGTTTTCTCGGCAAACACCACATGAAGTATACGTTTGTTTTGGCTGAAGTTCAGTTTCAGAGTGCAGGATTAACAAGGCTGTGTTTCTAAATCGTGGACAAAAACAAATTATCGTTAGAAGCACTTAACTTTATAGGATCAGAACTACAAAGTTTAGCATCAGTTGCAGCGAAATGAACAGTAGTACCACAAATTGACTGAATATGTACAATCTTACCACATTTAAAGCATTCAGCGTTATGAAACACGCATGAAGTACGTGACTGATATTTACCACAGGACAAACACTTACCAAATTTGTGAACATCGTGCTATTCTTCGCAACTCCTCAGTAAATTGTTATCCGCATAACCTTGAGTACGCATTGAATTGAGCACCTGTATCTACTCAGTACCTAGCGTTGGTGCGATAGTCGTGCACGTAAAATAGGCGACTAACCTGAGGTGAGAGGTGGGCATGCACGGTCGCATTTATTCGTCGGCTTGGAAGGTTCCCGCCGTGTATGTGCAAGGGGCTCGACAATGCCGGGCACCTGACCCGAATTTACGGCACAACCAGCATAAACCGGTACCTTCTTCCTTTTTGGAGTGGCTTGGAAGGTGCTCGCTTAGGGCGAGTATTTACAGCTTTACGTGACTGCGGCCAGGTTCGATGGCGTCGGATTCTGCGGTGATGAAACTCCTTGAGACGGCTATGTATTCGACATCCACGTTTTAGCTGGAATGGAAAGCGACTAGCGTCAGGATTTAAATTCGATCATAAATTTAAGGCAAATATATAGGTGTCTGGAATCATATTCCTCGCTCAAATTTTGTCCTCTATGAGGGCAACCTTAGCATGTGTGTGTGGACAAATGAATGTACTTGAGCAAAATACTGAAGTATCTCAATAAAACCTGAGAACCTGCAGAATTATGGTCTACTGTGGTATTAGTGCTGCTGTAATAATAGACCATATCTTAAAATTGTAAATTTGTCATGATATATCTGCATAATCTATAAGATCTTACGTGGAAGTCACATCATCGTCTACAACATTTCACTGTATCGTCACGCTTGTTAATACATGATGGAGAACAAGCTGACGCTAGGGAAAGAACGATATATTTAATATAAATAAATGATATAAGATAACATTCAACGAGGACCACGCTTGCATGGCCGGGCCATGCCAATCGATCAACTCCAATTATTTCGACTACTTGTTCCTGCCTTCTCCATCGTTAGGTATTTCTCCGCGTTAAATATTGAATATCTATCTTCCGTGTAGTCTCGTGTTCAGCTTTGATGATTGTGTGGTTACAGTCCAATGCCACTACACTACTCTCCCACCAGAATCAACCCGATGTTGGTTCGATACCAAATTGGATGTTAGTTCACTACAATGAGTTCAATTAAAGTCACTGAGAGAGCTCGTAGACGTAACGCAACTTTTGACTTGTCAAGCGTGCTGGCTGTCATAGGTCGACTTATAAGTGATGGTGGAATAAAATGCGAACAGATTTCATAAAAAACGGAAATAGTTCAGCATGTTTTTCTATCAGCCGCTCATTCAGTAAATATTTCGAAATTTTGTCAATCTAACTGGAGGTTTAGTGACACAACCATGCATACAAATCATCAGTATAAGCAGTCGAGCGAATCTTCTGCAAACTGAAAACGTCACTGTCGAATTTACCCTAGCGCTGATAAAACTTCAAGCCATTTTCATAGACATGAGTTTGGAGTGTGTTTCTTTTGGGTACGAATTATGTTCTCCCTGATAATCACACGGGCATTACTGTTAATCATATAGTAAAATCTTATTTGGCCGAGTACATCATGCAGCACCACATCACCTAGGCTTAACTGATTTCAGTAACTTATAATTGCTGTAACGACAGAACTGCCAATATTCGGTTTGAACGCGGGATTGATGAACCAAGATGTATTCGAATAGGCCAGACTACGTTATTCTGCATAGCTTACCAAGCGTTTTTGAGATACTCGTATTAAATTATATCAAAAAACAAACCCTGTGCGCAATTTAAACGGTTCTGATTTAGAAAATAGAACAAATTATATCAAAAGAACAAAATACCTCAAACGGTGCTGCCTGTGCTATACAGTCAGAAGTTTCTCCTACGCAAAGCGGCGCGCTAAACAATAAAAGAAACAGGTAATACTAAAGAGTTTGATACCTGAGAATCAACAAAAATATTCCTTGGGAATTCGATCGACCCTCCCAAGCAAACAGTCAAAATGTCAACAGTCACACACTGACCCACGCCTTGACCTTGGGCTTAGTCAAACACGATCTTACTGTAAATAGTCTGGCAATATTCAATAGAAAATTACGTAACAAAAGATAAGTCTTTAATCAAAATCATATAAAGGCTCAGACGAGAAAGACCGAAGAACAAAGCGTGTGATTAAACGAGATCTGAACAAACGTCAAAATACTCTACACGGAGAGGAAACAGATAAATGAAAGTACTGTCCAACAAAAAGGCTGCGGAGGGATTTTCATCGTTCTCTTTCGGTTACAATTACTATATCTCAGTTAAATCGTATCCAGCCTTATGATAAACTGCATACTTGCAACGAACTGTTGTGTACCATCAGCAAATCGGAACATTGAGTCTAGAGCATGCCTTTCGCGGATGCACTCATGTATAACGAATCGCTCTTAGCTATCTATCCAAAATTCACATAATTATCACTCACGTATTTAAATTTTGCTGTGATAACCATTCATGTGTATTAGTAGTACTACTAAATTTCTACCACGGTCAAGTAGAAATGAGGTCGGGTAAACCTACAGGTCGCTAACTAAACCGAATCAAACTAACTGGAACACTAGTTGGAATTCTTTTCCACGGTTATACTTTTGTTGCTTCAGCTAGCCTGCTAATACGCATGCAATCGAAAATCAACACATACGGACAGGTTACCGGCATAATCGTTATTTGATTTCATAATACCAATATTAACATTCCTACAATATTCATTGCTTTTAATATTTCTAAACAAAAAGTACTTTCACTGCCTATAATTTAAGTTATTAACTAACGACTATTACTATGCATCTTACGATGACTAATTAAGATACATCCATACGGAATCATTCCCAATTATTATAATCCCACTTTGTTGAACTCAAATAATCTTCACCTAAGCTTATATTTTTCGCTTGTTAAGTATGAAATCGAACATTTGTAACTAGTACATATATTTCCCGATCGGTTTACGCCACTTTTCACATTTATCTTTCAGCTAATCAATATTCAGAGGATTCTTCTTATTCTTTGTAACCTCCTGTGCGCGACGATCCCACTCAATTCGGTATCAAACAAATGTCACGTTACACCTCAATAAATCTACAACTTTAGGATTAGGTCTATTATTAGAGCGGCACTAGTAACGAACTAGACCATAGTTTTACAGATTCCCAATCTAATTAAAGAAGGGAGTGATTCTGAAATAAAAGAGGATGATCAGGAAAATGTAAAGGCTATAGCAACTATTTCGGCGCAGTTTTCACTCTGAAGCCTCTTCTAGACGAAGATCTAGACATATAATTTGCACAACACATTGCTGCCCGATCGACTACGATATACAATATGTCACTTAAACAAGGTGCGTTGTCTGTGGACTGCAAGGACGCAGTCGTCATTTCCATACATGAAACAGGACCAAGACAACTGTCATAGAACTACAGTGTCGTAGTTAAAAGTCTGGAAGGAATAGTCACCAAAACCATAATGGCATTTGTGGAAACCAACAATTTGTTAAACGGCGAACAATGTGGTTCCAGAAAAGGCTTTTCTTGTACAACAAACCTCCATATAGCAAGGGAGCAATGAATGAAGGCTCTAGACAACAGAAAATCGGTGGATGTTGTTCACATATGCTTCAGCAAAGCATTTGGCAGAGTGCCAACAAGGAGAGTTCTATTGGAACTAGAAAATCTTGATATTGCCGGACCTGAATGTAGATGATCTTCCGAGCATAGTAGTCTCCGATGTTATTATATGCTGACGATGTAAAAATCTGGAGAGAAATAACGGGAGACGCAAATGTATACGCACTACAGGCAGTCTTGAAGATCACGATTAACTGGCCAAAGGAGTGGCTGGTGCCTATCAACGCGGCGAAGTGTGTCTACATGCACTGTGGGGATACAAAAGTACAACGCAGGGGGAATGCCTGTTCCCGTGGACCGGTCTCCCAAGGATCTTGAGTCATGATCTTGAGACCACAGCCCATTGTTGGGGGACTGTAGCTAAGGGGTTGAGAAACCTATGGGCTTTAAGACAGACATTCGCCAAGTTAGATACTGTCATGTTCACCATATTAAATACAACCTTGGTGAAAACTAAGCTTGAGAACTGCGTTCAGGAATCGATCCCTCGTTTAAAAAGTGATTCGGGTGTCTTGGAAAAAATAGAGAGAGGAACTGTTTTATCCGAGCTAAGATTAATTCGCGGGTAACTTCCGAGGACTACTAATCGACTAATATTCTATAAATATTCCTATTGTATAATTATTCAATAATTAGATTATGTATATTTATATTCCTCTTATTATAAAATTTATTTTGACCTTTAATTTATTATTATACAAGTTACAGTTCTTAAGCTATGCTCAGTCTATTAATTACTGTCCCTCTAGTTCACAGCCACTTTTTGTCTTATTTGTGTACACATGTTATTTTCTATTTCATGGTACGCTGTGGTCTGTCTGAATTGATATATAAACACAGTATGTTTGAAATAAATGAATCATATTGCGGAAGCTGGTATTGTGTTCTGGACTCAAGTGGACGGGCTGGAAGGACACAGGACCACAAGGACACTAAACTGCCCACAACGGTTGAACGTCATTTGTTGGCATAGTGTGAAGATTTATATAAGTCGTATTCTGATTGGTGGATAAGTCGCATAATGGAAAAAAGACGGACATCGAAGGTCATAACAGGAACCACTCGTAAAATTTTAAAACTCCGGGGTTCACCATGAAAAGAGGGGCTTGCGAAGCTACACCTCTGTACTGTGGCGTCGCGGTTGACTATGATCACCATTACAGGACGACTACATGCGAGTCAACCGATAAGATCTCCCGTATGCTAAATATCAGAAGGCAGTTGATGGCTGTAGTCGAGATGTGCTTGTTGGCGATCTCGTAGTATCGAGAGAATACCGAGATCGTGCCAGGTTACAAGTGTGGTTACTGAGCGTAATCGACTTCGTGCAAGGTCACAACCAACGGAGGAATGCGTCTTTAGTAGAGTTAAACAAACAAGTACATTATAGCAATCACTGCTACAAATGGTGATAATAGTAATTTTTCATTACACCAATCACGTTCTATTGATAGAAGTGGGTCACTACACCCCTTTGCTCTGTCCTATTGCAGAATAAGGGGTTGTGTGATATTGATGTATAAAATACTAAGAAATGATTTTGAACCTAGCATATCTTCTCTTGTTCTCCTCACTAGATCGGGACATATTAGGGGACATAGCAGGCGAGTATAAAAGTCGAGAACAAATAAAATACCCGTAGCACACAGGTTTTCACATCATTACACTAGTAAATCCCCAAAATAAATAGCTCTAAGTTTTCGACATTGGATGCTGACCATATGTTTTAGTGGACTCATCTAGCTGTAGGCGCTCAGTCATGCATCCGCACCAGATCACATGTGGTAACGCCGTGCTCAACATCAACCGCAATCGCTAGCCAAATTAGATCAGAGAATTCCGATATATTGGTAATCGCCAAATACACTCTCTCGACCTCCTCGACTCTGTCTTTTGATTTCTCTGGGTGGGAACGAAATATATTGGAAGGTGTTACTGGTAGAAGCGTTGTCAAACACTGAATACCTGTGACATCTTCACTTGGAACCTGATACCCGAGGGAGTGGTATCCACACCCTTAACTGACTAATTTAAGAGGAGAGTAAACACCCATTAAAACATACTAGAAAAAGAATAAAATAGGCAGTAGGCCTCTTCTCCTTACTATGGAAATCGGAATTTGAATGCGAAAAAGGATGACTCTTCTATTAATTAACACACAATTTTCATAACACCGCTCGTTCGAAGTACATGATTCATGAATAAACATCAAAAAGTGACTTTAAGCCTGTAGCCTCATATTTAAGTCAATAACTAAAAATTCTTTTTCACTTTTTGTTTGTCTGTTTCAGTTATATATGCAGCTCGTAAGCTGTCATCTGGCGGTTGACGTAAAAGTGGCTGACACGTTAAAGGTAAGATACGATATAGCTAAAGTCTTCAGGTGTATTATGTATGTAAAGATATATTTTCCAAGTCACAAAATCTTATCTCCTGATGTTTACGGCTCGTTCTTTGCGAACGTGAGTTGCATCTCACGATTTTGTTGTCAGGACACACAACATGCTTGCACAGCAAAATATCATCTTTGACTCAAATCTTTGTCATGAGCTTGATGTTCGGTAGATTGATTCTCTCCGAGTTAGTGAATAATAATTCTTTGAAGCTAGTTTGCCGGACCTCTGTCAACAGTAATAAATGGCATTGTTCACCGTCAACAGTCAGGTGGATTGGCTTTAAGTCTGGTGGTCTAGTTTTTGCGATTAGGCCGACCAGTATTTTAGCTAAAATCTAGCAGTTAGATGTAATCCAATCTGAATGGTCGCGATCACTTATCGTTCCGATATATAAGAAGGGGTCAAAATCATGCTGTGGTAACGACTGAGGCACTATTTGGACTAATATAGCATCTAAAATACTAGCCTCAGTAATTATCAGGCGCCTAACTAAGACTCGTAAACTGCAAACACGGAACAATCAGGCTGGCTTCAGGCCTGGCTACATATTCACCATTTGTCAGGTTCTAGAACACAGGCATGCTTATCGGTGGTCTTTCTTAATTTAAAAGCAGCATTTGAATTTGTAGACTCAGAGGTTCTGTGTCAGTGGCTGTCATTGAAAGGCGTACTTCAGAAGTACAAAAACCTTATGAAGGCTCTTTAATCGAACACAGTTAGTCGGGTAAGAGCTTACAGCGAACAGTCATCTGCTTTTGCAACCTCGAATAGTGCCTGCCAAGACTGTCCACTTTCTCCATTTTTGTTTAACTTCATCATAGACATACTGATGGAAATAACATTCTCGTCGATTGAATTCTCGGGTATTGATCTCCTACCAGGAGGTCCACTTATCGACTTAGAATACGCAGATGACATAGTCCTGTTTGGTGAAGACTGATAAAGTGCAGAGTCTTTTGGTAGCACTGATCAACAATGCCAGAATGTTTGAAATGCGCTTCTCTCCTTCTAGGTGTAAGTTGTTGCTTCAGGACTGGCTTGGGTCAACATCTTAACTAAGGATAGGGAGTAAAGTAGTCGTCGAACGCGTTGACAACTTCACTTATCTTGGAAGTCTGATCAGCCCTAATGAGTTGATGTCTGACGAAATCTCAGCACGGACTCGAAAAGCCCGTTTGGCTTTTACCAACTTACGTCACCTATGGCGAATGCGAAATATCTGTCTATCAATTAAGGGATGAGTATACTGCGCGGCAGTTCGTTCTGTTCTACTTTACAGCTAAAAAATGTGTTCATTAAGAGTAGAAGATATTTGTACGTAACTAGTATTTGATCACATGTTTTAGAAATATTACTCCCATGTGCTCGGATCATCCGGTAAGTAATAGCGAGGTTAGACGCAGGGTATTAGGGAATGATGGTAAATCAGTTGATGAGGTTGTGAATCTTCATCGACTGAGATGGCTAGACCACGTGTTACATATGCCTGAACACGACACACAATGCTGACTAGTGTTGGGAATGGTTGAAAGAAAGTTAGGGATGGCCAAACCAAAACGTGGCATCAGTGCTTGAAGTCACTAACTTCTAGTCGTAGCCATGTCGGTTGATGCAGACTACTTGGTTGGGATGCGCGTAACTATCGTAACCAATGGTTGGAGACTGTTGGTATCATGGCTCAGAATCGATCACAATGGCGTACGTGTATACACATTCTGTCTTCCATTAAACTGAGATTAGAATTATTTCATATCTTTGTTTCTACGAACTAATTCTTTCTTCCTGTACTATATCCTTATTACAATCTTTCTTTTATATATTACAACCTCTGAATTAACTACTTTTATGAATCCGATGTCCATCTTGTGCTAATGAGGTGTGGCAACTTGGACCGATGCATATATGTGCCAGGTCTTACGTTGTAGCTGACATACTGACTGAGTCTAAGTCCACTGTAAAATTGTAGTCGCTTTTGTTGATCTCGAGGGAGATCCTAAAAGATTTATATCAGAATTGTGGATAGAATATTCTCTCCATGTCATTTAAAAAGATGATGCGCCAAAATCTTTACTTTGAATTTTCATGGTTAAAATATTCTACTCAACCGGTCAACATAGAAAAAGGAGCTTTAAATTCACAAAGTCAGAGGCTGGATTTAGGATTCTCATCACAATCTGACACCAACGACACCAACTATGTTCTGCAAACTGAGTGGTGTAGTTTTGGATATAAACTTGATTTATGGACTTTCAAATATTTCCATAAAAATTAGTGTCGCTATTGAGTAGTGTTGAGATTTTCTACTAACAATATTGCTTTACTGAAACTTGAGACTAAAGAATAAATACTTTCAAATATTTTTCCCATTTTTTTCGCCAGTTTAGTTTCACATTTTACATTTAGTAGCCATTCTATAAAAAATCTGATTGGTTGTATACATCAGAAAATATGCTCCCATTATAATACTGAGTTCTTAGTTAATCAGTTATTCAAAGATTAGTTATATCTTTTATTCTCACCACAGTCTTATTGTCTTGTTCACTCAATGTTTCCTGGGAATATTTGCTCTGTTTCTTATGTTGGGCTCAGATTCTGTCAATATTTTTTCTCAAAGGTTTTCCATTGTAATTACAGCCTTAAGTAGATCATTGCATCGGACACAACTCTTAATGACTGAGTTAAATATTTATGTTAACTTTAGAATGTAATGTTCTTAATTCGGCTTTAACAGCGACTATAAAGGATTCTATTATCTTCAGAAATTCAGAAACTATGTCAGCATATTTGTGTTACTTTATAATAACCTGTTCAGCTACAGACTAGTCTATAGGGGTTACTTCAGGTGTCAGGCGAGTTACTAGTGACTACATGTAATTCTTATAAGTAGTCTTAGACTACATATTAAGGCCTCTCGCATTCGTTCGATTTGTGCTTATCACTGCACCACCAAGTCAACATGTAACCTACAATAGTTTCTTCTGTCCTTCGTGGGGGATAAATGATCGATTATTATCTTTATTATCAGTTTCATCTTTATCACAAGTTTCTGTTTGCGATCTCTGTTCAAACCCACAGTCGGTTGGACAAAAATAATAATTCATATTACCACAATACATAGCAGCATAGAAACATCCAACAAATATAAAGTCAATTAAATATACGAGAATGACACAAGTGAAACAGACGTTAATTGATGGTTGTTCAGTATTGCGGCGATAAGTAATGAATGTATTTGTGCCATTGTGACTAATCCTCATTCTTTTTGCATCTGATATCCTACTATTAATTTCTGCCATCCCTTGTGGCGGGGGTGTTGTTTACGAAAATGAGAGAACGAAAAGCGAATGTCCGGCGCTTTAGCCCGACCCCAAACCAATGGTGCACATGGGCTCCAGTATCCTGCGGGAACAAATGGCGTATGAACCAATCGTTGGTCATCGGCTACCATGGGACTGTATCTCCTTACTATGCTCCACTGCCTTATGGGTCAGACCTTTAGGTCGAAGGCTCTGGGTGTGGCTTCCCAAGAAAACCACCTGGTTAGGTTTGGGCACCCAGGCAGTATCACAGCCCACACACGTGTGACGCATATATATTTGGTGTCCCCTTGTACCAATATTTATGTGTTCAAATAAATAAGTTTTCAACTTCATTTACTGATTGCATAAATTATTGTCGTGTTCTGCTCTGAATTAAGCTTTCAACATAATTTTGCTTCAACTAGGGTTGTAGGTTAGGGTTACGAATTGATATGCGTAACTTACACAATTAATGGACATTTACAGAATTTCCAATCAATCTTATCTAAAATCATGCATTTGGTAGGTTTTAAGCATATACCAACATGCATACAAAATACCGCTGCTTGCAACTATATTCACTCAGCTGAACTATGCCAAGTTGTCTTGCTTTACATCAACACGAGAAAAATTAAAATAGTTAGTCCCTTTGATAAATTTTAGCACTGCAACATAAAGGTAAAGTTTACCAAAACTATGTAATATATTGATCCAATACATCCCAAACAATCTGATTACACGTATACCTGTTCAGACATTTATAAATGAACATTAAAGGGTCAACAAAAAACACTGAGGAATAAAAATGATATTGCTAATAGTGATGGGTAATAAAAGGTTCTTCAGATAAGAATTTTTAAGAGGAGACAGTGTGTATATATTGATACAATGCTCATACGTACAAAATCCTTCGCTGAGTCTACGAAATTCCTCTCTGTCAATAACAAAGAGACCTCTCATTTCATATCTTTCTTTCTACGAACCAATTTTTTCTTCTTGTACTATATCTCTATTTGCAATCTTTCTCTTATATATTACCACCTTTGACCTAACCACTGCTATGAATCCGGTGTTCATCTTGTTGTGCTGATGCGGTATGGCGACCTCGACCGATGTACATATGTGCCTGATCCTACGTTGTAGCTGACTGACTGACTGACATTTCCACACCCAGGTCCTTTCAAACACAAACATTTGAATGACCTTATAGACGACTCAATTCAGAGAGAAGGCCTTCGGTCGACCCTAATGGTTGTTTCTGGTAGCATGATATACTTGGTTTCATTAACCGGATGATACACCGTTAGTAGTCATTCTAGAAAAGTAAGTCCCGTCGTCCGCTAATATTTCTACCTCTATAAAATGGCCACGTCTTTAGATGCACACATGCCATTATATAGCTTATATTCTGTGGGATAGGGTGTATACTTGATATATGCATTTTGTGCGCACTTTTTCAAGTTATTGCTTATTGTAAGATATGAAACGGAATTTTATCCAATGAAATTTACCCTCACTGTCCGGCATACAGTTTACATACTAAAGATGTACTTTTTACTTACTGTTTATATATTTAATTGTTCGTCGATTACTCATTTATGTTAACTTTGCTTTGTATTAGTGTAGGTACGCGTAAACACGACGGAAACATATAATCATACAATCTTACCCATGTATCTTAGTTTATTCGCGTTTAATCTTCTACTGGAATTGTCAGTTGGTTATCCTAGTCGGTTGACTTTCGAGTTACCTGATAATGAAGGTATTTGCTTCTACGAAGATCTTCCAGCTTCAAAAAAGTATGTATTTAGCTATCATGTCATTCACGGAGGTCAAACTGATGTGGATATCGTGATTAAAGATCCTAAACAAGTGATTATTTCTAATGTAGAACGTGGTTCAGACGATGATATCACTTTCACAACAATTCCTTCTAATGGCACTTATTCTTTTTGTTTCAGTAATGAGTTCTCTTCTATATCACACAAACTTATATATTTTGAAATTCGGCCGGAAGATTTTGAATCATTAGCTGAGGAGGCTGGATTACCGGTTTTCCCAACTGTGATGACTTTATTGGATAGTGTTGTGGAGGTGTTGCATCATTATCTGTCACGGGCTGAAAGTTTCGGGATCGAGTTGAAAAATCGTGATTATGGTGATTTCTTGGTAGCGGAAGATTTGAATTCAGCTGTTTTTGTTTGGAGTGTCATTATTACATTTGTTGTGATAATAACTTCAGTTGGACAAGTCACAATATTAAAGAATTTCTTCAGTGAGAAAAAAGTTGCTTATTCGGCAATCCCAACAAGTTATCCTGCCCATACTTTGAGAACATGATTTGGAGTAAATTCTAGCATTATTTCTGCTATATAGGATAGTTGGGATTAGACAATGACAAGCATGGGAAATATCGACTCTCGTTCATCTTTATTTTCTTTTTTGGTCTATCGATTCTGATCTTATTTCCAATCAAACTTCTCAAATTGTTAACCTGTACAGATTCAGTTTTTAAAATTTCGATTTGTATTTTAAACTTTGTCTTGTCTTTGTGGCGATTTGTTCCTCTCAGACACATTAGTTTAGTTTGTGTTATGAAAAACATTCTTTTGGCTAGTGGATATTTGCTGACGATCACTGATTGTTAGTTTACTTTTTATTAATAACTGAATTGTATCTGATGTTTACATGGTACAGATGGTTAACTGGCTAACGTAGCTTACAACTGACCATATTTTAGAACATTCATGTTATTTTTTAGTCTGTACTGTTTAAAAATTTGGCTAGTGTGAAAGTATAAACTATTCCGAGTTACCCGCTTTCCCCTTTTAGCTTACATGAAAATTTGTTCACCACACGAAGCTTCTTGGGTAAGTGTGTGTCATGGAAATGCTCTGTGGAGGCTGAATTCTTTGTACTCCCCGGCTGTAGCAGGGTTTTTAATTCCTAGTGTGCACCCGATCGCTGCTTCACGAACAATGTAAGCCTACATCCTCATTACGTTTCTCAGAAACATTACCACAAGGTTATTTAGTCTTCTTAGAGGGATAAGTTTGTGGTTATTAGGTGGAATCTTATCTTCCACGGACTTTTTGAGAAGTTCTGAGTCATATTTGATTACGTCAAAAGCCACTTAGTTGAACTGTCTCTGAGACTCTGTCCAGGTAATCGTAATGGACTAATATTTTATAGTCCCATACAATTTTCTTTCAAACCACGAGGCTACAAACTGACCACTTGTTCGCTTTTCTTACCTCATCCCAGCGTCGACAACACTGCACTGTGTGGAAGTTGCTTGGATGACACACGTAACATATCCAATCCTATGTTTCAATATGGTTACATTAACCAAATTATTACTACTATGTCTAGACGCACAATACTGACATAGTTTTACAATTGAACGCCAGCAATTCAGAGACAACGACGATCGAACACAGAATGTCGCTGAACATCCTTGACTCGAACAGGTCAGGTTTCGCAAACACAGCAGGACTGCTATCACCAAATCATTGTAGACCCGACCATTTGCACTCAGAATGTCGTCAAAGATGGTCCAATATAGGTATATAGGTCTCATCATTCACGCCACCACCAACGCTCATCGAACTACCCGAACACACGAACTTTTCGACCACCTTTAAGAGCTCACCACTAAGAGTGAGGCTTCTGCCAATCGTAGAAATACTCTGCACTTATAAAGTGCAAAGTATATGCCATGCCTACTGACTGGACGCGATTTGCGTAGTATGTGTATCATCGCATATTAAGACAATATCACACATATTACACATGATTCGCTGGAGTATCCCAAGCAGCTGTAGAGAAGCATTGCTTATAAGCGCAGGACGTTTTGAGAAGTCACATGAGACGTGACCTGCAATTTTCATAACGTCTTGCAAACGCAGCCGGTGTTCATCCATACTTTTCGGTGAATTGAAAGCTAGGCTTGATATTTAGTTATTATATGTGAAAATTATATTTGAAATATTCTCAGCGATTGAAATTTAACTAATTCCAACGTTTCGTCCAGCTAACTTGTCTGGACTTCTCTATACTCGGCGCTCAATTACTGTCAAACTATTCGTTCTAATCTTGACGAATATTCGTATAAATTGATATTTAGTTGCAACAAAATCTGCAGCCAATTTACTCAAAACAATCTGTTTAGGACGATGAACATTTTGGCCACTGAGACGTAACATGAGATTAGTGTAAACAAGGGTATGATCAAAGTCCAGGTATGTACTTCAAAAGGAACAGTATAACCACGCCAACAGTAACTGGTCACGGTGTGGTTAATCTGAGTCGACGACTGGGTTGCAGAGGTAGGGTTCCAGGTAGCACATCAGCGATAACTGTGCAGGAAATCTGACGTTCAGAACTAGATTTTGGTCTTCTCAAGTTTTCAGGAGACCGTCATCGTCATTTTTCTGCAATCAACGAGTCCCTACTGGTCACCCAAGCTTTCGACCAAAGGATCTAATCCACAGTAGAGTGAAGTGACATCACAAAATGCAGTGCCATGGCAGCCGGTGACCAATGTCTGTTAATGAACTTTATTTTCACATCCTAGAATTCATATGCATCACCGGCTTAGAATAAGGGTCTTTTTAACTTGCATCCATACCCGTTAACCCGCTTCGGTCGCTGGATATTCGTCTTTCATCACCCCACTTCTGTAAAAAGCACCCTCACTGTGAGAATGGAGTGGATTGAAGTCCTCTGTCAGTGGTTATGAATGCGTAGCCATATGAAAGCATTTCGTGAGGAAGAGAGAACTCTGTCTACCCTTACTTGTACTATGACATTTAGAGGTCCAGTTTCGTTTATCGATTCAACTCTCCACTCAATCGTGGCATTTACTTAGTTGTCTCACAATACGTCACTGGTACTTCGAAGTTTTTGCGACTGAAGATAAAGGTACGGACATCTTATGTCCTCGGACAATTGGGAAAAGCTAGACGGGCTTTGTATCCGTGCCAAAATTTCTTAACAACCCAGCAGTGTTGTTAAGATTCACAAGATAAAAATTACTTAAAGTAGCTCGTTCTCCAGGTACTCGGGTATAAGCCACACAATTATTGTAAAGGCTAATAAAACCACCAAGCTGACGCTAACTATCTCAAGCCACTATTCTTCAGGGCATCCCATGTCAGCTTATCAGGCCTTACTGCACTTCCACTCTTCAAGTTTATTATAGCTTTCTAGTAGTTAGATGCCAACTTTCTCATTCCGTCAGCCGAGTTTAGTAGTATGAATACACAGTTATTAGTTTCCTTGTCTTCTACAGTGGTAATTTGAATGTGACCGTTTTATTATGACTCATATGAGGTACGACCTCAAAGGTACCATTATTATTTGTTTTTAGTCGTAACAGTAAATCACGTCCCCACGTCGCTCACATCCAGCTCGTCCCCAAAATTCCGACCAGTGGGATACCAATTGTCAATTCAACAACGTCGATTCATCTCTTGGTAGTCAGAAGTTACGTAGTGGTGGTCAGGGTAATTATTCTGCCAGACAGCAGTCGGCGCAAGTAGTATATCAGGAATAGAGATCCTTGCACACTTTTACTGGATGTTTGTGTGTACCTCTTTAAGTTGAGTTAACGAAAAACTTCATGTATTACATTCTCATATCTTCATTTCTTGTTGTTGTTTGAATATTGTTTCTTTTGTTACTTTCCCGGAGTTATATATATATATATATATATATATATATATATATATATATATATATATATATATAGTCTCATACCGACAATGTTGTCTGGTTTTTCGCAAACATTATTACTAATATCCAATCTCATCTTCATTTCTTACACACGAATACGTTACACATGTTTATACAACATTACAATTTCTTAAACCTGTGATTAGCATGCATATCTTATGTGGTTCATTAGTTTATTCGCGCTCAAGTAGCAGTACTTCATTTTAACCGGTTCCAGTCATCTCATTCAGTATCAAGATTTTTAAGCAATAAAAAGACAACCACTTCAGGTGTACTCATAAGAAACTGTTATGTCTTCATTTCTGTCACCTTCTAAGAATAATCACCTTTGAACTAACTACTTATCCACCGGTAACTGCGTTTTTCCATCTAAGTGTATTAACTAGTTCTAATTTATTCTATACGTTATCTTCTGAATAAACAATTTCTCTTCGTTACAATCTTTTCTTCATACATTTTTTCATACTTTCCTTTGTTAATGTGCCTTTTCAAGTCACTTGAACTTTTAGAAGTATTTGTTATTTCTCATGCAAAAACTGATGAAAGCATAAAAGCTTTTGTCATTTTACAGTGGATAGTTTGTAAATTTTACTTATGTCTATGTGTTAAGCATGCTTGTGTGTATATGTGTGTGTTGTTAGCACTCTTCAACTTGTCAGTCTTCCGAACTCTTTCTAAAAAACATTGTGGTATGAGTGGCCTTTTAATGTAATATGCTACTCATTCATTTTATTGTATTGGGTTTATCCATCTTACTGTTAACTTGTTCTTTTCTGTTCATGCGCCTCTTGCATATTCGTTAATTAAGTTGCATTTTCATCCTTGTGTTTTTCTTACGGGCGATATACTGCCTGGTTGACGCATTCAGCAACTAACAGTCCTTTTAGCGAACGAACGTCTTACAAACATCAGTACTAACTTTCTTGATTGAGATCATGAACCGATTGATGTTAGACCACCATCGAAAACCTGGGTGCACTGAACTGTCGTTTCATTCTATTGTGGGACTTCTTAGCAATGCGCGTCCACGACCCCGCCCACGAGATTCGAACTCAGGGCCTTCAGTCTCGCGCGCAAACGCTTAACCTACCGGACCACTGAGGTGGCATCCAATGTTGTTAATGTCTAACCTCAATCAATCCACGAAATTGCGCGTCCATCTTCTATTGTACTGAGCTAGATACCTGTCTCTACCCGACACGGATCAGCTCCACTGGTCACGGCTTCCCACTGGAACTCCGAGAATTCCCTCACGAAGCTAGTTACCAGCGAGGTTTTCAATCGTGGTCTAACATCAATCGGTTCATGATCTCAATCAAAAACTTAATAATCTCCACAACCTCTATGCTGATAATCAGTACTAAGTGCCTATCAAGTGCCTTTTTGGTATTCATTTATTTTTCATATCAGTTTACAATTTATCAGGTTCTTAGCGATCAGAAGTTTCATGAAAATGGCCAACATATTATGTAAAATTGTGTTTGATTAACACTCACTGAAGAACTTCGGAACTGATATAACGGATGGTTTAAAGTATTATTCTCGTTCTCAGATATTATACGATAATGAGACTAGTCATGTCGTACCAGATTCAAGACTTGCGAACCAAATTCACACTCCATAGTGCTTTATTCAATATAATTGCAAGCAGTGAGTCCAGAGTGTAACTCAACGACAGGAAAGATAACCACAAATTTAATAGTCAGTAGGTTAAGTGCTTGTTTATCCACACTCAGTGGCCAATCATATTTTGCCTCCAATACCATGTATTAGGAACGTTTCGTTATAAATGGATATCGAGCTGCAAGAGAAGGGAATATGATACAACGGAGAAACTAGCAGAGAAATATAGTAAACAAGAGAGACCAGTCAAGGACAAAGAAGACAGACCAATCAATGAGATTTACAAACGGCAGAATAAGTGGGTAGACCACTTCAAAGAACTCCTGAATAGATCAGCCCAACTGAACATTGAAGCAACACGCTGTGATGATTGGAAGTATTTGAATTATTATACGAACTAGGAATCCCAGAAACAGTGCAACTTAATTCGAGAAGAACTAGGTGAACACAAACGAACGTATTATATTTGCAAGTCAGTCAGCTACAACGTAGGACCAGGCACATATGTGCATCGGTCCAGGTTGCCATACCTCATTAGCACAGCAAGATGAACAGCGGATTCATAGGAGTGGTTAGGTCAAAGGTTGCAATAAGGATATAGTATAGGAAGAAAGAATTAGTTCGTAGACAGAAAGAATGAAGTGATTTTTGTCTCTTAGTTTAAGGGAAGACAGGGAGTGTATACACCGACGCCATTGTGATCGATTCTGAGCCATGATACCAACAGTCTCCAACCATTGGTTACGATAGTCACGCGGACCCCAACCAAGTAGTCTGCATCAACCGACATGGCTACGACTAGAAGTTAGTGACTTCAAGCACTGATGCCACGTTTTGGTTTGGCCGCCCCTAACTTTCTTCCAATCATTTCCAGTACCGGATAGCATTGCACGTCGTGGTAATCGGTGGTTCGCCTTTCAATGACAGACACTGCCACAGAGTCTCGCGGTCTACCGAGTCAAATGCTGCTTTTAAGTCAAGAAATACCACCATCGTCGGACGCCGATAGGTATGCCTGTGTTCTAGAACCTGATGAATGGTGAATATGTGGTCGATGCAGCCACGACCAGGTCTAAAGCCAGCTTGGTTCTCTCGAGTTTGTAGTTCACGAGTCTTAGTTAGGCGTTTGATAATTATCGAGGCCAGTATTTTAGATACTATGTTTGTTAAACTAATCCCTCTGTGGTTGTCACAGGATGATTTTGACCCTTTCTTATATATTGGGACGATAAGTGATTGCGACCAGTCAGATGGGATAAACTCTAATTCCCAGATCTTAGCTAAAATATTAGTCAACTTAATCGCTAAAATTGGACCACCATCCTTAAAGACCTCTGGAGCCAATCCATCTGGACCAGCTGCCCTTCCTCGTTTCAGATTAACTATAGCCTTTTGAACCTCAGCAAGAGTCGGGGGACCTACTTCAATGTTCCATTCACACTGTCTGGGAATGGGTGGTAGTTGTAGAGTAGCTGAAGGCCAGCTGAACTGTTCCCTAAAGTGTTCCGCCCATCGTTCTAAACGCCTGGACTTGGAGCAGATGAGTGTATCGTCTTTTTCCGATATAATCTCACTTACACTTGACTTATTAATTCCAGTTTCTTTTATTAGTCTGTAAAGCTGTCTTGTGTTCCCTATAGTCGCCGCCTTTTCCATCTCTTTTGCTTTCGATGCCCACCACTGCTCACGGTCGTTTCTTAGACTTTTTCTTAACCTAGATCTGATTTGTTTTCGCTCTTCATCATGTTCAGAACCTGATGGGACGAGTTTGCGAGAATCCATCAGTGTGACAGACCTTGAAGAAATCCACTGGTTCCTTGCAACTCTGTGGTTTAAGTCACTAATAGATGTCACTGCTGTTTCCACAGCTGATTGTATGCCCTTCCAAGCAACATCTGGGTCAGCATCGTCTTCACAACTACCTAAGTGTGACCTCAGTTGTTCCTGGAACCTACTTTTGGTTTTCTCGTTAATCAAATCAGTTCTAACGGGTCTTTTTAATGTGGCTTTTTTGCGTCCAGTGAGGCGCAAGCAGATGCGTGCCCGTATTAGGGCATGGTCGGAGTCCAAGCAGGTACTCCAGAATGAGCGACAATCTTCTACCGACCCTCTCCAACGATGACTGATGGCAATATGGTCTATTTGAGTCCATCGTTGGTTTGGTGTAGGGGGTCGCCATGTTAGACGATGTCTCTCCTTATGCTTAAAATTTGTGTTGGCTAAAAATAAACGATTGTCTGAGCATAGCTGCAGCAGACGATCACCATTATCTGTTCGCTGTGTCGGAATACTAAAATATCCACCTAAATGCCTTTCTGTTTGGTTTAAACTGCCTATCTGAGCATTAAAATCACCTGCTACGAGTACTATGTCTGAGCGTTTAGCTTTCTGAAGAAGTTCGGATAGCTTTCTGTAAAATTCATCTTTCACATCATCTGAGCTGCAGTCAGTGAGAGCGTAGGCAGAAACGACGAAAAGGCAACGACGTGTGTCCCTATCCTTCCGAGTTCTTACGTAGCCGTTCAGCCGAACAGCACATAGACGACTGTTGACGGGGATCCACTCTAGCAGTGCTTGTTCGGCCCTCATGCTTAGTGCTATGCCTACACCTGCCAGTCCACGAGAACTAGCCATCGGGTCACCAGATACACGAAGGGTGTATCTCGTTGGCTCTCCGTTTTGCCGAGGTGAGGTCAAGTGAACGACTACACTGGAATCCTGTATGCGTGTTTCGGAGACACAGCACACGTCAATGGTAAGAGACTCTAGGGTTTTAGCCAAGGAAGCCTGCTGACCGATTTGACATAGGGTTCGTACGTTGAAGGCTCCAATGTGTAGTTTGGAGCGAGGTTTCAGTAGACCTGGGACAGTATTTTGCGCACTAGAATCGTTGGCTATGGTGACACTTGAGGTGGAAGCCGAGAGAGGAAATTTAAAGTTGAAAGTCGATGTAGGAGGAATAATAGGAATTGAAGAGGAAGGTTGATTATGAATACAGTGGTCTTGAGTGCTGTTAGAGGTATGAGGGCGGTTTTCACTTCCCGGTTGCCCACACCGTGGAAGGGTTCTTCTGGAGGTACCTGAAAAGGAATTTCGATTAAAGGTGGTTTTAGTGACCTGAGAACGTGACCGCAGTGCCTAAGGGACAACTGCTTGAGGTCGGTCACACACGACCTTGTTATGTGTAATTTTTGTGTTAGCTCCGTACTTGTTGAGACCTTACCGCCGGAGACGGATATCCGTGGGATAAGGCGAGGTGTGCATTTTTAGGGTTGGCCTTTTCTAACCCCACCCCTCCTTGTGGGAAGGCAGCATCGCTGTCATGCTGGTTGTTTGAAGGAAACACCTTACTGCTGTCACACCTCTGTACAGTCAGCAGTACGACTTCGCCTTCGGACCATGGGTTTGTTGCTTTTAGTCTTACCGCTCTTCAACCGACCTGTCTGACATGGTAGGACCTTGAGGAACGGTTGTTCCAGCCAGTATAGCTCGGTTGCTTCATCACGATAGGCATATTTGCAATTCGAAATCAGGTGAACATTAAGTACGAAGGAATCAATAGTTCATACAAACATGACATCCTCCACAGCTTAAGTAAGAATTTAAATTTCTGAAATCAATTATACCTCTTCTCCTTAGGTTCTCCATATGTCTGTCCGATCGTATATTGGATGTAGACTTTGTATGACCTAGAATATACTAATAAGTATTAAATTTAATAACTGAAATCGGAACGGACTCACCTGAATCCTGGAATTGTATACAATCGCCATGTTGATTGTATTCTGAAACCATTGATATCTAGGATTTGAACCATAGACTTTTCAACACTATCTTCCCCCATGAAATTGTAGCGTGGCGTCGAGTCCCAGTTGACTATGGACACCGCTACCAAGAAAACACTTGCCAAACAAATCAGAAGGCGGATTAGAATCAGGTTTACTTCATTGGCGATCTCGTGGTATCGGATGAATACCAAGATCGTGCCAAGAAATGGTACCAGCAGAAGAGAGTATGTGCGAATGTAGCCACGAAGCGTGAAACAATGATGGAAGGTCATGGAAGCACAAAATGGCTGTAATTAGCACAGTTAAACAAAAGCACATACAACAAGCACTGGTACAATTGGTTATAATAATATTTGTTTTCGTTAAACCAATCGCGTTCTCGTGATAAAATTAAGTCACTACAAAATAATGTTGGATTTTCATATCCCCAAGTTATAAATGATGTTGCTTCATTTACATTATATTACTCACATTGATTAGAAGATTCATTAGAAGTAACTTCATGATAAGGATAAACCACAGTTGGTATGAAATCATTGGAATCATAACCAAAATCGAGCTCATTTAGGACTCGTGCTTCTCATTGAACAATTTACCCACAAGAAACAAATGCATTATGACGACAAATAACATCTGATATGACAATAAGATTTGGTTCTTCCGAAATATTTTTGAAATTTATTAGGAATTTTATTGGAAATTGATGAATCATTAGAAAATTCAGCATCTGTCAAATTTCCAATCATGAATTGATCCATTCAACAGATTTATAAGAAATTTCATTAAGAGTATGTAAATCGGTAGGACAAACCAAATCTGGCACAATTGTAGTGGACGAGAAAACAGGCCGGGACAACTAAATATATTTCAATACAACATTACAGAATATCTTGATGAAATCTGAAAACCATACAGTAAATACTTCATTTGCAAAATGTCAATCAGCTATCTCAGATCTTGTTGTTCCTTAGTTTCCACACCAATCACTCTCTGCTCTCGTTCTCTTCTCTTCGATCTTCGTAACCTTCTGTCGCCATGCATTTCACTTCCGATTGGTGCTACGTACTACTTATATCTGTCAATATCAGTAGCACGCACCACACAATGACATGAGAAATCCGATAAGAAGTTAATTGATTGGAAACTTTTGTCTCACAATGATTCTGGATTTCATTTGATGCACTTATGTTTATTGTATTGTTCCAATTATTTTCTGAATACGAGTGTCTCCAGTTTTCTCGGCAAACACCACATGAAGTATACGTTTGTTTTGGCTGAAGTTCAGTTTCAGAGTGCAGGATTAACAAGGCTGTGTTTCTAAATCGTGGACAAAGACAAATTATCGTTAGAAGCACTTAACTTTATAGGATCAGAACTACAAAGTTTAGCATCAGTTGCAGCGAAATGAACAGTAGTACCACAAATTGACTGAATATGTACAATCTTACCACATTTAAAGCATTCAGCGTTATGAAACACGCATGAAGTACGTGACTGATATTTACCACAGGACAAACACTTACCAAATTTGTGAACATCGTGCTATTCTTCGCAACTCCTCAGTAAATTGTTATCCCCATAACCTCGAGTACGCATTGAATTGGGATGATGTATCAGTATGGTGGAATTCTTGATGTCCTTACAAGTGATTTTAGGAAACTTTCCTCGGTTACGGCACTAGGAACTTGTACACTTTACATGGTCTAGTAGTACTTCCTTGATAGTTTCATAAGAAAGTGAAATAAGCTTATATGAGGATGCTAGAGCTACAGGCATCCTTCCCAATAAATGTAAGGAAATGAGCCGTAATTTTAACATCCTCAACGTCTTCCTCGGTCACAGTCCAGATTTAAAACCTTTCCATATAATCCTCAAAAGCATCAAAATTTGAGTTTATGTCCAACTGTTCCATCACAGCTCTATAGTGATGTCAGTATAATGATTAGAAATATTCGAATTATTGAACTAACTAGTAATTCACGAAACGATGAAATTTAAGTCAAATAGAAATAGGTGAACTCCGCCTGCAGCTCTTATAGGGTTGCTGCCGGTCCCAAGCCCGGGTAAAGGAGGAGGGTTGGGCATGGGGTTAGCGTCCCCATCCCGTAGAAAACTAACTCGCTAAAAAAAACGCTTACCAGAAAAAATAATCCAAACCATTTTAACTCTGCCCTGGGAGTTAGGAGGTCTTCATTTAGAAGAATTATGACGCTTCATGGTGAAAGCCGAGTTCCTTCGGAAGCCACGAGGCCGATGCCCCTTCTAACAACCAGAGCAAAAATTTTTATAGGTACATGGAACGTTCGAACAATGTGGGAAACCGGGAAGACCAATCAAATATCAATGGAAATGAGGAGATACAACTTAGCAGTACTGGGAATCAGCGAAACCCACTGGACCCAAGCTGGACAGAAAAGGCTAGCTACGGGAGAGATGCTGCTATATTCCGGTCACGAGGAGGACAATGCTCCACACACTCAGGGAGTCGCTCTTATGCTGTCCAAAGTAGCACGAAATGCACTTGTAGGATGGGAATCTCACGGATCCAGAATCATCAAAGCATCATTCAAAACAAAGAAGGAGGGGATCTTAATGAATATTATCCAATGTTATGCACCCACCAATGATAGCAACGACGAAATCAAAGATCAGTTCTACGAGCGGCTGCAGTCAGTGATAGAGAAATGCCCAAGAAAAGACCTCACCATTCTAATGGGAGATCTCAATGCCAAAGTCGGAATAGACAACAATGGATATGAAGATATTATGGGACGACATGGACTGGGAGAAAGAAACGAAAATGGAGAAAGATTTGCAAATCTATGTGCATTCAACAAATTGGTCATTGGAGGCACAATATTTCCACACAAGCGTATACACAAGGCTACATGGATCTCACCGGACCACACTACAGAGAACCAAATAGATCATATTTGCATCAACAAAAATTCCGAAGGACAATGGAAGATGTGAGAACCAGGAGAGGTGCTGACGTAGCTTCAGATCACCACCTAGTTGTAGCCAATTTGAAACTGAAGCTAAAAAAGAACTGGACAAGTGGACAAACAGCAATACAAAGGTTCAATACAGCCTTCCTTCGAGATACTGTCAAACTCAATGAATTCAAGATAGCTCTCAACAACAGGTTCCAAGCCTTACGAGATCTACTGAAAGAAGAAGAAACTACTATGGAGGACAACTGGAAAGGCATCAAGGAAGCATTAACTTCAACGTGTCAAGAGGTTCTCGGTCTAAAGAAATACCATCATAAGGAATGGATCTCTACAGAAACAGTGGACAAGATCAAAGAAAGGAAGAACAAGAAGGCAGCAATAAACAACAGCCGAACACGAGCAGAGAAAGTCCAAGCACAAGCTGAATACATAGAAGCAAACAAACAAGTGAAGAGGAGCATTAGAGCCGACAGGAAGAAATACGTTGAAGAACTAGCAACGACGGCAGAAAAAGCTGCTAGAGAAGGAAACATGAAACAGCTTTACGATACAACGAAGAAACTATCAGGGAAATACAGTAAACCAGAGAGGCCGGTCAAAGACAAAGAAGGCAAGCCAATCACCGAAATTCAACAACAACGTAACAGATGGGTAGAATACTTCGAGGAACTCCTGAATAGGCCGGCTCCAATGAATCCACCGGATATCGAAGCAGCACACATAGATCTTCCTATAGATGTCAATCCACCAACTACGGAAGAAATTAGAATGGCCGTCAGACAAATCAAGAACGGGAAAGCAGCAGGACCCGACAACATACCAGCTGAAGCACTGAAATCAGACATCGAAGCAACCACAAGCATGCTTTATCTTCTATTCAAAAAGATTTGGGAAGAGGAACAAGTGCCGATGGACTGGAAAGAAGGACACCTCGTCAAGATTCCAAAGAAAGGAGATCTGAGCAAATGTGAAAACTACAGAGGCATAACACTACTGTCAATACCAGGGAAAGTCTTCAACAGAGTGTTGCTGAACCGGATGAAGGATGCAGTAGACGCCCAACTTCGAGATCAACAAGCTGGATTCCGTAAGGATCGGTCGTGCACAGACCAAATTGCAACACTACGGATCATCGTCGAACAATCAGTTGAGTGGAACTCATCATTATACATCAACTTCATTGATTATGAAAAGGCATTCGACAGTGTAGACAGGAGGACGTTATGGAAACTTCTTCGACACTACGGAGTTCCTGAGAAGATTGTCAATATAATCCGGAACTCATACGACGGACTAAAGTGCAAAGTAGTGCATGGAGGACAGCTGACAGATGCATTCCAAGTAAGGACCGGAGTCAGACAAGGCTGTTTACTCTCTCCCTTCCTTTTTCTCCTGGTGGTCGACTGGATTATGAAGACCTCAATATCTGAAGGAAAACACGGAATACAATGGACAGCTCAGAATCAATTAGACGATTTGGACTTCGCAGATGACCTAGCCCTCCTATCCCGTACACACGAACAGATGCAGATGAAGACAGCCAGTGTAGCAGCAGTCTCTGGATCAGTAGGCCTCAGCATACACAAAGGGAAAACTAAGGTCCTCAAATTCAAAGCGGAGAACAGCAATCCAATCACTCTTGATGGCGAAACTCTGGAAGATGTAGAGTCCTTCACATATCTGGGAAGCATCATCGATGAACAAGGAGGCTCAGATGCAGACGTAAAGGCGAGGATCGGCAAAGCAAGGGTCGCATTCCTACAATTGAAGAACATATGGAACTCAAAACAACTTTCAACCAATATCAAAGTGAGAATCTTCAATACGAACGTCAAGGCAGTTCTACTGTATGGAGCTGAAACTTGGAGAACTACAACAACCACAATCAAGAAAGTACAAGTATTTATAAATAGCTGTCTTCGCAAGATACTCAACATCCATTGGCCGGATACCATCAGCAACAGCCTTCTGTGGGAGAGAACAAACCAACTTCCAGCTGAAGAAGAAATTAGGAAAAGACGATGGAAATGGATAGGACATACATTACGCAAATCGTCAAACTGCATCACGAGGCAAGCCCTAACTTGGAATCCTGAGGGGAAGCGAAAAAGAGGAAGGCCAAAAAACACATTGCGTCGGATAATAGAAGCAGATATGAAAACGACGAATTACAACTGGACGGACCTAGAAAGGATTGCCCAGGACAGGGTTGGATGGAGAACGCTGGTGAGCGGCCTATGCTCCTTCACGAGGAGTAACAGGCGTAAGTAAGTAAGTAAGAAATAGGTGAATAAAAACGAATGTATTATAGGCAGAAATCAAAACGAGACACTGGACGAGTACAAAAGAATCATTAGTTCATACAAACACCACATAAACTCAAAAAATCTCCTATAGCTGTCATTCCACTAACGACCGAAGAAATCAGCGTGACGATTGGACAAACCGAGAGTGGGAAAGCAGAACGAACAGACAACATACCAGCTGAAGCACCAAGGTCACATATAAAGGTAACTACGAAGACGTTCCACAGAAAAAAATGGAGAAACAACAAGTGTCAACAGACTGTGGAGGACACCTAATCAGGATGTCGAAGAAAGATCTCAGCAAGTGTGAGGAGTCATACTACTATCAGTACGAGGAAAACTTTCCAACAGTGTTGTTGAACCGAATGAAGAATTGAGCAGACGCCCAACTTTGAAATCAACAGTCTGAATTTTGTAGGGATCGGTAGTGCACAGACGAAATAGCGACGTTACAGATCATCGTTGGACAATCAATTGGATGCAACTCGTCACTACACACCAACTCCCTTGACTATGAGAAGGCGTTTGACAGAATGGAAAGGGGAACCTTACTTTCACTTCAACATAAACAATTAAAATGCGAAATTCTCAAATGCAACACGGCGAACACCAACACACTCACACTTGATAGACAAAATTTGGATGATATTGACACTTTCACATGTCTGAGCAGCGTCATCGATTAACGGGGAGGATCTAATGGAGATATTAAGGAAAGGACTGGCAAACATAGACAGCAGTTTTACAGCTGAGGGGGCATATGGAACTCAAAACACCTGTCAACCAATACCAAAATCAGAATTTTCAATAAAAACGTCGAGACAGCCCTACTGTACGGAGCTAAAACCTGGAGAACTGCTACAACCATCATCAAAAAGGTACACGTATTTCCGAATAATTGCCTACGCGAGATATCGCAGGTTCATTAATCAGACACTATCGGTAACAACCTACTGTGGGAGAGAACAAGTGAGATTCCAATTGAGGTGAGAATTAGGAAGTCTCTGGAAGTAGATGAGTCACACTTTGTAGAAAACAAACTGAATCAAGAAGCAATCCTCATTTGGAATCCTCAAGAGGAAAGTACAATAGGTAGGCCAAAGAACACACTGCGCTGGTAATTGGAGGCAGGCATTGAAGGAATAAACAGCACTTGACAACAACTATAAAGAAAAGGCTAGGACAGAATTCATAGGAACTCATTTTTTCATTGTAATCACGATTGTGAAGAATATATCCATAATTTGGCTGTTCCGTCACAGATTTCTTATTATTTTGTACACAATTATTTGGATACCTAAATAAATCTCGCGAAATTTGAAATTACGAGCTTTTTACAGTGATATCGCGTAGTTGTCCATTGAGAACGACTTTTACAAAAAAGGTGTATTGTTGCTAGAAATTGGATGTGAGACGAGCGTTTTATTCTGTTACTGACTGTTAGGGATGCTGAGGAATATACCAATCATTATCATGTTAAGTCTAATGATGTCCTTGGACTCTAAATATGCATTCCCTATTGGCCATTATTTATTTCACTCGTTAAATATTGTACAGATGTTGTTTTCTATTTTTATGGTAAGATGTGGTATGTTTTGTTGGTATATAAACGGAGTATGTTTGAAATACAACGATTCATAACGCAGAGGCTGTGACTTGCGTTCTAGACTCAACTGGCTGGGCTAGACAGGGAAGCGGGACCAATCAGGACACTAGATCGTTCACTACGTGTTTTTTCCGTGTCGCTGTAATCGATCGATATAAACACTGCGCGTCTAACCTGCAATTCACCCGTTACAACACTGACTCGCTAGCTTGATGTTCTTAATGTTCGAGTTACTAAATCCAAACAATCACTGACTTGTTCAATGAATATAATGTTTAGAGTGAAAGGCACTGCATGCGAATGTAGTGTGAACATGAACACTAGAATGCCATGAACATGCAAAAAATAAGACTCAGAAAAGGAACCTGTGTCCTGGATTCTAATACTAAGCACAATCCATCATTCCCGAAATGGTTGTAGCAAAACAAATTTATCAAGTCAATCAACATGACGTAAAAATGAAATTGGAAACTATCGAAGAATTCATTCTTGAGTATCAGCAACACCATGATTCGAAAGCTTGCTAATAATGTATTGAAAACTATAGAGTATTGTGCAGTTGTTTGATCCCAGCTCGGTTCTGACCAGTTTACGCTCCAATAAGCTTAAGGGGATTTACAATATTTCAAAACATGTCAGAATCTTTAAATAAACATGGATCGTGGCTAGCAGTGGAATCCAGGACACACGTTTTGTCCTACTTGCGAGTCGTCAGCTGGATATTCCGGCATGTCACAGTTGATAGTCACTCTACGACTAGAACCCAGTACCGTTCGCTTCAAACGCCATCGCGTGATCCACTCAGCTACTGAGTCCTGATAGCCACTTGCTTGTGCAATGGGGTGAAGTTTAAATTCACTTATTGTTGTTTTACTTGTATCTTCCCACTGTTATTTAGGAAGATACAAATAAAACAGCATCAAGTGAATTCATATCACAATTTATTAGCCTGCATTTTCAACTTTAAACAACTTCCACCATAGGATGACAAGCGAATTACGTCCACTGATAACTACGTAAACTCTGAACATGATAGAACTCCTGTTAATAATGACTTCTCGCTAAACATTTGTGGAATTTTATTCCGTAGTTTATTATATAAGAGGCAATTTTTACATTGAATGGTAGATTAAGAAAAATGGTTTTAGTAGCCATTCATTAAATAAAAGAATCTCGGACAAGAGGTTTCAATGCTGAGTGTTTGGAAGTAATCTATAGGAAACCTGAATGGTAGTTCTTTATATTTGTGGCTAGAAATTGTCTCGATTTCTCATCAACCTATCACCCAGTTGTTCATCTGGAAAGACTAAGTTCTGGTTATGTCACTTAACGAAGTTGATCATGAACGACATACAACAAACATTACGATTAGCGTCCAATACAACTTATTACCTCTATATCAAAGAATATTCCAATCATTGGATTAGAAACTGTAGTACTGTAGTGCAAAAGAACACAGGTGAGGATGACCGATTGTATTTGATAGAAAATTACACAACTTGTTGATAAAATCAAACAATCATATAGTAAACGCTCAATTTGCAAAATGTCCATCTATTGTCTCGAAATGGCCCACACTTCATTGTTCTTGCATTTTCATACAAATTGCATCCTGTTCTCACTCTGTACTGTTCGATCCTCTTGTCTCTCTGCTGCCAGACATTCTGTTCCTGACTGACGTCATATACTACTTATGTCGATACAAGTAGTACACACCACAGTACTATTGGTTATCAAAGTGAATGAAGCAGTACAGTTCTTCAATTCTAAGTGAATTCTATCTCTTTGACTAAACAAACTTAAATGCTAATATAAATAAAAGTGAATCTGTTCAGACCACTTGTAATAATGAATGAACATTCTTTTCCTCTACACTAATTTACAATATAAAAAATATATGACAGTTATATGTAGATGCTGCACAACTATAACTTGTTATTGCTGAACCACATAAATTCAATACATAACAAGAGTCATTATATTCTATTAAATCATAAAGCTTGAAAATCAATTCTACTACTACTACTACTACTACTACTACTACTACTACTACTACTACTACTACTACTACTACTACTACTACTACTACTACTACTACTACTACTACTACTACTACTACTACTACTACTACTACTACTACTACTACTACTACTACTACTACTACTACTACTACTACTACTACTACTACTACTACTACTACTACTACTACTACTACTACTACTACTACTACTACTACTACTCTATGCTGCTACTGCTGCTGCTGCTGCTGCTGCTGCTGCTGCTGCTACTGCTGCTGCTGCTGCTGCTGCTGCTGCTGCTGCTGCTGCTGCTGCTGCTGCTGCTGCTGCTGCTGCTGCTGCTGCTGCTGCTGCTGCTGCTGCTGCTGCTGCTGCTGCTGCTGCTGCTGCTGCTGCTGCTGCTGCTGCTGCTGCTGCTGCTGCTGCTGCTGCTGCTGCTGCTGCTGCTGCTGCTGCTGCTGCTGCTGCTGCTGCTGCTGCTGCTGCTGCTGCTGCTGCTGCTGCTGCTGCTGCTGCTGCTGCTGCTGCTGCTGCTGCTGCTGCTGCTGCTGCTGCTGCTGCTGCTGCTGCTGCTGCTGCTGCTGCTGCTGCTGCTGCTGCTGCTGCTGCTGCTGCTGCTGCTGCTGCTGCTGCTGCTGCTGCTGCTGCTGCTGCTGCTGCTGCTGCTGCTGCTGCTGCTGCTGCTGCTGCTGCTGCTGCTGCTGCTGCTGCTGCTGCTGCTGCTGCTGCTGCTGCTGCTGCTGCTGCTGCTGCTGCTGCTGCTGCTGCTGCTGCTGCTGCTGCTGCTGCTGCTGCTGCTGCTGCTGCTGCTGCTGCTGCTGCTGCTGCTGCTGCTGCTGCTGCTGCTGCTGCTGCTGCTGCTGCTGCTGCTGCTGCTGCTGCTGCTGCTGCTGCTGCTGCTGCTGCTGCTGCTGCTGCTGCTGCTGCTGCTGCTGCTGCTGCTGCTGCTGCTGCTGCTGCTGCTGCTGCTGCTGCTGCTGCTGCTGCTGCTGCTGCTGCTGCTGCTGCTGCTGCTGCTGCTGCTGCTGCTGCTGCTGCTGCTGCTGCTGCTGCTGCTGCTGCTGCTGCTGCTGCTGCTGCTGCTGCTGCTGCTGCTGCTGCTGCTGCTGCTGCTGCTGCTGCTGCTGCTGCTGCTGCTGCTGCTGCTGCTGCTGCTGCTGCTGCTGCTGCTGCTGCTGCTGCTGCTGCTGCTGCTGCTGCTGCTGCTGCTGCTGCTGCTGCTGCTGCTGCTGCTGCTGCTGCTGCTGCTGCTGCTGCTGCTGCTGCTGCTGCTGCTGCTGCTGCTGCTGCTGCTGCTGCTGCTGCTGCTGCTGCTGCTGCTGCTGCTGCTGCTGCTGCTGCTGCTGCTGCTGCTGCTGCTGCTGCTGCTGCTGCTGCTGCTGCTGCTGCTGCTGCTGCTGCTGCTGCTGCTGCTGCTGCTGCTGCTGCTGCTGCTGCTGCTGCTGCTGCTGCTGCTGCTGCTGCTGCTGCTGCTGCTGCTGCTGCTGCTGCTGCTGCTGCTGCTGCTGCTGCTGCTGCTGCTGCTGCTGCTGCTGCTGCTGCTGCTGCTGCTGCTGCTGCTGCTGCTGCTGCTGCTGCTGCTGCTGCTGCTGCTGCTGCTGCTGCTGCTGCTGCTGCTGCTGCTGCTGCTGCTGCTGCTGCTGCTGCTGCTGCTGCTGCTGCTGCTGCTGCTGCTGCTGCTGCTGCTGCTGCTGCTGCTGCTGCTGCTGCTGCTGCTGCTGCTGCTGCTGCTGCTGCTGCTGCTGCTGCTGCTGCTGCTGCTGCTGCTGCTGCTGCTGCTGCTGCTGCTGCTGCTGCTGCTGCTGCTGCTGCTGCTGCTGCTGCTGCTGCTGCTGCTGCTGCTGCTGCTGCTGCTGCTGCTGCTGCTGCTGCTGCTGCTGCTGCTGCTGCTGCTGCTGCTGCTGCTGCTGCTGCTGCTGCTGCTGCTGCTGCTGCTGCTGCTGCTGCTGCTGCTGCTGCTGCTGCTGCTGCTGCTGCTGCTGCTGCTGCTGCTGCTGCTGCTGCTGCTGCTG
Source organism: Schistosoma haematobium (assembly GCF_000699445.3). Lineage (NCBI taxonomy): Eukaryota > Metazoa > Platyhelminthes > Trematoda > Strigeidida > Schistosomatidae > Schistosoma > Schistosoma haematobium. The sequence continues at coordinate 4,791,848 of NC_067196.1, read as the reverse complement.
CTGCTGCTGCTGCTGCTGCTGCTGCTGCTGCTGCTGCTGCTGCTGCTGCTGCTGCTGCTGCTGCTGCTGCTGCTGCTGCTGCTGCTGCTGCTGCTGCTGCTGCTGCTGCTGCTGCTGCTGCTGCTGCTGCTGCTGCTGCTGCTGCTGCTGCTGCTGCTGCTGCTGCTGCTGCTGCTGCTGCTGCTGCTGCTGCTGCTGCTGCTGCTGCTGCTGCTGCTGCTGCTGCTGCTGCTGCTGCTGCTGCTGCTGCTGCTGCTGCTGCTGCTGCTGCTGCTGCTGCTGCTGCTGCTGCTGCTGCTGCTGCTGCTGCTGCTGCTGCTGCTGCTGCTGCTACTACTGCTGCTGCTGCTGCTGCTGCTGCTGCTACTGCTGCTGCTGCTGCTGCTGCTGCTGCTGCTGCTGCTGCTGCTGCTGCTGCTGCTGCTGCTGCTGCTGCTGCTGCTGCTGCTGCTGCTGCTGCTGCTGCTGCTGCTGCTGCTGCTGCTGCTGCTGCTGCTGCTGCTGCTGCTGCTGCTGCTGCTGCTGCTGCTACTACTACTACTACTACTACTACTACTACTACTACTACTACTACTACTACTACTACTACTACTACTACTACTACTACTACTACTACTACTACTACTACTACTACTACTACTACTACTACTACTAATACCTTACTAGGCTGATCAGACCGGTCGAACGTCATTCGTTCAATACAGTGCAAGAGTCTATAAATCGTATTGCGATTGGCGAATACATTACGTGATAGCTAACCGGACTTAGTCACAGCGCATATGACCGGTTAACTTTATATATAAATAATTTATCCACTCATTTATCTATTCAATATTAGCGTTTCGGTTATCATGTAATCATGCAATCTACAGTTCTGACTGTATATTCTGTCTGATGGATAGTGGCTAGCAGTGGAATCCAGGACGAGCGTTTCGTCCTATTTGGGACTCGTCAGCTCTATGTACCTGCATTCCAGAGAGTTGATGTTCACTCTAGAACTCGAATTAAGGTAATATCAAGGCATACGCACAGTATGCACATATGCCATTAACAGACTGACCAATTGCAGTGTTAAACCTCAATGGGAAGTTACAAGCCAAACAATAACAAGTTTATATTCTGTCTGTTATATTTTTATTCAGCCGTTAACCCAACTTATGAATGAAGATACTTAACGGTTCATGCTCATTACACATTTGGAAGTATAAATAAATGTTTAATAAGTCTGTTGTCTACGTGAAGACACTATTATGTAATATTACTTAATTCGTTTTTGATGTAGAAGTTCCGAAAAGTTTCTACTTAAATACTTTATGATAGTCTATCCCAAAACGTAAGATAAAATTAATATCACATTGAAAACAATTTTGTTTACTAACAGGTAACCTAATAGTAAACTTAAATTACTGACACCTAATGAACTGACCAATAGCATATTCCGATGATTAACATTCGTCACAATACGGGCATTTTGGCGATAGTTTGAATATCACGGTTGGTATCTCGAAATGACCTTAAGCAAACAATCATTGTATATTAGGAAGTATTAGACAACTATTTCGTCTAGCACAAAACTCTTGAGAAGTAGGCATCCACGATTTCAGTATCAATGAACCAACGCTTGACCTTGAATCCTATGTGTTTACAGGACAAGCTTTCAAGAGCGAGACTGAAGACACGCCATCGATAATAGATGATAGATTGCGGATTCTCACTACTGAAGTGTACCATACCGAAGACAAACCGCCTAACAAAAGTTTACGAGTCTTCAATAGCCGTTTAAAAAGGATGCATGTGTGATCTTGCCTAGAAAATTATCAACATGATAAATTGTGTGAAAAAAACTATTCTTAATATATTGTAAACGTAATTAAACTTATCAAACAGCCACTACTACTGTTACGAAGATCGATTGGAGAACGGAAATACTAAAAGCATATATATATATATATATATATATATATATATATATATATATATATATAGGTAGATAGATAGATAGATATAGATATAAAACTTTTCTTGAAGTTGCTTAATTTGGAGTCGATTATTACCACAGTCTGAATTCAGATGTCTAATATCCGCTAAAGCTCTTCACTTTGTTGCCAATCCTTAATAATAATAATAATAAAATAAACCATGTTTCAGGTGATTTATGAAAATTAAAACCATCGTTTACTGAAAACCTATGTGAACTACATGTAACGGATTTAATCAAAATGTTCATAATAACATTGTAAAAACCTCAATAAATTATAATAGTTTTTTTTTTGCAAGTTATCTTCCATCAAAAATTAAGATAAATTAAAGAACCATCAAAGAATAAAGGATATTAAACAATTAGTTCATCTTAGTTTATGACTTCACAAAAAACAGTAAATCAATGACCTCATATAAGGATCGTACAATGAATGTTTTAAACAGAGCTCTATCTGTTTAATTATACTATGAAACCTTATCACTTTAATTGTCTGAGATATGTTATTGATGGGGTTTTGTTCTCTGAGCTGGATGGTTTGATCTTGGAGCTTTCATTGTTCTTCTGAATGATATCATCAGTACAAATTTCAGATAGAAGTGAAGTGTTCAAATTTCTCCATATGTGTTTCACAGCTTGTTCTGTGCACCTCGATGTTGATTGATTCTTATTGATCTTAAATTTATCATTGTTTACTTCTTTGTTTTGGTTTTGTCTTCAATTGGTTTGATTTTTGTTCCTATATTTGTGCATGATTTCCCTGATTGGTTGATAAATTGGATTGATTTCAATATGCTTGTTGATTGCTGATTGACCTGAGTGCCAGGCTTCTAAAAATTCTCTGGTGTTTTTGGAGTTTCCTCTGTCTAAGATTTCTACATTTTTCCAATCGAATGAGTGTCCGTAGTTGTCCACGTGTATTGATATTGAGATATGTTACCTATGATCATCAACTGTATACATCGACATCCTTTGATTTATCAATTATCTTAAAATAAGTTTTCTTTTCTAAGTGAATTACTGAGCAAGTTCAGAATCTCACTTCCAAGTAAATTCATTTTAAGCATACAATTTAAAATAAATAGCCTAACCAGTTTTTATACTTGTCAATTAAATATTACTTACTTAATTACTTACGCCTGTTACTCCTAATGGAGCATAGGCCTCCGACCAGCATTCTCCAACCCACTCTGTCCTGGGCCTTCTTTTCTAGTTCCATCCAATTCTTGTTCATTTCTCTCATGTCTATCTCCATTTCCTAGCGTAATGTGCTCTTTGGTCTTCCGCTTTTCCTTTGACCTTCAGGATTCCATGTGAGGGCTTGTCTTGTGACACAGTGGGGTGGTTTCCTCAATGTGTGTCCTATCCACTTCCAGTGCTTCTTCTTAATTTCTTCCTCCTCTGGGATCTGGTTTGTTCTTTCCCACAGTTGATTGTTGTTGATAGTGTCCGGCCAACGGATCCGAAGTATTTTGCGTAGATAACTGTTAATAAACATCTGTATCTTCTGGATGATGGCTTTCGTAGTTCTCCAGGTTTCTACCCCATACAGTAGAACTGTCTTGACATTTGTATCAAAAATCCTGACCTTGGTGTTGGTTGACAGTTGTTTTGAGTTCCAGATGTTCCTCAGTTGTAAATATGCTGCTCTTGCTTTACCGATCCGCGCCTTCACATCTGCATCAGATCCACCCTGTTCATCAATGATGCTGCCCAAATACGTAAATGTTTTTACATCTTCCAAATCTTCTACGTCAATTGTGATTGGATTGGTGCATTCTGTGTTGTATCGGAGAATCCTGCTTTTCCCTTTGTGTATATTGAGACCTACTTCTGCTGAGGCTGCTGCCACACTGTTCGTCTTCTCCTGCATCTGATGTTGCGTTTGGGATAGAACGGCCAGATCATCTACGAAGTCTAGATCATCCAACTGCATCTTAGATGTCCATTGTATCCCGCGCTTCCCTTCAGACGTTGACGTCTTCATGATCCAGTCGATCACCAGGAGAAAGAGAAAGGGTGAGAGTAAGCAACCTTGTCTGACACAGGTGTTTGCTTCGAACGAGTCTATGAACTTTCCTCCATGCACGAGTTCGCAGTTTAATCCATCACAGGAATTCTGTATGATATTGACTATCTTCTGAGGCACGTCGTAGTGTCGAAGAAGCTTCCATAGTGTTGTTCTGTCCACGCTATCAAATGCTTTTTCGTAGTCAATGAAGTTGATGTAGAGTGATGAATTTCATTCAATTAATTTTTCCATAATGATCCGTAGAGTTGCGATTTGGTCTGTACACGATCGATCCTTACGGAGTCCTGCCTGTTGGTCTCGAAGTTGGGCGTCTACGCAGTCCTTCATCCTGTTTAACAATTAAATATAATTGAGTCAAAATAGTTATAGTAATAATGATAGTAAAAAGCCAAATATTGACATAATCAACAATGATATATAGGATATGTTCAATATCCAATGATATTTTCACATTCATCAGCATTATAACATTATAATTGTTTATTCATTACTTTGAATTAATAACCTACATAACTTAAGAAAATTTCAAGTAAAATCAATAATTTGGACACTTGAAAAGAACAAAATGAGATTGATTAGATGGTAGTTGGAGATAGTCGACAGAAAACCCTGGACCTGAGTTTCGTGCTACTTACTTAGCACTCGTGGTCGATAGAATTCGATCTGCACTAATAAGGACTTGACACATATGACATTGGTCACCACCCAGTGATCAATCAATTGTAAGAACAAAATAAGATTTTCGGTTTCACTCATTATCATTAACATAAGTTTTTCTTTTTTTAAAAAAATATGTGCTTACTAGTAAGAAGTTATAATGTGTGTAACCAACTCATAAATGACAGTTCAGGAAGGTTTCTCTATACTACTAATTGACTAAATTTCATATAGTGACAATTATGTATCTAAAATAGTATGAGCTGAGCTCTATCCAGCTTGGAGTTGTGTGTTCACTATGAAAAATTTAATCGAAGAAGTAACAGCCAAAGAAGATAACCTGAGTTTTATAATGATTTGACTGTTAATGTTAGTTTTTTTTGATGAAATTTAGTTTCGTGATTCAGTAATTAGTTCAGAAAAGACAATACCAAAAGGACACTTAAGTTCTACCTAATAATCTTGTACATACACATCATTAGTTTTAAGTCGTAAATCAGGGAAATTTGTAAATCATGTGATGTAATTAACATATGTTGAGGTTTTAAGTTAGAGTCTGTTTACGAAGTATTACCGGTAGTTTGTAAACCAGCAGTCTGGACACAGACTGTCAAAAGAATATGAAAACGTTCGTCTAGATGACAATTTCAATAATTATTTCACTTTCACCTTGCCATAATTATATCAGGAGTCAGATGAGTGTCTCGAATTATTAGTTATCTCTCTCATTCAGATCAATTTAACGCCACACAAGTCACTTGATTTGTGTGTGGGCTGTAATACTGCCCGGGTGCCCAAACCGAAACAGGTGGTTTTCTTGTGGAGCCACACCCAGAGCCTTCGATCCAAAGGTCTAATCCACAAGGCAGTGGAGTAACGTTAGGAGATGTAGTCCCATGGTAGCCGGTGACCAACAATTGGTTCATACGTCATTTATTCGCTCAGGAAACTGGAGCCTATGTGCATCATTCGTTCGGAACCAGGGTTTTCCAAATTTTCTAAGTGTACCCTCTGTGTCCATCAACCCGGTTAGAGCGCCAAACATTCGGTCTTCGTCATCTCGATTTCGTAAACAACACCCGTGGTGCGAGAAGGCACTGAGTAGGATTTCCCTGGTATTGGCTGTATACGCGTGGCTGTGTGAAAGCATTTCGAGAGGGAGAGCAGCCTTACAAGGGCATTTGAGAGTCTCAGCTATGTAATATAGCTTTGCGGGCCAGGGTAATTTTACTTTGGTTTTTAGGAGGATCAGACACCATTCAGGCTTAAAGTTTATAACCCAATCAGTACAACTCAACCCCGCTTCACAGGAAACTAGACACCATATAGGCTTTAACGCTACAATCTGAATAATACAACTGAATCCTGTGGCGCGACTGCACAGGTACACAGCACCCTTAAATGTGCTCGTATTGTACCCTTCAGTTTATTGAATAACATGTGCAGTAATGTCGTTACCACAGGTGCTTACAATGTAACTTCGAGAGCCGCCAGTCGCGTTCTTAATTAGGGGATCAATAATTAGACAAAAGTACCTGTATCTAGCAATAGGCTTATAAGAGAGCTTCAAATGACGCCAGATAATAAACCTCAGAGTAATGTGTAGAGCACAGATCTACCCATTCAAACACCAGAATCGAGTTTTCAACAAATTAATCCATATCAAACTCCAATCTAGATTCCTACGCCCAGTGAGACTAGCAGACAAAAAGGAACTAGGAGTAAAAGGCGTCTTTAACTGCATCTAGCTTGACCTATTAGGGGGAAGAAATGCAATAACGAAATCTGTGTCGAATGCTTTTCACTAGTATAAACCAGCGACTCAGCATTCGAGTGTAACTTCTGTGGTATCTTGATTCACTGTCTCTGTGATACTGCAGTACTTAAGCAGCACTATGGGCTCATGTTAAGTCAACGCTGCTCCTGGCTCTAGTTTTTTGGACCCTGTATAACTCCAATTAGATCGTAGTTCTATCGAAATATACATCCTTCTACCCTCGTATATAATCATCGACTTAACTTACGTTCGAAAATAATGGAATTAACATAAGTCAAATATGAGAATGGATTCTGAAGACGTATGTTTCATACGATCGTTTATCTGAACAGACACTAAGAGACGGGGTAAAAACAGGAAGTCTTCAAAATTAGATATTTGCTAGCAGATGATTAGCTTCTGGTCGAACATGTCCATGTTCAAGCACATATACATGGAGCAGTGGCTATGGCGCATACATGTTTGGCGAGGTCACAAACGAAGAGACCATAAAGGTGAAACTGGGGAGAGGTGACATTCCCTAGATTTCGTTGAACTTACTTTTGTATTAACAAGCAGTATCACTGAGGTATGTGGTGATTAGACACACACAACACATGTTCTAATCCTCGTAGTTGTTCAAGATTTACAAGTTCCTCAACTGAATAAATATTTTTACTTAACCTCAACATCTGTCACTTGATCTTTCCATAATACACGAATAATGTATCAAGGATGTCTATTATGAAAGTACCTTCGAACTACACATGCTAACTGTTTCCATAAACTATGTTTTACAGAGAGAACTACTGTACAATAAACAGGAGGACATCTCACCTACACCCCAAATACCTTTCATTACCATGTTATTTTTTAAACTATGTAATTATTAATTTATTTGATAATAGTTTTAATTATCTCAGTGTTGATAAATTGACTAAAATTTGATCAGTTTTAATTGTCACATATGCATCCTATGTGGATTGCTTCTATATTGCCATGATGACATAAGTTTACATAAAATAGATGGGATGGCGCTAGCAGTGTGTTCCATGATTTACACGTCGTCCTATTTGGAACTCATCAGCTTAGTCTACTTGTATCCCAGAGTTGATATATCATTTGCACCACGGTGATTTTGATATTTTTTATGCTAAAATCTTTCTAATCCCACCTTAAACATTTTCCTATCTCGTCTTGTCCGATAAAATGAATAGATTTAAAATTGTAGTTATTAGTTTAAAACATAAATATACTTTTAATGTTCATCTTTTCACCACAATTTGTATGTTAATAACTTATAAAATACTAGGTCTATCATTCCAAAAGTCATCATGAACACTACATTGTATCTAACAGGATTAGGATGTATAAGAAAGTGTAAACTATTATTGGCTCACCAATCTTTGACTTGATACATTTATCGTTGAATAAATATACCATTTAATTAATCTTATCAAAGTGACTTAAACACATATGACACTTATTATGAGCTCGTTCATTGACCATTGCAACGTGGTCGATAGCATTCGATCTGCACTAATAAGGACTAGACAAGCAAGACATTGATCACCACCCAGTGATCAATCAATTGTGATAAATAATCATTATCGTAATCACAACTTGTATCATGGTCGAGAAGTAAAAATCAATTTTTCTTCCTAGTTTAATATTAATGATATGCATATCATTTCTCTTGTCACGAGAAATTATAAATTTATATTTGCTTATTAATTACTTACGACTGTAATCCTTTTAGATGAGTATAGGCTGCCAAAAAGCATTTTTTTTATTGAACTCTGTTCTGGACAATCTTTCCAGTTGTTATGAATTGAAATGCGGTTTTTTATTACATAATTTATTCGCCAATTGAAATACGATTTATACACTCTTATAGTGTACTAAACCAATGACGTTCGACCGGTCTGATCAGCCTAGCGTCCTTATTGGCCATATGTTCACCTAGCCCGCACAATTGAGTTCAGAACGCTAATAACAACTTCCAATATGCGAATCATTTATTTCAGATATACTTGGTTTATATATAAGACAGACAGACCGCAGCGTACCATTTCCTATTTGGAAACAACAGTTATACAAAACAAAGCCAAATGTGGCTGTGAACGAGGGTATAGTTTAAGAATAGTAAATGGTATAATAGTAATCTATAGGTCAAAATAAAGCTTATAATAGGGAGAATATAAATATACATAATAGAATTACTCAACAGATCTACGATATGAATATATATATAGATAATATTAGTCCATTAATAGATCTCAGAATTTACTCGTAATTTAATCATCAAAAAGATAAAACACATATGTTTTATGAGTTCAAAAAAAATTGCACGTGGTTTATAACTATATTTACTTTCTAAGAATAAAGCTTCCCGTATTGTTGTTGTTTTATTTTGCACTACCAGTTGATCAAATATTACTAAGGTAGTAGTCGTAGTAGTAATAGAAGTCGTAGGTATAGTAGTAGAAGTAGTAATAGTAGTAGTAGTAGTAGTAGTAGTAGTAGTAGTAGTAGTAGTAGTAGTAGTAGTAGTAGTAGTAGCAGTAGCAGCAGTAGTAGTAGCAGTAGCAGCAGCAGCAGCAGCAGCAGCAGCAGCAGCAGCAGCAGCAGCAGCAGCAGCAGCAGCAGCAGCAGCAGCAGCAGCAGCAGCAGCAGCAGCAGCAGCAGCAGCAGCAGCAGCAGCAGCAGCAGCAGCAGCAGCAGCAGCAGCAGCAGCAGCAGCAGCAGCAGCAGCAGCAGCAGCAGCAGCAGCAGCAGCAGCAGCAGCAGCAGCAGCAGCAGCAGCAGCAGCAGCAGCAGCAGCAGCAGCAGCAGCAGCAGCAGCAGCAGCAGCAGCAGCAGCAGCAGCAGCAGTAGTAGTAGTAGTAGTAGTAGTAGTAGTAGTAGTAGTAGTAGTAGTAGTAGAATTGATTTTCAAGCTTTATGATTTAATAGAATATAATGACTCTTGTTATGTATTGAATTTATGTGGTTCAGCAATAACAAGTTATAGTTGTGCAGCATCTACATATAACTGTCATATATTTTTTTATATTGTAAATTAGTGTAGAGGAAAAGAATGTTCATTCATTATTACAAGTGGTCTGAACAGATTCACTTTTATTTATATTAGCATTTAAGTTTGTTTAGTCAAAGAGATAGAATTCACTTAGAATTGAAGAACTGTACTGCTTCATTCACTTTGATAACCAATAGTACTGTGGTGTGTACTACTTGTATCGACATAAGTAGTATATGACGTCAGTCAGGAACAGAATGTCTGGCAGCAGAGAGACAAGAGGATCGAACAGTACAGAGTGAGAACAGGATGCAATTTGTATGAAAATGCAAGAACAATGAAGTGTGGGCCATTTCGAGACAATAGATGGACATTTTGCAAATTGAGCGTTTACTATATGATTGTTTGATTTTATCAACAAGTTGTGTAATTTTCTATCAAATACAATCGGTCATCCTCACCTGTGTTCTTTTGCACTACAGTACTACAGTTTCTAATCCAATGATTGGAATATTCTTTGATATAGAGGTAATAAGTTGTATTGGACGCTAATCGTAATGTTTGTTGTATGTCGTTCATGATCAACTTCGTTAAGTGACATAACCAGAACTTAGTCTTTCCAGATGAACAACTGGGTGATAGGTTGATGAGAAATCGAGACGATTTCTAGCCACAAATATAAAGAACTACCATTCAGGTTTCCTATAGATTACTTCCAAACACTCAGCATTGAAACCTCTTGTCCGAGATTCTTTTATTTAATGAATGGCTACTAAAACCATTTTTCTTAATCTACCATTCAATGTAAAAATTGCCTCTTATATAATAAACTACGGAATAAAATTCCACAAATGTTTAGCGAGAAGTCATTATTAACAGGAGTTCTATCATGTTCAGAGTTTACGTAGTTATCAGTGGACGTAATTCGCTTGTCATCCTATGGTGGAAGTTGTTTAAAGTTGAAAATGCAGGCTAATAAATTGTGATATGAATTCACTTGATGCTGTTTTATTTGTATCTTCCTAAATAACAGTGGGAAGATACAAGTAAAACAACAATAAGTGAATTTAAACTTCACCCCATTGCACAAGCAAGTGGCTATCAGGACTCAGTAGCTGAGTGGATCACGCGATGGCGTTTGAAGCGAACGGTACTGGGTTCTAGTCGTAGAGTGACTATCAACTGTGACATGCCGGAATATCCAGCTGACGACTCGCAAGTAGGACAAAACGTGTGTCCTGGATTCCACTGCTAGCCACGATCCATGTTTATTTAAAGATTCTGACATGTTTTGAAATATTGTAAATCCCCTTAAGCTTATTGGAGCGTAAACTGGTCAGAACCGAGCTGGGATCAAACAACTGCACAATACTCTATAGTTTTCAATACATTATTAGCAAGCTTTCGAATCATGGTGTTGCTGATAGAGTAAAGCCTGATGACGATCTAATTGAAAACAATTGTTCGCTTATATGTTTTGTTCTATTTTTATACTACTTAATAATATTCAGTAAATAGTTGTGTTCCTAGCAATTTCTACGCGCATGTTGTAACGCACGTTGTTCGTGTATTATTCTAAAATATTTACATAAATATATAACATTTATTGTATTCATCATTATAATTATTTTCCCTCAATCCTAGGAGCAGTTATTCTCATTTCGTATGGTCGCTTAACTTTTGCTTAAACACAGTGGTTTCCATGTTTGTTTGCCTTTAGTTTAGTTTTTGCATGTTGATAGACTGTTATCAAGATTATACACATCTATCAACTCTTACTTACACTATCGTATGTCATAATTATTCTTTACTTTATTATTTCAGTAAAGATCTTTATCTTTCAGATTTACAGATACGCTAAGTACCATGGTTGAATTTCGTAACTCATTTATGTTTATTACTCAATAAACAAAAACAAAAATGCTTCAACCCATATCTTCATATCAACTTTTATCATTATTCGTCGTATCGATAAATCTCTTTCAGATATAAAGAAGAACTAAAGCCAATGGCAAATGGGCTTAATACAACAAAATAACTGAACATTCTCTCATATTGCTAGGTCAAACTGAATAGGAATAATGTTAAGCAGACAACAGAGTAATTCATACTGTTTCTAAAAAAAGTGTCTTTTTCAGGTCAACCTGAAGGCTTCTTCTATGGTGACTATGTTCGTATTTGTGTTTACGTGCATGTGTGTGCATAAAAAAACAGACTCAGTTCAATTCTGCATCAATGATGGAACAAGTATTAACTTATATGAATATGAAATGTCAAAAGAAAACCTGTAGTCAGTCTGCATTAGAAATAGAGGACAGTAACACAGAAATACACAAATACAGGCACGACTAACGAATAACTTCAGTCAAGAATGGACAGAAATAAACAGTAAGGAATAGTAATAATAATTTAATTCAAGCGATGTAATAACCATTTTGCTGTCTATGTGGTCGAGTGTGGTAGAAAGAGGTGAACAATTTCTCTGAGATTAAGCCGATGAACCACGCTAAAAAATGAAGAACAACTCTAAAGAAACCGAAGTGAGTCGTCATAAAATGATGAGAAACATCGTATAATCTTAAGGAAAATTCCTGTTGCCTTTATTATTCTTACTGTAGGGTGGTAAATGATCACAAGAGCGAAAACGGGCTTGAGAATGATGTTCCTCCACTTTTTTAATACAATAATAGTTGGACCTGAAAAGGATTAGACTGGAAAAGAACAATAAGAATGAACCAGAAGAAAAAAAATGGTTGGACCGATTTAGGAAGATACAGTGTTTCACAATGGGAATCTTTAATAGTATAAAAATAAACAAAAAGAATGACTGGTGAAGTGGCGTCATGAAAGGTCAAAATTCAACTTTTCTACTCATTGGGTTAAAACAAAAATATATTTATTATTAACTTTCTATTCAGTGCTCAGTTTGTTAAGAAACTATCAAGTCCCACCTTGGTATTGATACATACAAACAAAGAGGAGTTTTGGCGGAAAGAGAGTAAGGATACAGAACGAAATAAGCTTGACACCGCCTCCCAAAGACAGCATCTCTTTCCTTATTCTTACTGACTACACATTTAGTTTAAAGACATTCAGAGACGACAATGATGCAAGTTACTCTAGCTGTAGTCGCTCCGGGAATTTATTCTACGCCATACTACTCAATGTCCTGTCGACAAGTTTATAAATTATTTTGAGTCTGAGATGTTTGTTATAGAAGCCAAGGTATAACTTTTTCCAAAGTGATGATCTAGTGTTTTGTGTAAACAAAGAATGAGTTTTCGTTTGGCTAGCGTTATGTATTTTACTCGGTGGCTCACCCGTCTGTATGAGGCAGTCGGACTCACATTACTATGTCTACTATCATTTCCATGCACGCATCCGTATTTCCCTTTTGTCCACATATAGGCCTTGCCTACTTAATTTAAACCAACTCATCACTCTTCTTATTTTTTCATATCGAACGACGGTATCAAGTCCTACGAGAAATTATTGAAAGCATAAGACAGCCCTCGAAGTCATTTAAAGTTGACTTATGAGTTGGTATGTTAGTGGTTTGAAGAACAAATTTCCAGCTGTTAATATGAAAAGATTCTGATCAGTGGATAATATCCAGTGATACGATGTGGCCGAATGATGGCTATTCAAGACCAAATTATTAACGTAAGTCTCTGTATAACTTGAGATAAAAGACAAGACCTAGTCTGATAATCCCTGATGTTTGACGTAATTTCGACAGGAATTCAAAAATTCCTGTTGGCTAATGTCAACTTATGTCTCTTGAGATGTAGTTAAGATATCCATCTACCAACTGAGGGACGAGTTGACTGCGCAGTAGTTCTGTACATCCTACTTTGTGAAGGATGGCCATTAAAAGTAGATGATATTCATAGGTTACTAGTATTCGGTCATAGGTGTTTTCGTGTGCTTTAGGACAATTGAGTTGGGGATTCGGATGTTAGACGCAGAGTACTAGGTAACGATGGCAAATCAACTGGCGATGTGATGAACATTTGCCGACTGAGACAATTCGAACACGTATTGCATATGCCCATTCACTGACTTCCACGACGTGCGATGATGTCTGGTGTAGGAATAGGTCGGAAGAAAGATGGGGCGACCGAACCAAGACATGACATCAATCTACGAAGGCACCAACTGTTGAACTGAGCAATGTGGGTGGGTGTATTGTCTGGTTGAGGTACATGCAATTATTGTAACCAATTGTAAGAGGATGAGTAACATGACTCAAAATCGTTCATAATGACTCAAGTGCGCTCACTCTTTGTCTCTCCTTAAATAATAAATTTCTAATTTCCTTAAAAACTTATTTCACTAAATGATATTTTCGTCTCGAACTGTATTTTCGATGCCTATCCTTTTCTATTTCGACTTGTACTGTTGATACCTGTACTACTATAGGATTCTCCCGGACAATTATATCTCGTTGCGCAATGGGATGTAGCAACATGTACCAGGTCCAACGTTATTAATGACCGATTGAATGATCAGCTTCCTCAAAATTGCAATACACCCTATCTGTGAAAGCCAGTGGGTACGAAATCTTGTTACAGGTTATCTTGTTGATTATTCTATACATTTACAGGTGAAACTTATTTTAAGCTGAATTCAAAGATTAGAGTTTCCAAAGTGAATATAGTTAGGAACTTACTCAATGTTTACCACATATTATGAACTTCGATCTAATTAAATCCAAACATTTATTAACAGACTTATGTAATCTAATTTCTGTAACTTAATAAACAATTTTAATTTATATAATCCTGTGATACACTTAAACAACTTTGAGCGGATATTAATAGTTTTCATAATATTTATATTTAATAATGTCAGCGTTAGTGATTTGTGTATCACATAAATCGTTCGATTTATGTGATGGCTGGGATACTACCCGGGTGCCCAAACCGAACCAGGTAGTTTTCGTAGAGGGTCACACCCAGAGTCTTTGATCTAAAAGTCTAATCCACAAGGCAGTGGGGCAATGTCAGGAGATTCAGTCCCATGGTAGCCGGTGACCAACGATTGGTTCATACGTCAATTTGTTTTTCCTTTGGATCCTGGAGCCCATGTACTTCATTGGTTTGGAATCAGGGTTTTCCAACTCCCCTAGGTGGTTACTCCGTGTCCACCAACCCGGTGTTCGTCCTCTCAATGTTGTAAACAACAACTCCACCGCGAGAAGACAGTAAGTAGGACTTTTCTGACAGTGGTTGTATGCACGTGGCCATGTGAGAGCATTCCGAGATGAATAGCTGACTCTGCTCACTCTCAGCTGTACCAGAGCATTTGGGGGAATTATATTAGTTGGATAATTTGTTTGAAATATTTTCAAGTTTCACTGAAGAAATTATGGTTATAACATGTGAAAATGTATGGTTAGTAGTTGAAAAATCGTATATTAATACGTTTATGGATAATTTAAAACAATATGAACCTTTGATGAACTTTGATGAACCGATGTTTTATATTTTAAAAAACCTTACATAACGGTGTCTGAGAGTGACTTTCTAATATGATTAGACCTAAAAAATTAACTTCCAGTTATTAGATTCCGTTGTACTCAGTTGTTATGAATGGTATAAATGATTATATTGAATTAAAAAAAGAACCAGTTTAATCATTTTGATATTTCAATTTGGGAGGCAAAATCCGACTCACACATCCGCGTCGTGCCTCCTGGATAATGAGACGAGTGACTCATGAACTAACGTGAGCGGTAACCCACTCCACCTATACCCACCAACTGATTACGAACTCCACAGATGAACATAGTACAACTACATTTGGAATAGAAAAAGACAAAAAATTTTCTCGAAAGTGGTGCATGTATCATTTGGAGTTGCTCGTCACTGGACAAACTCCAAAGGATTGCAGGAACAACTATTCTAGCCCCGGTAGTTGTGCCGTGCTTTGATATGGCCTATTTCTCTTCAGAAGGGCCTACTAGGTTTCATCAACTTGTTTGGCTGGAAGGGGGGAGATTTCAGTTGATAGTTCATAGAAGTAACTTCGATTATGAAGTGTCTTCTGAATGTGACTATTATATACGTTGGATGATGAAGTTCCAAGTTTTTATAACCGTGAAAATCAATTTGGATTATTTAGTCGTTAATGTAACCTGAAACAGTTTTAAAGCTTAATACCATCGAATAAAGCTATAGTTTTAGATGATGGCTCATAGTGGAATCCAAGATGTGTAACTTATGTCAGTTAGTTAGGAAGATGTACTTGTCTTTCACTGTTCACAAATTCCAAATCAAACTAAAAGCTTTTCCTGGAATTCACTAATCAATACTAATCAGACGTTTAATCTTATAAAATGATAGACTAATTAAAGATAGTACTGTTTATCAACAAAGGAGTGAAGGTAAAATGATTGAAAAACAAACAATTTGTCAGTGAACAATTGTTTTCAATTATTTCATCATCATCATCAAGCTCTACAATTATAAGCCCATAATTATTGTGATATTCTTAAGATAGTCAAAATAAGGCATAGCATTAATAAATTTGACGATGTTGTTATATGTTGAAAATGGGGAACGTCTTTACATTTGTTACAACATAAATACTTCAAAATTGTATTGTATGTAAATTAGAGATCATTTAGATGATGAATGACTCGAAGCGTCCAAGACACCCAATTGAGATACGCGCAAAACAACGATTTGTCTAAACTAGCGATTCTTTATTGAATAATACACAAAAATTAGTTACAAATATCGACTTGTGAGGTGTGTGCGGCGTTTAACGTGTCCTTTTGTATGAAACAAAAAGGGCTTCGATAGTGTAAAAGACAGATGGTTGCTGTGTCTAAACATGGTAACAATTTATCAACAAACAAAATCCGAACCAGGAGTAAAACAATATGGAAACTGTTACGTTTAAACAAATGCACATAACTGTAGATAATTGCTTCAGTGATTAAGGTAAAGTAATTATAATGATAAATACAATAGATGTTATAAGTATATGTAAATATTTCAGAATATTACACAACTTGCATTACAATATAAATGTAAAAGATTGCTGGTAATACAGCTATTTACTGAATATAAATAAGTAGTATAAAACAATATGCAAAAGAACTGAAGTGAAGTGAATAAGGATAGAGGATGTAAAATAGACTTATTTACTTACGCCTGTTACCTCTTATGGAGGAGCACAGGCTATTCACCAGAATTTTTCTATCGAACTCTGTCCTGAGTAACTACGATTACAGATCTTCTACAGTTACTATCGGTCCCAATTTCATCATATCACTTCACTCATTATGTTTCAACAAAGTTCAATAAAGTTACACATTTAAACTGCTGATTCCATTGTAAGACAAATGAATTATGTCACATAAATTTAGAATAAAATAAAATTATTATTGTAATATGTAATTTCTACTTGAACAAGTTTATAAGTGAAGTAAATCTGATGATGGTCAAAATGAATATAGATAATATAGGATGAGATAAATGAATTAAATTAAATGTTTGGTTGAACATAGAATCATCGGCCAACTTAAGATTTGGCGCAATCATCATTCGGTGCCATTTCCGATAATTGGAAATGGCTAAATTAGCAATCAATATTTTAAGCTGAGTTACAAAATTTTCTTCTCCTGATTCATACTACTGAGTAGTACGAATACTCTTCATAGTTCATTTGATCAAAGTAAATCGTTTATTCATTTTTTTAAAATTGTAATTTTAGACTTACAATTCTTCGCAGTCACATATCATATTTTGCTTTCTGATATTGCTGTTCCTTGATAAGATGCTAGATACCAGAAATATATGACAAATTTGATATCATTTCATGTAGTGTCACAGCGAATTCATTCCAATTATTTCACTAATTTACCCTGATATATAACATTACTTGAGATTGAGTACATTTGAAATAATTTCTATAAATTCTACTAAGAGTTCGTGGTCAGTTTAATCAACTAGTTTATGGCTGATCACCCTCTCTCTATATATATCAATGTAATGAAAGAGTACTGAATTCAGAATTGACAGATTTATTATTTAAGCATAAATAAGTACACCAGCAAGAAGGTACAAGTATTTATAAATGGTTATCTACGCAAGATACTAAACATCCATTGAGCGGATACCATCAGCAACAGCCTTCTCTGGGAGAGAAAAAACCAGCTTCCAGCTGAAGAAGAAATTAGGAAAAGACGATGGAAATGGATAGGACATACATTACGCAAATCGTCAAACTGCATTACGAGGTAAGCCCTAACTTGGAATCCTGAAGGGAAGCGGAAAAGAGGAAGGCCAAAGAACACATTACGTCGGACAATAGAAGCAGATATGAAGAGGATGAATAACAACTGGAAAGAGCTGGAAAGGACTGCCCAGGCTAGGGTTAGATGGAGAATGCTGGTGAGCGACCTATGCTCCTTCACGAGGAGTAACAGGCGTAAGTAAGTAAGTATAAATCACTAAGTGATTTCTATTTAAAACAATAAAAGAGAGAATATATATCGATCTATTGAAGTATTGTGTTGTATTGTGTTGCGTGCTACTTATATTGATATAAGTAGTATATAACGCGAGTCAGGAATATAATATCTGGCAGCAGAAGATTGAGAAGATTAGAAAAGGAAGAACAGAAATATAAAGCAATTAGTATAGAAATGCAAGGACAATGAGTATGGTTTTTCTATTTTACCAATGAACTCTGTAATTTTGTGCTAAATATAATATGGTTGTCCTCACCTATGTTCTCCTTCACTACAGTATTAATATTCCAAATATGTAACCGATATCTAAAATATCCAATCAGAATATATATTTTAAAAAATCGATTGACTGATTGATTGGTTTATTGATAGGTCAGTAATTAATAAGTGTTCTCTTTTTTCTTCTTATAATATATATATATATATAACTACTATTTCGTTATCCATCGAAATAGAATTCTGAAGACAGTCAATCAAATAGATTCTCTTATAATATCTAAACACTTTTCTTTACTCTGTATTATTTCGGTTTATATTCAACTGGATTAATTGAAGGAAAATAGACAATAGAAGTTTACATTACTAAATTACTTTTTAATAAAAAAAAATCATGGAATTAATCAATCAATTATCCTTAAAACAGAACACTACAAATTCACTCAATGTATTCAATAATAATCAATCAATCAATGTAAAAGTTCAAAGAAAATGGACTATGAAATCTTTGGTAATTATATAGATATACATAGAGTATTTTATCAGAAGAGGTTTTGTGGAGAGTTTAGTAATTGTATTAGTTGAAATCATGAGTCAATTGAGGCTAAGTGATAGGTTCGAATCTCGCTGGAGGGGGGGGCGAGTTCGTTTGTGTGCACTGCTGAGGAGTCCCATACTAGGACGAAATGGCTGTTCAGTGCTTCTACATTTTCCATGGTGGTATAGCTTCACTTGACTTATGATTTCAACTATTCATATAGTATTTTATTAAGTTAAGTTGATTTTTTTTTGTGAAGAATAATCTAAATCAAAGGTAGTTTTCCTTATAAATCATCTAATTACGTGGTGTTGTATTACTCGTATCTTCCTATTGTTATTTAAGACTTCAATTGATCAGTCTTACCCAATTGCACAAGCAAATGGCTATTAGGGCTCAGTAGCTCAGTGGATAACGCCATGACGTTTGAAGCGAAAGATACTGGATTCGATTCCCGGAACGAACATTAACTCTGAGATGCAAATACATCCAGCTGACGAAACGTGCAACAAATTGGATTCCACTGCTAGCCACTATCCATTTTCGTTTAATCACGCTTTATGTTTAACTAATTAAAGTTGCAGAACTTGATATCAATGCAGTTAGGCTCAATGATCTTGATTATTACAAAACTTAATAGCCTAGGAATTGATTTCATGTGAGCTTTGTGCGTATACTGATGATAAATGTAAAGTAATTTTGTACCTGTGGTTAATTCGCAGCAAAATACTCTTTTCTCATTTATTTTTATTGGAACGGGATCGCGAATACGCACCGCTGAGGAGTCCCACAATAGGACGAAATGGCCGTACAGTGCTTACACGTTTTCAATATGAATTTCGTATTTTTGCACCAAAGGCGCTCATTTTCACCTTCATGTCGTATTTCCCAATTGGGAAAATCTTAAACGCTATTGTTTTGTTGTATCTTTTCGTATACTATTTTGTAACGCTTACCAAGGTCAATTTTATGTTGTATATGTACATTTTATTTGTGACTATCGTGATTGCTGCTTGAGTAATATATTTCCCCATTTTTAAACTTGGAAGCATCAGAATAACTAGCTTATTGGTCTTTTGTTACAGAGTCATTATTCTGTTCACAGGCTAGGTGAACTTGTAATCGCTTCAAACAAAGCAATATATTGCTGGTCTTCAGAATAAGGTATAAAAGTATCAATTTTCGAATGTTAACATTATTATATAATTTTGTAAACAATATGAACCAAATAGGAAATGATAAAGATTGTTTAGTGACTTTGAAGATAGTTCATAGTTTCTATTACTGTTTATTATTATTCGAATTCATAGTATCCAATACTCATATTGTCCCTTTTTAATTTGTTTGCATTTTTGTTTACAAGTGATTAAATAGATGAAATTTCAATGATTAATTTTATAATTAATTTTGTAAATTAGTATGAGAAATTAGGATTAGGATTTACGGTTGGAATCTAGGGTTAGAAATTAAAATAGGGGTTTTCATCATGAGCTAACATCAACCATAATGACAAAATGCTATTTAGCCATATGGATAAATGAATTCCGTTCCAAAATATGAGATCTGCGATCTTAAATCTGATGTGTTTGTTCATAAATCAGGTGCTGGGTTCGAATCCCACGTAACTGGATAGTGGATGCGCATTGTTGAGAAGTCCCACAGTAGAACGGAATGACCGTTTAGCGCTTTCAAGTTTTCCATGATGGTTTAACTTCAATTGACTCATGATCTCAGCTATTAAAATTACTATATCATCCACAAAACCCCTTCAGATCATAAATTATAGTTTCGCCCAAATAATTCATGTTTTTCGTAGATAAAACTCAGAGATGTAAGAACATGAACCATTATATGCGCAAGCAATTTGAAGTAGTTTATCTCGATTACCACAGAATATAAATGTTGGTGAGACCTTTGAGCGACGCTATAGGGATCCAGAGAATGTTTACCAACATACTACGGCTAAATGAGGGTTATAAACCAGATTAAAGAATTAGGATTAATATCTACAGTTGATACTTAGGGTTAGGAATCTTATATAGGGTTTTCATCACGAACTAACATCAGTTATAATGCCAAAACTCTATTTACTCGAATGGATGAGTGAATTTTGCGCCGAAATTCAAGAGCTGTTATCATAAATCTGATTGGATTGTCTATAATTTATAGTCTCTTCGAAGTGCTTATATATCATTATGAAAGTAGTTTATTCTATCCAACTAATATATTCACATAAACTATGATGAAAATTTTAGCTATAAAATATTTTCTACTTGTACTATTAAGTAGTTAATAAAGTTCATAAACATTTTCCAGCCTTAAAATAGAATTCAGATGACGATACTTCAGAGGCACTAATTGCTTTATATACTATAATTCTTTCTAAAGTAAGAAATTTTAATATTTTGTTGTAAATACAACTTTAAATGAAACAAAGAATGAAAAGTAATTATTAGGGCCGAAAAATTAATTATCAAACTACTTATCAGTACATCATAGTTGATTATTATTTACAGTACGTGAATACTAGTGCTAACTTAGTTTCGTCCATGAATGTATCTGAAGAGAACTGTGAAGGATTCATGCATGTAAACACACCTTGAAGCTTTCGAGTTGTTGATGGATGTTAATCCAGGCAGAAAATAGATTTAGTCAAGAAATAAGATATTCAGGGAAACTATCGGAAGCAAGGACTCACTAAACAACCATTCCATTCTAGATCCACTTGGTATTGTTTCCTTGAATCATCCCATTTATGTTTAAGACTGCAATTGATCAGTCTCTGATAAGCATATGTGCATCCGGAGCGTATTCTCTTTATACTGCCTTAATTCACAAGCATTCTAAGCAAATATGGATAGTGGGTAGCCATGGAATACAGTTTGACGCATGATTCTTCCTATTCGGGACTCGTCAGTTGGATGTGCCTGAATCTCAGATCTGGTGTTCTCCCTGGACTCAAACCCAGTACCATCCACTTTAAACACCATCGCGTTATCCACTTAGCTATTGAGTCCTGATAGCTACTTGCTTGTGCAATGGAGTGTTGTTTAGATTCACTTGGTATTGTTTACTACCAACGATGGAGTTATTCAACATTATTTGGATAACTTGATGAACTCATTAAATATAAGCCACTAAGTAAGAATCAAAAGATTCATATTTTTAACTTCAGTTTTGTATAAAAAACATTCAGGTAGCATTCAGCCATCTCAATTGGTTAGGCTTCACCAGTCACAATTTTAGAAAAGGACTTCAACACTCTCCTATATTCATTCATAAGTAGGCAACAATTTTAAGATAGCTATTATCCTTGGACCTCAGTTTCATGAGAGTTGATACTTAACAATAAGGTATCCTATGAAGGAGTTTCGTTCTCTAAGCTGGATGGTTCAGTCATAAGGCTTTGATTGTTCTTCTGAACAATAGCAACACATAATTCAGGCAGCAGTAACGTACCTAAAGTTTGCGCTGATAAAATTCTATAAAAGATCAGTGAAGGCTGTGAGACTAAACCGTCTAGCTCAGGGAACAAAACTCCACCAAACTTGTCTATCTGAGCTACAAAACTTCTCTATCATCTCATTAAGATGGTTATGATCGTATAGGGAACTTACTTACTTACTTACGCTTGTTACTCCCAATAGAGCATAAACAGTTGACCAGCATTCTCCAACGCACTCTGTCCTGGGCCTTCCTGTCATGTTCTATACAATTGCTGTTCATTCATCTCATGTTTCTCTCCATTTGCTTCTTTGATCTTCCTCTTCTTCTTTGGCCTTGAGGATTCCAAATGAGAGCTTGTCTTGTGACGCAATTGAGTGATTTCCTCAATGTGTGTCCTATCCACTTCCAGCACTTCTTCCTGATTTCTTCCTCCACTGGAATCTGGTTTGTTCTCTTCCACAGTAAATTGTTACTGATAATGTCTGGCCAACGGATCCTAGGTATTTTGCGTAGACAACTGTTAATAAACACTTGCATTTTTTGGATGATGGCTTTCCTAGTTCCTCGAGTTTCCACGCCATACAGTAGAACAGTCTCGACATTTATATTGAAAATTCTGACCTTGGTGTTGATTGACAGTTGTTTTGAGTTCCAGATGTTCTTCATTTGTAAATATGCTGCTCTTGTTTTATCGATCCGCGTCTTCACATTTGCATCAGATCCACTGTGTTCATCAATGATACTGCCCAGATATGTAAAGGTTTTTAGAACTCTGCTTGAAGCCTACTGGCGGAGTTCAAAACCTTTCTATAATCTCTTATCTCTATACTTTATCAACTACACAAACTAACCTCATCATCATTGATAATATTGTCCTTACATTCAAGTATATATATATATATTTATAGAATATATTCAATCCTTTTCAATTATTTTTATTTGTACCATTCTTACTGAACAAAATTTATTTCTCTTATTTCTTGTTGTTGTTGTTGTTGTTGCTGTTGTTAAATATTTATTACATTTTCTAGTTAAAAAAATCTAAACCAAAATCTGAATGGGATAAATATGCAATAATTGATCGATCGAATTGGTTCAAATCACAAATCACTGTAAGTTTTGTATCTATATGGTAACAATATTGAAAAAGGTTTATTTTTTCTTTTTTTTTTCATTTTCATTTAATTATTCAACAATGAATTTGTTACATTAGATTATAAAATTTTTATTTGAGTAACTTCTTACTCTTCTTCCTTTTTTCTTTTTTTTTTGGTTTTTTTTCTTTTAATAATTCATAAAGTGTTTCTTTTCTTAATCATAAATACTAATGTCTATTACATTGATATATCTAAAAAAAGTTATTTTTTTTTCGTTGGATTAAAAAAATTTTTAAAAACAAAATTGTCACCATCTACAAAATGTAAATAAAAGTAATTTGTATCAAGATTATTTTAACTATTTTAAGGTGGATTATAATGAAACGATGGAATAATGAATATTCCGTTTTATTTCTTTTTTAAGATCATGAATTTAATTAAAATTAATTAAATATATCTGTAAATCTAATTTGATTTGGAAATATATTTTATGCGAATTCAAAATATTGAATAATAATAGTAATAGTAATAACATGGATGAAATGAAGCTTAAAATTTTGAATGTACACCGCTGAAGAGTCCTACAATAGGGCGAAACCGCCGTTCAAGGTTTCTAGGTTTTTAATGGTTAGTCTAACATCAATCGGTGATTAATGATTTTAATCAAAAATTTAATACTCTCCACAAACCTAAACTGATTAAAACCTTTAATTCCTACAGACATTAATATACCTTTAGATTAATTTGTTCAAATAATAATAATAATAATAATAATAATAATCAGATTTGTTCTTATTCTTATTGACTATCGGATGATGATCAGTTAATTTAAAAGACAAATTTTGAATCATGTAAATTTTCATAAATTCACTTATAGATGAATCAAATATAGATTATAAGAATTCTATTTGTAAGCAAAGATTGAAAATATTACTTTAATTTGACAGTTGATTTGAAGAGTTAATTTAACTTAGACCACCACTATGGGAAACCTGGAAGCACTGAATGGTTGTTTCATCCTATGGTGGGACTCTTGATCATTGTACACCACCGATCCAGTCTAGCGAGATTCGAACTCAGGAGCTATCGATCTCGCGCACGAGCGCTTAATCACTAGATCACTGAACCGGCCGGCATCCAACGGTGTTAATGACTAACTTCAACTAATCCACGAATTTGTGCCACTGTCCACCATTTTTATCAGTGAGTTACTATCTCACAACACATCCGGTTGAACTTCACTGGTCACTGTTTTTCACCAGAACTCTAGGAAGTACCTCGTGGAGATCGTCACTACTGAGCGTTGATGATTGTAATCAGAGAAACGTTTTCTGGATATTATAGTAATTAAATAGTTGAATTCATGAGTCAATTTAAGCTAGACTACTATGACATATTATTTTATTATATGTGTTCAGACAAAAGAGTAACATTTAACAGTCTTAATGAATTTATGGTTGAAGATAAACAAGACAGACTTTAAATTCACTTGGTATTGTTTACTTGAATCTTCCGACTGATATTCACGAGTGCATTTGATCAGTCTCTTATTTGGCATATGAGCATATTGTACTTATTGCCTCGATATTGCCTATCGATATCGTTATCAGGACTCAGTAGCTAGGTGAATAACGCGATGGCATTTGAAACGAACGGTACCGGGTTCGAGTCCCAGAGTGAACATCAGATCTCCGATGCAGGTACATCCAGCTGACGAGCCTCAAATAGGACGAAACACGCGTCAAATTGGATTCCACTACTAGCCACTATCCATCTTTGCTTATACAACAGACTTTGTTCTTAGAATCCGAAGTTGCATATATTGTCTGTTCGATAAATACACAGATAGGATAGTTAAACTTTATCTTCTTTAAAGTGGTGAATAAGTGAAAGATTTATAGATAAAATTTTATGTAGAAACAAAGCTCAACCATTAAAAAAATATACGTAAATCACTGTTATTCTCTGTAGTAACCCTATTTTAAAATTGATCAAGAATAGTGCATCACAAAATTTCACATTTGAGGGTAGAAATTGATGTCATTGATGAATTAGTCAACGATCTAAGTATTGTATATCGAATAAAATTTATCAATTTAATCTAAGGTATCTACAAATTAAAATATGCAAGAATTCCCTTGAAATTTTGTTTACAGACACTGTCAAAGGAATAGTTATGCTTTGGTTTTCTAGAAAACCCTGAAAAACATTTCTCTATTATCTGTTAACCAATAAACGTAAATTAGATAGCAACAGAAACTTTTTATCGTTTAAATTTAAATTTTATATCCTAAAAATTACATAGTGACAGAATCAACACACAAAAACTCAATTTAAGTTATTGTTTTGATCTAATTAAAGAATTGCATCTAGTTAGTAATAATGAACCGAATTTCTTTATTGATCTCTTCAGATTTTATTGCTGTTCAGAATAGTAGTCTATCTACTTTATTTAGAAGTGAACTTTTTAGTTGTTCTGCTAAAATTATACCATCTATTTCTGATAACTTTGTTAATAATTAATTGTTCTTGCAGTTTTTGTTGTTTTCATTAGTTCTTATATTCATGTTGACTATGTTTTTTTTTGGTCAACTTCCAATCTTCCAGTTGAAGGATCTCTCTTATAATTGATCGATACTTTGGATTTTATGTCTCTATGCTTAGTGATTGTCAATTGATTTGAATATCATGTTTGTTTGTTTTTGAAAATTCTGTAAGAATCATAAAGTTTCACATATCGAAAATTTCAACGTTTACCCCATCGATGAAAAGTAATTAAAAAACAAGATTATCAGAAATAATTCACTTACTAAATTTTTTTAAAACATGAATTAATATTGATTTCAATAGTTGAGATCATAAGTCAGTTGAAGCTAGACCACCATGATGGAAAACCTTTTACAAGTTTTCTTGATTATCATTCAGTTTATTATTGTGACCTTTGTTGTTTTGTCGTTTTTCTTCATATCTGTCAATCTGTCAATTGGACTATTATCTGACCCTTAAATTTTGTTCTTCCTTACCCCTTGATTAGTACGTTAACCTCATTTGTTATTTATTCTCGAATCCATTTTTGTGATACAATCCTTTCTATCCTTCTATAGACATACATTTTCCATATAACTATATATACGAATGTACAGCTTAAGTAAATGATTTCGTCGAAAAGAAAATTTTCTTCGCTGAATTCTCTTTTTCTTATTCAATGACACTATGGGTTATTTTAATTATCCAAAACCTGGAAGTACTGGACGACTGTTTCGTCATAATATGAGACTTCTCAGCAGTACGCACCTATCATCCCGCCTGTGAGATTTGAACCCAGAAGCTATAGGTCTCATGCATGAACGCATAACCTCTAGACCACTGGGCCAACATCCAACGGTGTCGCGTACTAGGACGAAACGGCCGTTCAGTGCTTCCAGATTTTCCATGTTAGTCGAACTTAAATTGACTTATGATGTCAACTATCGAAATGACTAAAATATGAACAGAAACCCCCTCATGATATTTATTCATTAGTGATTTGGTTAATCAAGTTTTTTAATCATGTTTTTTATATATTAAGTAAAGTAATAAATAAAACTCTTTATACTTTTGATATTCTTTAAGAATGTTTCATTTAATCTTTTGAACTATGACTAATGATTTACATAACTCAAAACTGGAATAATAGACAATATTGTTTAAAATTATGCATTGAATATGACCGAGTAGCGTTTATGAATGTTGGTGAGACTGTAATTTGTGGACGAGCCAATCAGAAGCGTTTGAGGGATTTCAAGGTTACAGTGCAAATTTCAGTACCAGATGCTAACGTACGATCGGTTCACAGCAGATTTCAGACAAAACGTGATAATTGAGCGGCTATAACAAATGGGACTACTAAGATGTTCCTTTATTTGTGATTGTGGTAACCAAATGACTTATGGATCCTGTCCAGACTACCGTGATGATGTTGCCTTTTGATGTAATATGTATTAGAGGAAGAAATCTGGTACGATAGGATTTTTTCACTTGATCCAAAGTGAAAGTAAGGCGAGTTATTACAATTGTTGCGAAACGGGTAATAATAGCACCAGTAACTAGTTGCAGCCAGGTACTACAATATATACGGATGATTGAAGGGCGTACAGACACCTACATAGACTTGGTTATGTGCATCGTGTAGTTATCCACAAGTGGCATTTGGTGAACCCAACAACCGGAGTGCACACAAACAATATCTAAGCTATGTGGTAGAGGATGAAAGAGCTTTTGTGACCTTATCATGGCTCCGGAGGCCAACTGCTATGAAGCCGTATGGATGATTTCCTCTACCGTATGCATCACGATTTTAGGGCTTCTGAACCTTTTTCTAACCCTGACAAGTTTTTGAACCATGTAAAAGAAGTGTATTCACTTTAAATCTTTGGTTTTGTGTAATATATTTAGAATTCATGCAGTGTTTTGTGATTGGCTAGTATTCCTCAAAGTCACTTAACATTCATTCAAAGGTCATCCATAAATAATAGTCGCGCCAAAAAATTTATCCTACATTCTTTCTATCGGAAGTTTGGACTTTCATGATTCATAATTATATTTTTATGAACAGACAATATTGTGAAAATTATTCAGTAATGAATAGCTCATCAAATTATTATCAAAGTAAATACTCTCAGTAAAACAATGAAAAATTTCCACTTACCTAATGAAACCTTTTAAAATGTTTGTAATTTAGAGTTCTCATATTCATTGGATTTTCCTTTCTCTTACTCTCATTTAAAGCCTGTTCAGTAAATATGCGAATCCTGAGTAACAATTAACTATGCAAAAAGTCGATGTAGTTGCCGTAGGATCATCACTAGGGTTTACCTTGGCCAATATCTTCACAGCTAACCTAGGATAAACGAAAATAAAATACAAAATCCAGAAGAAAACATTCTTGTCCAGATGTACTGATAATATTTTCATTATCTATGATGTTATGGATCATGCTACTCTTTTACTTAGTCCAAACATAACGTTTACAATGAAATATCAGAGATAACCAAATCGATTTTTTAGATCTTGATGTAAGGCGGAAATATGATGAAAGTCTTGAGAAAAGTATACATTGAAAAAAAATATGGACAGGACAGTATCCAAACTTCGACAGCGTTTGTGCTTCCAGTTAAGAAAGGTGTCTAGTCGAGACGTTCTTCAACAGAACCATGTTTAGGCGGTAAATTAAATGAAGAGTCGGGTATTTAGGAAGAGCATCTCATAAAAAATTGGATATCTAAAGTAAATTATTATGAAATCTATTAAAAACATCTCAAGGATGATAAACAACCAACCGTTGGAAGAAAATCTGTTCTCATCCACTTTCCATTCAAGGAAGATTAGATTTCAAGAAGAATCGATAGCATAGTCAATGCGGAACTGAAAACAAGCTTCCTTACATTTTTACTTGGTTTCATTGAATGACATCAGGTGTTCGTTGTATCATTCAAATGTAGATCAGTACCCTGCCCAGGTTACTTCCAAATGTGTCCACGAAATTACATGTAACTGAGATAGCAAGTTTGTAGGAATGACAGAAAGAAGGGCTTCTACAAGGTTTCCTCTACACAAAGAAAACTACATCTGAAAGGGCGTAAATTCAAATACAACTACCAGTCAAATTTGGAATAGTAGACATGAAGTAATGCACTCAAAATAATTGACAGACAAAAAGCATCAATTTTACTCAGTTTGGCAGATGTAACCACTATCAGACATTTCCAACCTGACCTATGTATACAGAAGGAAAGTGTGATTAGGCTTCCCACGTCATGGTGATTGGATGTCTATCTAACAGTCTCTGTTTAAATAAAAACCTTATTTTACTAACTATTAGGTAGATCACATGCTTCTCTCTTCATAAAACTTTCCATTTATAGCAAAACACTGGCTACATCTTCGTTTTCGTTATTCGAATAGTGATTGGAAGTTGTAAGAATTTGGGCTCTTCAACTAATTCATTTCACCTGCTCAATCAAAAGTGTTTTACTAGAATTCATTTGTAAAAGTTATTATAATCTAATTAATAGTATACAGGACAAAATTTTCATCCGTTTTTATGCACATATGTGAATTGTGAATAGATGGCTTGTAGTGTCGGTTACTATGTTCATCTGTGTCACATTTGACCTTATCAAACTTGACTGTTTTATATGAGCGTATGTGTGTGCACTTATCTTACTCATAACATGTTTGTAATTTATTTTCGTTCAGCTATAAATATCGATCAACGCTTAATTAAATCGAGTTAGCTTATACGCTCTCTCTACCGTGCGTCATTTCGATTGGCTCTCTTCTCTTTGCTTCGATTCTCCGATAGTTTGTCAAGACCAACGATTGTATGAAATATATATATTCAAAAATCCATTCTCCTACTTGAATTATTTTAATTCCGTTATTCATTAACCTGATTTAAGTCCATAATAATATACGAGAATAGTCAGGATGTATATTTCGACAGCAATCATTCAATAACGATCATTTTTCCACTCTAACTGGGGTCAGATCTTGAGCCACTAAAACATGCATCCCAGTATTGTTGTTCATGTTTCATTATGAATTCAATGCATATTGCTTCCAACACCCTTCCAGTTTCTGGATAGCCACCAACTTATTAAATTTTCATTTTTTTTTTTATGTTGAAGAGTTTATGTAAACTCAGTAGTTGGTATTCAGGAACAAATTCTGATCATGATTTTTTGGCATATGTGTATCTTTAACAAATCCCTACGTACAATTCCTTCGATTTTAACTGAACTCAAATAAGATGAAAAATGTAATAAATAATCTAATATCTATAGCATTCAGTAGCACGGGATCTGACTCCATTTGGATCGCATGATGATTACTATCGAGTTATCGAAATATACTTCTGGCTAGCCTCTTTATTTATTTATTTGAACATATAGATATTGGTGCAAGGGGGAACCGAATAGATATGCACCACATAAATCATTTGATTTGTGTGGCGGAAGGGATACTGCCCGTGTGCCCAAACCGAACCAGGTCGTTTTCTTAGGAGGCCACACACCAAGCCTTTGACCTAGAGGATTAGTCCACAAGACAGTGGAGCAATATCAGGCGATTCAGGCTCATGGTGGCTGGTGACTAACAACAGGTTCGTATGCCATTTGTTCCGTCAGTATCTTAGAGCCAGCTCACGTGCATCATTCGTTCGGCACCAGGGTTTTCCAACTTCTCTAGGTGTACCCTCCGAGTCCGTCAACTCGGTTAGAGCCCCGAACATTCGGTTTTCGTCATCTTGATTTCGTAAACAACACCCGTGGTGCAAGGATGCAGTGAGTAGTACTTCCCTGGCAGAAGCTATATACGAATGGTCATGTGAAAACATTTCGAGAGGTAAGGCGGACTCTCCCTATTCTTGTCTGTACAAGTGAATTTGGGGGCGGCTACCCTCTTATATAAATGTCGACTTAACTCGCGTTAGTGAATAACGGAATTAAAATAAGTCAAGTAGGAGAATGGATTTTTGAATATATATATTTCATACAATCGTTGGTCTTGACAAACTATCGGAAGGACGGAGAGAAGAGAAGAGAGTGAAGCGAAATGACGCGCGGTGGAGAAGTCGTGTGAGCTAACTTGATTTAATTAAGCGTTGATCGATATTTATAGTGATATAAAAATACATTACAGACATGTGATGAATAAGATAAGAATTGTACACACGCTCATATAAAACAGTTATGTTTGATAAGTGAATAATTGACAAGTTCAAAATGTAGCTTGAGGAGAATGGATAAGTTGGTTTGTCCGGAAGCTAGAATAAGCTATGTAGGACCAGCCACTACAATGTACATCCAACTGATGAGTTGTGATAAGAACGAAATGTACGTTCTAGATTCCACTGTTAGTCAAAATCCAACTATATTATATGTTGTACTAGAACTTTTTTAAATATTTTTTCCAAAGTCAGTTTCTCAACAATTATCGAAACAATAAATGAGCGTTTGAAGAGTATAGAATATGGTATACTTTCGGTGTTTCTATCGACATAAGAAGTTGACAGTTTTCTCAGTAACATATCATCCTTGAAGTCATTACAAAGTACAAAGAGATGTTTCGGTTGCTTGAAAACCGGTATTATTTCTAAATAAAGCTCACAACAACTAATACATTGTCAAAGTTTTATCAAAATATTATTAACTCAATTTGAATTGTATCGGATAGACTATTTCTATAATCATTGTAATTTCCTTATAATCTCTATGAATCTAAAAGGTATACATACGTATTTGTAATTAATAGGCAGGATTTATTTTTATTTAAAGTCATTTCAATAGTTGAATTGTTTATGTAACCACATGAAATATGCTTCTCATTTAAGTAGAACAACATAAAAACACAATTTCATATTTAAGCAGAGATGAATGGTGGCTAGCAGTGGAATCCAAGACGCACGTTACGACCTATATTGAGATTCGTCAGATGTATGTACATGCATCTCGGAGTAAACATCAACTCTTGTGTCTTGGATTCCATTGCTAGCTACTATTCATCTTCCCCTTTAACACTTGAGATTTAAGGAAATATCGAGCCTATTCTCACAGGATGAACATATATCCTAATAAGAGACTGATCAGTCACAGTCCTAAACAACAATGGGAAGTTTCAAACAACCAATACAGAAATGAACTGAAGCAATTCTGTTTATTATCAGAATGAGGATTAGTGGAGGTTGTAGTAATTTTAACAGTTGGGACCAAAGGTCCTGGGTTCGAGTCCCTTCGGTGCGGGATCGTGGATGCGCAACACTGAGGAGTCCCATACTAGGACGAAACGGCTGTCTAGTGTTTTCAGGTTTTCAATCATGGTCTAGCTTGAAACTACTACAATCCCCACAAATCCCCGATCTTGTTTATTTTAAAATTTTCTGTTTTTATTTGGTTTCGTTGTTTAACTGAGGCCAAACATTCTCGTAGTTAATCATTCTGGAATGCTGTTTGTTTTTGTAAAAGATGATTTATTCCCTATCAATTCTCAGAATAGTCCAAGTCCTACACGTTATGATATAAAACGACTAGTTGTCGTACGTCCGATTTCTTATGGTTTCAAGAATACTGGTCGAATGAGACAATGCTCAACATTTACTAATGATGGTTTATGGTTACTTCCCGGTGCTTATAACGTTAATGGAGTAGACGAAAAGTAGGCTGGCTTAATCTTTATAAAATATTTGTATTACTATTAAATTATTATTCTTTGTGAAGTTGTTTAAATTGTTAATAAATTTTGAGACGGGTCATCCCAAACTTCTATTTCTTATCATTTTAATTGTCACCACTGAGTGGCTGGTTTAAAACAAGAAATTTAATTGACTGGAAATAGTAATACTAGGTGTAAAATACCTATGAATTATACATTTCACAGTTGGATATTTCTATATAGTTACGTGACTTGACACTAAAGAGAAAGTGATTGAGACCGCGAAATATCGATCAGTTGTTTATTCCTAGCTCATGAAACCAACTGGGAAATACGTGGTTGAATTTGAAGCGTCTACTGCTGTATTTTTACACTGTCCTCCGATCTAGACACTGATATATAGGGTCCCTATATGCAAGCCAAACGCTTTATGTGAATGAGAAGACTGATAATGATTAAGAAGTTATAATTGACAGACCGAACATCTGTACACAAGTCATTCATATATATGTATATATGTATATATATATTCATGCATAAATTCTTTGAATTTATAAGCTATGAGTTGCATAATCGGCTTCGTCCGACAGCGTTCATTGTTTATCATCTCTCACCTAGCACTCGAATACAGGCACGTGAATTGTCTGGATTAGCCGAGCACATTGAAGTACTCACCATTAACTTTACAATATTGGTGTTCTTATGGTAAAGTTTTAAGTTAGATTCACTTTGGAAAAGTGTGCCCTTAAAGCAAGTACTCACTAATCCGTTGATTTTAGTGTAATTAGTCAAATGGAGAAAACACTAGTTTAAGATATGAATTAAGCGTCACATAAACTATCTGGGAATCATTGAAATAAACTTATTACATAACCGGGGAACGAAAAACAAAACTATTAAAGGAATAAAAAAATTTTCCCCTAGTATTATTTATGATATAACGGCGGAAAATTGTCACTTGCAATAGGGAAACCGAAATTTCTTGAGCTATTCAGAAGTAAATATGCCTGACGTCAGCGAGTAAAAAAGTGCAAAACAATAGGCTAATCACCATGCGACTAACTTGATCGTGAGGGTACTGGGGTTTATAGTGGTTCGAATCCCATAACAGAACATTATTTTTGTCAAGATTACAGGTTTGCTTCGATGATAATCAGTAAATATTGAGAATATCAAGCTTTTCAGTCATTTATGTTCAGGGCGGAAACTTGGAGAATTACGAAAGACATCATCCAAAAATGCATGTGTTTATTAACAGTTGTCTACGCAAAATACTTAGGATCCGTTGGCCAGATATTATCAGTAACAACTTACTGTGGAAGAGAACAAACCAGATTCCAGTGGAGGAAGAAATCAGGAAGAAGTGCTGGAAGTGGATAGGACACACATTGAGGAAATCACTCAATTGCGTCACAAGACAAGCTCTCATTTGGAATCCTCAAGGCCAAAGAAGAAGAGGAAGATCAAAGAAGCAAATGGAGAGAAACATGAGATGAATGAACAGCAATTGTATAGAACATGACAGGAAGGCCCAGGACAGAGTGCGTTGGAGAATGCTGGTCAACTGTTTATGCTCTATTGGGAGTAACAGGCATAAGTAAAGAAGTAAATATGTTATATTGAAACAATATCTCTGCCAACACATTCATTTCAAAACATAATCTTGATTTTCAAATAACAAATGACCACTATAGAAATTAATTGAAAAGATACAAAGCAAAATATTATGACATAAAATTATGCCTTGAATATCCTTTTGACATTTCAACAATATTTAAATCTATTATTTACTTTATATAAAATAAACCTATTTATCATATAAGTGAAATAGAAACTAAAACTATGTATAACCCAAATGAATGAGATCCGACATACATATGTTGATCTACTTTATATTGGTTAATCAAATATATCACTTTTATTATTACTACTTATTGATGTAATCTCGCTATACGAATTCACTTTTGGTTTGTTTATCTAACTTGTTTATTTATTTGGTCGTTGTTCATTTTATAGATTAAATCAATGTCATAGAACATATTCATTTAAAAATATACCGAGAAAATTTAATGATTTATTGTTTGGTTTACAAGATAAAGTAAGTTGATTTATAAAATAATGAAAATATAATTGACATACTACTTATTTCAATTGTAAGTAGTATAAAAAAATATATAATTCATATCTCTATTTTAATGTGAAAATTGTGTATTTAAAATAATCTCAGTGATTGAAATTTTTAATTAAAAAAAAAGTAATTCCAACGTTTCGCCCAACTGGCTTGCCTGGACCTCTTCAGGAGACAACAATCAAGATTACAATTATCAAAGAATGATTGCATAGCGTTTTAACAATCAAATCAAATCAAATCTATACTGTGCTAATTCAATTTATATTTGGATGTTGATTTTAGTAAATAGGATAACATGAATCAGTTACCTGAGAATCATGTGAAAAAGTTCATGATTTGAGTGTAAGATTGAAGGAACACAAACAATGTTTGAAAAATGTGCCCAAATCCTCAGTTGACTTAATGAAACTGGAGAATGAATTTGCGATAGTGTTACATGCGTTAGAAACAGAACACAAGATTAATTTTGAAGGGACAAAAATACTTCAGAAAGGTTTTAAGCATTCATAAGGAAAGATTGACAGCAGAAGTGCTGTATATATGGGCGAACAAGAATAGCCTGAACTAAAAGGATGGTATTCAACTAGAGACTACCTGACAAGTAATTAGACCCTTTTCTTTATCCAGTCTGTTTATTTCACATGCATCGTTACTTTGACTGGAATTTAATGTGAGTTATTTTTGGCAATACAATTATCTAATTGATGAGTCCCATTTTTATTTGCATTTCAATGATTCATAAACAATTTTTTCAACCTTGAACTTGCATTCTTATTTACTTATTCCTTCATATAACACCGAATATCATTCATTCATAACTCATTCTTACACATACATACATACATAAACACACACACATACATAAACACATACACACACGCAAAGAGAGACAACTGATTTTAGTCATTTATTTCCACATCGTGGACTTTTCACATGATTCTCATGTAACTAACTCATGTTATCCTATTTACTGAAGTCAACATCTAAATATGATTGAATAAGCACAGTATAGATTTGATTTGATTTTGATTATTCTACTCTGAAGAGGTCCAGACAAATTAGTTGGACAAAACGGAATCATTTTTAAATTTCAATCGCTGAGGTTGTTTCAATTATAATTCTCAATACTTGGCACCCAATTTTTGTCAAACTATTCCTCTTAATCTTGACAAATATTCGTATAAAATATCTATAGTGTCAAAATCAAGAGGTATTTTAAAATGTGTACACAATTGTAATGTTAGTCATTGTAATGTATTTCATATATATAACATTAGGAAAGCCAAGAAGAACTCGCGAGCGGGATGGTGGATACTCACTGCTGAGGAGTCCCAATATAGGACGAAACGGCCGTCTAGTGCTTTCAGGTTTTCAATGATGGTCTAACATTAATCGGTTCATGATCTCAATCAAAAACATAATTCATTTCTGTTGAGACATCTATATCGTAAGAGAATGTCTTGATATTGTTCATAGATGCAAATTTCATTAAGGATCAAAATTAGTAATTAATGCACATTAACTTGAAACCTCAGAAAAAAATCTCTGAACAGCTACCTTACTAAGTGAAATTCATACACTTACTAATGACTAGCTTTAACATGAATTTCTATCATTTTTTGGTGAAAAAATCCCCCACCAGTATGAAAAAATTAGCCTCATCTAAGATAGACATGCTCGTTACCATAATTGTAGTCATTTCTGATTTTTGGATTATCTTATGGTTGATATCCTTTTAATAAGATAAATAAATAAAAATGATATTTGGTATTTTTTGAAAATCATTCTGGTTTACTAAAGTAACTGTTTATTATAGGAAATGTATGCAAGCTGTTTAATTTATAGTCTATATATATATATTTATCGCTTACTTGACTTACGCCTGTTACTCCTAATAGAGCATGGACAGCTGACCAGCATTCTCCAACCCACTCAGTTCTGGGCCTTTCTTTCTATTTCTATCCAATTGTTGTTCATTCTTCTCATGTCTGTCTCCATTTCTCGATGTAATGTGTTCTTTGATCTATCGCTTCTTCTTTGGCCTTGAGGATTCCAAATGAGAATTTGGTTTGTGACACATTTCGGTACTTTCCTCAATGTGTGTGCTACATATATCACAGATTGACTTTAACTAGACAATCGATGCAAGCCAGGATGCGTTAGAAAGTCAAATCGTCATATAATGGAACTTTTCAATACCGATAAAAATCCCTACTAGGGATCAAGTCTCAGAACTTTACAGAGAACTTATAAATGCTAGTTGTTACACTGACAATCCTAAATTTATATCTTGCATTTTAAAAATATGATTATTTCAAACGTTAATATTCATCTTGATATCTAATTTTGACCTGCATTTATAATGAACTGCTGTAATTATAACAGTGAAATTCCCTTGGTGTTGTTCTACTTGTATCTTCCTACTGTTACTTAAGACAGCAGTTGATCAGTCTCTTGCTGGCGAATGTGCATCCTGTGCGGATTACCACGATATAGGCTTAAAGAATCTCTCCAAACTTCGTACATTTGTACATTGAAAAGTTTCATTTTGTTTCTTTAATTTATTATGAATAATGTATGATTCATTCTGAACGATGCAAGATGTTGGGTTGAGAATAATTTGTAAAAAATGATTGGAAACGTGTTTTCTTTTCATTAACAGCAATCGAATATTCCACTTGGTCTCCAGTCAAAGTCGATCAGAATTAATATGGACATTACTTGATATTGCTTAAATAGTGGTAGAAGGCACTTTGTCTATACTTTAAGCTAGATTGAACTCTTCACTAAGTCGTTTCACCAATTTTCAGGGGACTAATAATCCCTACCATGGAGAAATTGTTTGACAACCCTTAATTCTCAAATCTTTATTCACCTATTATTTTTTTTAAAAACTATAAATCAAACAGTTATCATCGAATTACATGACTGAATAAACATTTTCGTCATACTGTTGAGTTATTTTGAGATGAATCGATTGAATTAACACTGGTCGGTGTTTTTCGTCCTCTTTACCAAGTTCATTAAATTCATATATTGTAAATTAACTGAGCATATGAAATATGCACTGTAGGACTTCAATTTAATGGTCGTTAACTATTGCACCATTGACAGACATAAAAAATTCTGCAATTATACTCTGTGAAGTTGTAACAGCTAAAAAGTTAAATTTAATATTTTAAAAAATGTTGCGAACGTTTTTGAGCTACGTCATTCAAGATCGATAATCACGCAAACCCCAACTAGGTAGTCTGCACCTACTTACATAGCTCGCTCCAGATACCAATGACTTCATCCTGTCATCCCGTCTGTCTTTGAACACTAGGATAGGAGGTAACATAAAAGTGTACTGACAAGTATTTGAAGTAATCGTGGAACGTCAGTCAGTTGCAGCATAAACCCGATACGTAAGTACATCGGTCCAATTTGTCATACCACATTAGCACAAAGAGATGACATCATTATGGCTATTCCCGAAGTAGTAGAGTTAGTCGCACTTCTGGTAGTAATAGAAAAGATTAAGTATCTAAGATATGATTCAAGAAAATATAAATTAGTGAAATCTAAAAACAATTATGAAGAATTTAGAAACTTAGGATACAAGAGACGATTACGTGAAAATACGCCTAAACCATTATAAACGATTTAAGCCGCGTCATCCAAAGTCTATAACCACCGAATATTATGTTGATTAGTATTTGACGTCAAATATTTTATTACATGTAATAAACATTATAATTTTACCTGTATATATATGACTGGCATACGATAATGTAACATAGAGTAAGAATTAACTTACATAGTAATAAACTCTCGGAAAATTAGGACTGTCAAAGCAGAAAAAATTATGATCACTTGGCGAATGTACTCATCAAGCAATTATAAACTGGAAGCACGATATCTTCCCCACACAGCAAGTTGGCAAATGGCAATAAAACCTTCTGAATTCCTGCTGAGATTTCTTCAAAAATCAGACCATCAGTGTGGATGAGACTCTCAGGATAAGTGAGGTGGTCGATACGTCCAACTACTTCACTCCCTATGACTAACTCAGGTCAATCCTGAAGCAACATTTTGGATTTGAAAGGTTAGAATCACATCCGAAACATGCTTGTGTCGTTATTGAATGTGGTCAGAAGACGGCATTGTGTCAGCATCAAACAGAACTATATTATCGAGGTATTCCAAGTCAACAAGTGAATCTCTCGATAGGAAAACTCCTGAAAAGGTAAGCAATCAAAGTGTTACTTCTAATAACATGTCAACGACAAGTTGGATAAAAATAGAAGAAGCAGATGACCCTGATAGTTCTTCACAAGCTCTGACTCAACTAGGAATGTTCGAGAAGAGAGCCTGTATGATGTCAATGTACTTCTTTGGGATGTCTTTCAATGATAGACACCGCCACAGAACCTCACGATCCTCGTAGTTGAACTCCGTATTAAGGTCAAGAAATATAACTATAATCGGACATCGAAAAGTATGTCTATGTTTCAGAACCTGGTGAAGGGTGAATACTCGGTCTATACATACTCGTTTACGTCTGAAACCAGCCTGGTTTTCTCGGGTTTGCTCCTCACGAGCTCTAATTAGACGTCGAAGTATTAACGAGACTAGTATTTTAGACATCTTAGTTAAACAGATTCTTCTGTGATTGTCACAAGAGGATTTTTGTCCCTTCTTATAAACTGAGATGATCAGCGATCGAGACCAGTTAGATGAGATCTCATGCAGTTCCAGATTTTAGCCAAGATCTCAGTAAATCCATCAGGCATTGACTCTCTCTCTCTTGAGTTAGATTACCTACAGAGTTTGCAACTTCATTGCTTTATAATGGTGGGTAACAGAGACGTGGTTGAAGGCCAGTTCAACTGTCCACTAAGACATTCTGACGACCAGTCCAACCACCTGGATTAAAAGTAAATAATACTGTAATTATTTTTCAAGATAGTCTCACTAACAGCCAACTTTTTAATTCCGGTTTCCTCGACAAGCCTGAACAGTTGATTATTGTTACCCGTCACCACTGCCTTTTCCATCTCTACTGCCGTCGCTACTCACCACTCATCTAGAACTGTTGAGTAGGCTTTTTCCAGCCTGAGACCAAGCTGCCTCCACTTATCATCGCGTTCGGAGCCAGATGTGATGCGTTGTTGAGTATCTATCGGTTCAGTAGATCCCACTAACATCCACTGATTGTTTCTAACCTTTTGGTTTAGGTTAGTGGTAGCTATCATTGTCGTTCTCCACAGCTTTTGAATATAACGACAAGGTACCTCGTGATTTATATCACTTTTACCGTTGATTAACTCTTTTAGATGTTCCTGAAATATATTCTTAGATTTTTCATCATAGAGTTGAACTGTCAGTGGTTCTCTTGTCGTGGCTTTTGTGCGTCCAGTAAGATGCGAAGAAAACGTACTCAAGCTAAAGAATGATTTAAGCCTAAACATGTGCTCCAGAATGAACGACAGTCTTTTTTCGAGCCTTCTCAGCGATGGATGATGGCAATGTGGTCCATTTGAGCATATCGTTACATCGATTTTGAGGCTTGCCCCGTCAGGCGACGTTTCTTTTTACATTTAAAGTTAGTTATCTGAATATAGGTATCATTACCAAGGTTTGACTTGATTATTTCGAATATTTTCAATAATTGAGATCATGAGTCAATAGAATCTAGACCACCATAGAAAGCCTGGAAGCACTGGACGTCCGTTTTGTCCTATTGTGTGACTCCTCAGAGGTGCGCATCCACTATCCCACCTCGCGAAATTCGAACCCAGGATCTATCGGTCTTCAGGATTTCCATGGTGGTCTAGCTTTACTTGACTCATAAATTCAACTATTGAAATTACCATAAAATCCACAGTGAGACGAAAACGTAATTACAAAACTTCAACTAGTTTAGATATTTCCACAATCATTACAATAAACTGACCTTAGTTTAATAGTCTTTGGGAACCAGGGAGTACTAGACAGGTGCTTCGACCTAGCAGAAGTAAACACCCACGACCATACTGGATCGTACAGAAAACTCTCAAGTTCTTCACTTGAACTCTAGACAAAGAAGCCACGATCCAATGATTTACATATGTAATCTCAATCAGTTTTTATTACTTCAAATCAAGGAATATTTATGATGGTTATTTCAAATGATATTTCTTATCCCGATTTCAGAATTTGTGTTTAGCTCCCGGCCAGTATAACCCTTATGGTGAAGAGCAGATTAAAAAAACACAGTTGCCTTCATATCACAGTGTATTTAAATCAAAATACCCCAGATCTGTTTCAAGTCAAAAGCAAGTACGTCATAAAAAACACTAACAAAAATTTTCCCTTGTGTGAAGTTACATTTTTTCTCTCAGAATAACTGGATATCATGTATGAGTTATGATTAAATTCATTAAGAAATGCTGGGTTGAATACAAATGCACTATTAGTATCTTTTCAAATGTATAGCACTTCAATATCAAAATGGTTGACCCTTTTCAGCAAGGCTTTTTAAATATCTTGAGAAAAGAGATTTTTCCAGTAACTGAAACCCTTATATTTAATGATCTACTAGGATGCTGGGTACCTGTGTGGGTTGCATCACAGGACTGAATTGTGTTATTCGGATTGTAATGCTAAGGCCTGAATAGTATCTGGTTCTTCCGAAAACCGACATAAAATTATTCTCGTCCAAAAGGGTATATTGTATAATTGTGAATATTATCACACTCATATGTACACCAATTGATAACTGATTGGTAATCTATATCATATTTGTCTAGTCATTAATGGGGATTTGATTCTATCAATAAAATTGTAATATAGTCGGTACATCGAGTTAGTACATAGTACGTGTCTTACGTGTTGATGTGACTTAGCGCCCTGAACAATTCAGACATGGATTCCTTATGTGTCAACTTATCTGCATGACTTCTTTCCACTTCCCATTAATTATTTCATGGTCATATAGATTACTAGTGACCTTTAATCAGGTGTTTGTTGTCGTAATTAGGTTTTAAGATAAAAAGAGATAGTTGTACTTTTGAAATAAATAATAGGTAAAACTTCAAAGCTATTATAGATAACATAAATTATGACCAGTATTGTGAGTTAGGATTGATAAGAAATTCAGTCGACTATCGACGATAGAATGTTCAAACTCCTCGTTAATACTGATTGGTATAAAGATGATACCCGTTGCAGAAGTTTCGGGCTACCTAAACTTAGTAGCTTAATGAATAACCCGTTAGGTTCGAGTCCCAGAGTGAACATAAACACTGGAATTCAGGTAAATCCACCTAATAAATTTCCAGGATCCCACTATTGGCTATAATTCATCTATTTGAAACAACTTTACGTTCGGAGTAAAAATGTAGCATAAGCTTAAATTGTTTCAACTAATTTTTATTCTTTAATCTAAAACACTTTTTAAGAGTCCAAGTTTTCATACCTGTAAATTGATCAGAAAATTCTGATTTATATTTTTATAAAACGTTAAAATGTAAACATTGATGATAAGTACAATGCGTATGAGAACGTTTAACAAATTTCAAAGTAAAGTAAATTACTTTTATCTATGTCAGAAGGGTATTTTGTGGATATTATAGTAATTTCAATAGTTGAAATCATGAGTCAATTGAAGGTAGAACAACATGGAAAACGTGGAAGCAATGAACGGCTGTTTCGTCCTATTATGGAACTCCTCAGCAATGCGCATCTACGATCCCGCCTAACGAGATTCCAATCAAGAACCTATTAGTCTCGCGCGCAAACGCTCAACCAATAGACCACTGAGATGACCTGCATCAATGGTGTTAATTTCTAACTTCAACTAATCCACGAAATTGAGTGACACATTCACCATTGTATTTAGTGAGTTACTATCTCACAACAGACCAGGTTGAACTCCACTAATCACTGTTTCCCACTAGAACTCCATGAAATGCCTCTTGAAATCAGTCACTAGTGAGCAATATCAGAATGGGAGTTTTGTGTGGCGTTGTTTTAAATGAAATGAAGAAAATGCATATTTTTTTACATATAAAATACATTCCCACTAATGTTTTAACTTTTTTAATGTTAGAATTTACAGAAGCGCACAGTGGTATGAGTCTGAGAAGAACACGTGTTTCGTAAACAGTGTAGGTTATCTGACTAGTGGGTAGAGATCATCTTCAGTTATATAATGTTTAGTATAATGAATTGTGATAAAGAGTAACACAGATTAATGATTATCTTATAAATTTGTTACTTAGATTTATCTCAAAGTTAATGATAAGAAAACAATACTGCTAGGATGATACATCAGTCTTGGATTTTAGATATTATCCAACAATCATCTGAATTTCACTAGTATGAATGCTAACTCTTGAGAACTGTTTATGGAACAATAGGATATATACATGTTAACTGCATTATTATTAAGTAGCTAAGCTATTCACATTTATGTTCCCCCTATTTAAAGCTTTATCTCGAGGTATAGACAAGTATAATACAATTTACCGTTCTAGAGTTCGGTCCAGTCTATTAATTACAGTCTTCCACATCCACAGCCACTTTTGGCTGTCATTTTCAATTTAATGGAGTAATGTTAGCTGTTTGGTTTGTATATAAATCCAGTGTGTTTGAAATAAACGATTCATATCACAGTGGCTGAGAATAGTGTTCTTGACTCAATAGGTAGGCAAGGTTAGGCAGCAAGAACGATAGATAAAGACTCTAGACTGTTCGTACGGGTTTTATGTGTCATTGATCCGGTCGATAAGGCACTGTTCTCTAATTGACAATATCATTACCTTATATAATACATAAGACACAAAACCACAAGATATAACCCATTTAACAATAGTTTAAATGAGATAATATTTTATTCATGTAATGTGAGTAAAACTAATTGAATAAATCATACATCATAATCATAATGGATTCTTATGATTCAACATGCAATGAACATTATTTAATTTAATTTCTATTTCTATTTTTAAAAAAAAACACAACAACAAGAGGTTTGATTTATCAATTTATTACTATGGGCCAACACCTAAACAGGTGTAAGTTTTAAATGTTACTTTGACATTAAAATAACACACATTTTATCATAGTTATAACTGATTTCAAGTGATTTCTATGTTAATCCACTTGTAATATGATATACATGTAAATAAATGAATATTTAATATGAAATAGAATAACTTCCTAGTTCTACAGTCATCACAATGATATGTTCTCGTGATATCATATTGGAGTGAAATTGAAATGTTGAAATCTTATAACATTTATGATATAGATCAAAATCTGAACGAAATTAGGATCATCCCTAACATTGTTGCTACCTTGAACTGGTGGTCAAGCATGCCTATCGTGATGAAGCAACCGGGCTATACTGGCTGGAACTACCGTCCATCAAAGTCCTACTATACCAGACAGGTTGGTTGAAGAGCGGTAAGACTAAAAGCGGGATCGTGGATGCGCACTGCTGAGGAGTCCCACAATAGGACGAAACGGCCGTCCAGTGCTTCCAGGTTTTCAATTGTGGTGGTCTAACATCAATCGGTTCATGATCTCAGTCAAAAACTTAATAA
Source organism: Schistosoma haematobium (assembly GCF_000699445.3). Lineage (NCBI taxonomy): Eukaryota > Metazoa > Platyhelminthes > Trematoda > Strigeidida > Schistosomatidae > Schistosoma > Schistosoma haematobium. The sequence continues at coordinate 4,747,731 of NC_067196.1, read as the reverse complement.
TCTCCACAACCCCTATACTAGTAAAAGCAACAAATCTAAGGTCCGAAGGCGAGGTCGTACCACTGATTGTTCAGAGGTGTCACAGCAGTAAGGTGTTTCCTTCAGACAACCAGCATGACAGCGTTGCTGCCTTCCCACAGGGAGGGGTGGGGTTAGAAAAGGTCGACCCTAAAAATACACACTTTGTTTTATCCCATCCTTACCCATCACCGGCGGTAAGATCTCAAAAGTGCGGAGCTAACACGAAAATTACTCATAAAAAAGGTCGTGTGTGACCGACCTCAAGCAGTTGTCCCTTGGGAACTGCGGTAACGTTCCCAGGTCACTTAAACCACCTCTAATCCAATTTCCTTTTCAGGTACCTCCAGAACAACCCTTCCACGGTGTGGGCAACCGGGAAGTGATAACCGCCCCTCATACCTTTAACAGCACTCAAGACCACTGTATTCATAATCGACCTCCCTCTTCATTTCTTCATATTCACTGATTTATATATATATATATATATATATATATATATATATATATATATATATAGAGAGAGAGAGAGAGAGAGAGAGTTAAACTACGATAAAATATCTTAGTGTTCTTCATTTTTAAGCAATTTTATAGCTGTAATTAATTCATTTTTAAAGTGGACTTCATGCAAAATTATGTTTCTCAGATTTAACTTGGGACTCTAGTGTGGACTATAGAGTTACTGAATAAATTAAATTCATTTCGCTTGAAAAATTCACATCAAAGCTTTGAAAAGTTCTTTAGGCCTCAACTGTTAGTTTGACAAATGAACTACAAAGAAGATCAAATGCTTATTTAAAGATTAAAGTCGATATTGGTCAACTGCACAGTCCAAACTATCTTCAACATGTTACTGTGTTCAAATCTGATAGGATTTCTGAGTTCTAATGAATCTTCAACATCCTGAGTTATAGATATATTCAATCACCTAATTGCTTACGCCTGTTACTCCTCGTGGAGGAGCACAGGTCGCTTACCAACACTTTCCACTCAACCCTGTCCTGGGCAATCCTCTCCAGCTCTTTCCAGTTGCTATTCATCCTCTTCATATCTGCTTCTATTTCCCGATGCAATATTTTCTTTGGCCTTCCACTTATCTGCTTCCCTTCAGGACTTCAAGTTAGGGCTTACCTCGTGATGCAGTTTGGTGATTTTTGCAATGTATATCCTATTCATTTCCGTCGTCTTTTTTTAATTTCCTTTTCAGCCGGAAACTGATTTTTTTTCTCCCAGAGAAGGCTGTTGCTGATGGTATCTGGCCAATATTATATATATTTACTCTATTGATAATAACTAACGATTTCTATCTAGGTGGTCAAAATTAACGTAATGATGTCGCGTAGTTCTGTTGGTTGCTCGTAAAGCACACTTGACAGATGAAATTCCCTCACTCAATACTTTCTAATTCTAAGATCAAATAGCTTTATTTAACCTTATTCAACTACTTAAAATGGGCTTTTTTTCACCTTAAAAGGATAGTTAAACACTCATTCCACTTCGATTAGCTAAACGAAAATGTATTCTTTGTATTATTTTATCCTTAAGGATAATGTGCCTCCACCAGGTGCTTACAATTTGTCATTTAATGAAACATTTGGAATAATCTCTCCATTTGTATCACAGGTACCCAGATTTAAACGTTCAAAATCGGTAGGTATTAGTTGTTTCAAGCATGTAATCATTCTTGATATATACAAATATCAATGTCAGAAGAACTAAAATATTTTTGAATCAGTGGTTTATATCTATATTTTTTATTGTGCATACAAGAATATCATCCGAATACTGAGCTGGAAGCAAACCAATTAAAGGAACTAGCTGTTCACAACCACCTGGAACGATGAACAAAATAAATACTGCTTAGTATCATAAACATTGAACGCTTTGAGATCGACTGTGATTCTGTAGTCCGGTGGATGTGGAGCTGGTTTTTTCAAGAATTACAAGGATTTAGTACCGTGGTGAAAATGAAGTTTCGAATTGAAATGCAAATATTTGATTGCACAAACAGGCACTGAAGTACTCATTCACTGAATAGCTAAAAACACTGATCTTAAATGTATAGCAGTGGCTACTATTGTCATGAATCTCTGGGGTTAAGCGCGTTTTTTTGTTGTAACTGTCAACGTACTTTACGATTGAATTTCAACATCTGAAGATTTCGATAGTAGCTTTTCCTAAGCACGAAGGGAGGTGTTCACTAACTCTTTGGTTCAGTTGCCTGGTAGTGAGCCCTAATATAGCTTTCTTCACAGGAGCAGCTGAATTTGTAGATACACACAGAAGTGGCATAACCAGGTAACTTATCCTTCAGTTAGGAAATCACCATAGATCAGGTCGAATACGATAGACAGAGGTTGACTGCATTAAACGTTCTCTTCACTGCTCTAGTCAGTCTATCACGTAGTACAGCATCGGCTACATCGCCATTAAATTGCAGCTTCAAGAAGAGAAGATTCTTACTAGACGTTGATGTCGCTATTTTCCTACTTGTTACACGCAGGTGTTTCTTCAGAAAACTCTGTAGATAATCCATTTCAATCAACACATTATGTATGACCTCTAATTCCTTATTAGTTGTATCGACTGATCATATCTTACTAGCTCAATTATTTCACTGAAATCTATCAGTAGTTTTATCCACTTAGCACATAAGTGTGTACTTTATTATGATTTCATCTTCTATTTATACTCGATGTACGAAATCAATGGATACATTTTGTTGTCGACAAATCCTATCATTATAAGATATTATGTTGACATTGTCAAGAAAGTAACCGACTATTATTTTAAATAATAACTAACAATTTTTCAGATAAGGATCCGACGATTATTCTAATGTTTTGCAAATATTAGTTATTTTAATGGTTGAGATCATGAGTCAGTTGAAGCTAGATCACCATCCACCATTCTGATATTGATCAACATATGCTCACTAGTGACTGATTTCAAGAGGCATTTCATGGAGTTCTAGTGGGAAACAGTGATTAGTGGAGTTCAACCTGGTCTGTTGTGAGATAGTAACTCACTAAATACAATGGTGAATGTGTCACTCAATTTCGTGGATTAGTTGAAGTTAGAAATTAACACCATTGATGCAGGTCATCTCAGTGGTCTATTGGTTGAGCGTTTGCGCGCGAGACTAATAGGTTCTTGATTGGAATCTCGTTAGGCGGGATCGTAGATGCGCATTGCTGAGGAGTTCCATAATAGGACGAAACAGCCGTTCATTGCTTCCACGTTTTCCATGTTGTTCTACCTTCAATTGACTCATGATTTCAACTATTGAAATTACTATAATATCCACAAAACCCTTTGTAATAAAAATTAGTTAAATTATTGTTTTATTATCATGTATTTAAAAACAAATTTCAGTTTGTCCCAGGTCCTGGTACGTATAATATCAATTGAGTAACATAATATAATAAACAACTAAGTAAAATGGATACATATTATGGATTATTCATTCGTGATTATGGTGTTGACAATGACACTACAAATAAATGAAAAGATTATGAAAATGTTCTTTTGAAATACAAATTTTAATGGGATAATTTGGGATTTAATAAAATTTAACTGAATGTTTGTGATTTGTTTTTAATTATAAATCTGGTTCAGTAAGAGAAATATTGTTTGTATAATAAATAAGTCCAGTAATGTCCTGTAAATCTTCTTCATGAGATCAATAAGAATTCAGACAGTCTAAACAGTCTTTCTAAAACAGTTCTAAACTCTTCAACAATATGGAAACTGAATATTATGTGAAATTAAATTTGGAATTAAAATCATAGTCCAAAGGTTTATATTTTCAACTTCGATAGGTTCATATTAAAATGAGATGGTCATCATTTATTAATAATAATGACTGTTTGAGCTCTGACATACCCGAACGTCATCGCTTACAGCTTATCACTAGAAATACGGGAACACCTACCTCAAGTTCCATATTGATGAGTATTAGTAAACCAATTAAGTCGACTAATTACTAAGTTTTCGTCACAAGGCCTGAATATTTAGAGATTAATCATGGATGAAATACTAGGTCTTCACAGCTGAGGCGTCTCATACTAATATGAACAAACTGTCTATCGAGCCTTGAATTTTGGTGTCTGATCATCTACTTGGATTTGGATTATCTGTTTTGACAGATTACAGAGCGATAGATATTTTCATCTTGTTCAGTTCACTTAGATAACGGAGCACTGTTGATCGAAGAAATATAAACATATAAAATTAAAGGAGGATAAATATAGTTCAGCAAAGAAAGTTTTCGACTGTACAATCGTATTTATAAACCGGACAGCCCAATAAGACCTATAGTGGACTATACAAACACACCTACATATGCATTATCTAAATATCTGAGCAGCGTATAAAAGACATTTCAAAACAGATAACGTAATGTAATTAATGATTCCTATGACTTTACGTCAAAAATATCGGAATTAATAATGGAAAAAAGATGAAACACTGGTAAGCTATGATGTTGTATCTCTATGCACTAGTATTCGTATTGACAGATGCCTAAACTTTATCAACGGTTTACTAGAGAATGATCATACTTTATTTAACAGATGTCTTTTAAGTATCAGTCTTATCATGAAATCTCTTACACCAACAAAAAGAAGTAGCTACAAGATCCTCCGTGTACCTGATTGTAGCCAGCCTGTTTATGTCACATATATAATCAAATATTTTCGCCAATGAAATCAAACCACGATTCGAAGTCAAGTAAATAGATGAAACTCTTTTCGCCATGAAAAAGACTCTACTATGACACTTTTATAAACTGCTCAATACTTTCTCTTATTACATTACGTTCAATCATGGAAATGACCAAGATGAGCTGTCATGTTTAGATTGCTTGATTAAAAAAGATTTAAGTGAACTATAAATCTAACTATTACCGAAAACCAACGCACTCTAATCGTTATAGTGACTTCAATTCAGCACATAGTTTCAGTACAAAAATCTCTCTGGGCCTATATCTCTTTAGAATAGTGACTATGATCATTAACATCTGAAGAGGATAAACAAGAAGAAAAGTGGGATAATAATTAACATGTGACAATTTAATAATTTTTCTATAAACATTATTAAAAGTGTAATAAAACGGGAGAAATTAAGGTTGTGTAGCAGTCCAAGTGAAATACTATGGTTTTATGCCGTAGTTCTACCATACTGCCATGATACAATTGAAAAAATTCAAAGAGTCTCGAAGCAACATAGAACTAAAGCATGCTACAAAACAACTAATACTCTTTGAAATGCTGTGGTTCGTATAATGGTTAAAATAATAATGATAATGATATATATAGAATAACTTGACTGGATGTAACGGATAGTTTATTAGGTATTTTGAGGAAGAAGAAGAATAAAAAAAAAAAGATTATGTTTAGTTTGAGTATCCTCTTCCATAAAGGGTCAAGTTCAAGTTTATTATATCTGGACTTACAATTCAAGGTACAATCAGTTCCAAGAATCCGAATTTTAAATCGCCCGTGTAAGGATTCCAACCTTAATTTATCCCTTATGCGCACACTACAAAGAATAACCCTGCAGTATTCTAGGAGTGGTCGAACACGTTATTTGTACATCAAAATACGTGACTCCTTGTTATAGAGGTTTAGAATTATGCAACCTATAAGACGTTGGGAGTCGGAGGTATGTTTCGAGACGTGTTCTTTTAAGGGGCAAATCGTAAGAGTACCTAGGTGATAAGTCTATTACTGGTTGTAAATTAGACAGCACCTTACCATTTATTGTAAGATCCAAGTTGAGTAATGTATTATTGAAGCACATTCACCTATATTAAGCGGTGGTAATCTCCACCTCATATTTTGCGCACCACTGAGCCACTTTGGTGAGCTCTATATTGATGCAATTTTGCATATCGGTCAGCTCATGAGGAAGAAATGAATACGCTGCCTAAAGATCATCTGCATACGGAAGGGGCCTACTGATGTATGTGAGCGGGAATGATAATGATTGGTTGTTTGCTTAGTCAGACATGTAGATAGTGTTAGGTGAGTTATGTGTTCCCCTATCCTTATTATTAACTATTATTGATTTTTGATTGCTGTTGGATTGTGTTGAGTTCTGGTGTGGAAATATATTTACGTTCTAGTCAGGCGAATCACGTGTTCTTGATCTGAGTTGTGTTGAAGTCCTGTAGAATAGACACTAGGAGAGAATCTAATTTAGATATTCATCTAAGGCAAATTAACCTCCCGTTCGTGTAAACGTGGAAAACCGAGCGTTATAACACTTTCGGACCCCATAATATGCGAGTTTGTCCATAAGAAGCTGGTGGTTCACTAAGTCGAAGGCTTTAGAAATGTCAAAGTACAACACCAGGAATAAATATTCTTGGTTACGTTGAGAAAAGACTAAATTAAAGAAGTTAAAGTGGTATGTCATACAAGATCCATCTTTAGGAAATCCATGTTCAGAATCATGGATAAATTTTCCAGGGAGTAAATAGTTGGAGAGTTCGTCACTAACAATTTTTTTCCATAATGCTAGAGAGCCTTGAAGTAATATTTGTGAGCCGATAAGAGTTCATTTCAATCTTACCTCCAAATTTATAACGTGGTATGATATACGAGATTCTCCAACAGTAAGGGTAAGCACCTGTTTCCAGAGAGAGGGTAAACAGCTTTAGGAAAAGTAGTGGAATATCTGAACCACCATATTTGTAGAGAAAGGATGAAATCCCGTCTACTCCATGACCACTCGAAAACTTAAGGGAGTTTATAGCCTTACTAATCTTTAGGCATATGAAGGAGATAGATTATTTTGAGTTACTAGTCAAATACATGGCTTTTGTAACAGTGTCATTTACGAATTCTTTATCATGCGCAAAAATACCACTGAAAGAGTCTGCTATGGTTTTAAAGTCATATAAAAATTGCCATTGTGTAGGATGCATATTATATCAACATTTTGAGTTGCTTTAACGCGTTTATTGAAAAGGAAAATCAAGTTTTGTACTTTTGAGTGAGTATTAAGTGCTAACGACCCCTCATTGTTTGCTTTTAATCTGTGTTTCTTTTTAATTCGGTTAAAAATTATTTTTATTTGTGCAACTGCCGTGAAATCGTTTGAATCGAAATAACGTTTCTGTAGGCGTCTTGATTTACTATGATATTTAGCTGGTATAAGTAATTTGTTAGGTTTACTAAACCTGTAGGTTTTAAGGGGTGGGTAGGAATCTAAACAAGAGTTCGCAGTTAGATAGGATGTGTCAATGGTATCCACGAGACTGTTACATGAGAAGAAGGTATCCTAGTCCGAGAATTTAACCAGTGAGCTCAAAAGGTCCCAGTCAGCATGCTTATAGTATGAGTTGGTTATAAGAGGGATAGAGAGGGAGAGTACAACCCCCTTTTTTGCGGTCACAGCTTTCAAATTCATCGTGTACTTTGTACAGATAATGGGATGATATATCAACTAAATATTAGATCAAGTATATTACCACGGATTGTTGAGGTATGAACCCACTGTGTACAACAGTACAGGTTTATGGTTGCTGAGAACTCATCATTACATGACTGATAACTATCGGTATTCCAGTTTATTCTAGGGTAATTGAAATCTGTAATAACCTTAGCATTGTAGTTTAGAGCAGATGCATGTATAAATTCACTGATAATAGCATTATTCACATTATCCGAACTATCGGGAGCTCTTCATATACATCCGAGGAGTAGACTATGATTCAGGGAGTTGATTTATATCCAGACGGATTCAGGTAAACTAATCAGGACACTGTCTTCAACTTTATATAAGACAACCACCTTCTCACTCAATTTCTCTGTTACAGCTATAGAGTCAGTAGTTCCGGATATTTAATTCTGAACCAGACACTGAGTGAGAGCATCATGATTCAGTGACACGTTTGAAAGAAGACTTTGTTAGTAAAGCTTTATGATACGCGACTGAGTCTATAAATTCGAGTGTGATGATTATGATGCCTTCTATGTTGGAGTTTCATCTGGTGAAATCTTAACTCACGTTAAAGAACATCAAAGCTACACAAATAAACCATCTAATAATCCTGTAGAACCTAAAATACTCCAAATTTGATCATCAATAACATTGGAGGGCATCTTCAATAACCATCAAGTCGATACCAAAAATATCAAAATAATACAAAAAAGCTTTCACAACTACAAAGAAAGGAGAATAGCTAAACCTTTCCATATATTGCTAAATCCTACTCCCATTAATAGAATTAAAGCCATTACTATCTATTTGACTTGGATCATCTATCCGAGTTATGTCTGATGCTATTCACACCACACCATTATCATACCAATCCAAGTCTACCATTTCACACTATAAATGTCAAATTTTCCACTCAATAACACACACACAAACATGTCTCATCTGAACTACGTTGACCAGAGTGACGTGATATTTTTACTTGGTCAGATCTCTTTTTGATTGCTTTTACTAAATACTTTTGTTTTGTTCTTTAGTACTGTCTAAATTTTTATTAATTTTAGTTATTTGGTCTATAAGAAAGTGGCTTACGCAGTCACACAACTTAAGAAAATTTGATTTTTATACTCATTGGGATATTACAAATATACCATTTTTCGTCAATAAGGAGTTTTAGATATTGTTAGATGTTATTAAAACAATGAGTCGATCAATGTTAGACTACCAATAAAAATCTAGAAGCACGGGAATTCCATTTCATCCTAGTATGAAAGTCTTCAGCAGTGAGCATCTACGAATTAAAGGACTTTCAGTTTCGCATACGAACGCTTAACCCCTAACAGTCATATTTATGGCTAGTTTTGTTAATCATAATAACATTAGAATGAACTTGAAGTAGTATCCTGTCATGAATTGTTTACGAATATCATGTATTGAAAAGAATTTGTATGATAATTGGTTAATGTAAATTGTTAAGGTGAAGTTAATTATCTATTTGATAGCCATTAAAAAGCAATAGTTTGATGTTGTGAAAATGGTTAATTAATATTTATAAAGACCATTGGGAAGGAATAGAAACAAATAAAGCGATTGATTAAGGAATATAGAAAGGAAGATTAAAACCGCTGTAAAATGAATGACTGAACACTGTTTTAGTACGAAAAGGTCAGGCTTGAACTGGTGGATTACAATAGTCTCTGCTGTACATAAGTTTTTCATTTGCATTTCCCTTAAGTTAACTCTTCTGACTGTATGCATGATTTTGAAGGAGGCTTGTGGTGAAGTGAAGTTGCCTAAAATTAACTAAATGACCCTTGTAGTTTCATGGAAAGGCAAGAACGATAATGTTTGAAGATAAGTTTCGACAGAGAAACTTTGTGCAACCTGATTTTCATAAACAGTTCCAAACAAGATACCTCTTCAAGTATTTTTTTATTATTTAACATCATTCTATTTTACGACAAACTATTATTTTTAGCAGACTAGATTAACTATAAATACGATTGAGCAGCTCTAGTAAATGAAAGCGTCATAGCGAAAAATTTCTTTGCTGAATTCTTCACTTTTTTTCTTCAGTGATACAATGGGTCTCTTTCATTACACGTAAAATTGTTTATTTAATTTATAAATCAATAACCGTTTAACCTAATGGAACACTGGTTTTCATTTCCTTAGTGGTGTGCACTTATGACTTCATAATGGATCGAACTCACTACCATCAAAGTTAGCCAAACGGAAAAGATTTTTGAACAACCGAGTATGAAATTAATATTCCACATCTTCAACTAGTGAGAATTTGTAAACAAGAATAAATTAACTATCCATTTCTATCAAGTTCAAAGCTATTCTATATTTCGTAGTGCAACCTAACTATTTTTTGCACGTTCCATGTACCTATAAAAATTGTTGCTTTGGATATTAGAAGAACCATCGGCCTCTTGAATTTCGAAGGAACTTGACTTTCATCATGAGGTGTCACACCTCTTCTAAATGAAGAACTTCCAACTCCCAGGGCAGAGTTTAAATGGTTTGAATTATTTTTTCTGGTTAGCGTGTTTTTAGAGAATTAGTTTTCTAGTAGATGAGGTCGCTAACTCTATGCCCAACCCTCCTCATTTATTCGGGCTTGAGACCGGTAATAACTCTAGAAGAGCTACAGGCGGAGTTGTAACCTAACTACATAACCGAAAGAAAATGTAGGGAAAAATCAATCGTACTTTAATATAAAATAGTTCATTATTTATTTATTGTTTTTATCAAACAATTTACTTTTTGAAAAATAACCATTCCCTTGGGAAATAATCAATAACATTGAATCATTATTTATTATTGAATTAACAAATAAATACTTTGTTAACAAATAACATGTGTCAATAAGTTAGTGATAAGAATAGCGATATATATACACATATATATATATACGTAAGAGGAAGGTATCTTAGTCCGAGAATTTAACCAGTGAGTGCAGCAGGTCCCAGTCACCATGTTTATAGTATGGGTTGGTTATAAGAGGGGTGGAGAGGGAGAGTACAAATGATATATATATACCTAATTTTTATTGTTAACTTAATAGTTCAAATGCTCATTCAACTATGAAGTTTATTTTTTGTACTTTCCAGTTTCTTTAGTGTTCTATGGTTTTAATAACTGATTTATATATTTTTTTATTGTTTTTCTTTTGTCTTCTATTATTAAGGAAGAAAATGGTAAAGTCAATTCAGAGATTTATTATGGAAAGGGTAAGGACAAAAAATTCTAGCAGAATAGCATGAATTCATTTTATTTCGTTTGGTTCTCGTCAGCTGTGATATTTAAACATCATGGGTTTCAAATTACTTACATGAAAGAGTTTGGTTGGAAGTTATATTGAAGACATAGTGGTATAGTATAGCAAGGATGTAAATAAATTTAACAGACTGAATATACATTATGTGAAAGACATTAACATTGATGTTTACTCATTATGTAATCACTTGTTTCTGACCGTTTGAACTGTTGTCACATTCAATGTTGTAGAAGTTTCTTTTACGTAAGGTACATATTTACAATCTCTTTAAACCCGTTATGTAATTATGATGTTTAAATATCACACATTGTAAGCAGCTGATGAGAACCAAACGAAATAAGACGAATTCATGTTATTCTACTAGAATCTTTTGTTCTTGCTCTTTTCAAAATGATAAAGGAAACTATGTGTATGAAAGTTCTCAGTGATTTATCATGGATTGACTTTATCTTGACAAGTAATGATGACTATGAAACATAGCACAGTTTATTTCGTGTTAATATGAGACTCAAAAGTCAGCATTTATGACATCGTAAAAAAAAATCGGTTTCGTAATTAGCATATAACTTACATACGAGTGTGATATTATCCTATATCCCGTATTTCTAACTTCAATCAATTCATAAAAAAAGATTCCCTTCTGTTATTTTCATCTGTTTACACTCTACAGTGGTATTCATAGTAATGAATAACATGGTTTATCGTTAAATAACCTAGTGTTACGACCCCGCTCGCAGGATTCGAACCCAGGGCCTTCGAGCAATACTGATTGTTTATTCTTCCATTTATGGTTTATTTATTTAGTGCAGTATGACTGTAATCTATATTTCTTCATCCAATATAAGTGAATATAAATTATGAAATCGAAAATCACAGTTCTAATCACCACCACCACAGTAAACTCAATACAATTGTCTAGTGAAGAAGATTTGTAGCTCAAGTGGATGATTTTGATGAAGTTTTGTTCTCTGAGCTGAATGGTTTAGTCATGAAGTTTTCATCGTTCTTCTGAACGACATCATCAACACAAAATTTAGGTCATTCAGAAGAACAATGAAAACTCTACGACTAAACCATCTAGCTCAGAGAACAAAACTCCATCACAATTGTCTAGTACTTCAATATTTTCTCTTGTTTTTCATCTGAATTCAATCAGTAATTCAAATTAACTTTCTAGTGAACAATCTTGAATATATAAACTCTAAATAATCCGTTTGTTTAATTCTAGAATAAATAAGGATAAGGAACTATTTCTTTTCCTGACCCATTTAAGATTGTTTTCCTACTTAGTGATAAGCATATTAATTGTTTTACGTGACAATTTATAACTTGGTAGAGACTTTAATCACATATTTATCAATAGAATTGTAAATATTAAACATTCTATAAAAAGAGAATAAGAATTTTATTTACATTCTTTCTAAAACTAGTCAGATGTATCTAAAGCAGTTTTTTCTCATTTTACCGTAAGCGACTTCGTGGATTAGTTGAAGTTGGAAATTAACACCGTTGAATGACGGCCAGCTTAGTGGTCTAGTGGTTGGTTAAGCGCTCCAGCGCGAGACTAATACGTCCTGAATTTGAATCTCCCCAGGCGGGATCATGGATGCGCACTGCTGAGGAGTCCCATTATAGGACCAAACAGCCGTCCAATACTTCCAGGTTTTCCATGATCTCAACTATTGAAATCATAAAATTTAGGTCAAATTGACGATATTAAAATTTATGAATGGACACATCAGTAATAAATTAACAGGTCTGGAATTTTGTAGGGAAATTTATCCATACATTTGGCTAAGTAGCATTTTGGCATCATAACTGATGTTAGTTTGTGATAAAAACCTTAAATCTAATTCCTAATTATCAACTATAAATCATATTTCGAATTCCTCACACTGGCTTATAACCTTCATTTAGTTCTAGTTATTAGTTGAGCACTCTCAAGGTCACTTGAGCATCTCTCAAAAGTCATCCATAAATTATAGTCTCACCGTCAAATCTAGTTCACAGCAACTTTTATTTTACTCCATTATGAATTCAATTACTTAAAAATGTATGTGAGTGAGCGAATCATCCCACATTGCCGCATCATCTTTATTAATTATAGCACTATAAATCAATGTGACATAATAACAGAATTACACTGATTGATCAAGAAATAGTAGTCAATGTTACTTTTGTGTAAATTATAGTGTTAATTAAACATCATCGACTACCAGTTTAAGTAACCCAAGTTACAAGATAAATTATGTTGATGGGTTCTAAATAACAATAAATGGAAGTCTAGTGTTCCTTCTCTGTTCCCTTCATCATACTTACTTACTTACTCCTGTTACTCCCAATGGAACATAGGCCGCCCACCAGCATTCTCCAACCCAATCTGTCCTGGGCATTGCTTCCTACTTCTATCCAATTTTTGTTCATTCTTATGTCTATCTCTATTTCCCGACGTAATGTGTTCTTTAGACTTCCTTTTCTCTTTTGGCCTTGGGGATTTCAAGTGAGGGAGTGCCTTAAGATCCAGTTGCCTGCTTTCTTCAATATGTGTCCTGTCCACTTCCAACGCTTCTTCCTAATTTCTTCCTCCACTGGGATCTGGTTTATTCTCTTCCACAGTAGGTTGTTGCTGATAGTGTCTGGCCAACTGATCCGAAGTATTTTGAGTAGACAACTGTTAATAAATACTTGTATCTTGTGGATGATGGCTTTCGTAGTTTGCCAAGTTTCCGGCCCATACAGTAGAACTGTAAAGTAAAAATATATGACATAAAATATTTGCTCTTCAGATAATTAAAATAACCCATAGTGTCATTGAATAAGAAAAAGAGAATTCAGCGAAGAAAATGTTCTTTTCGACAAAATCATTTACTTAAGCTGTACATTCGTATACATAGTTGTATGAAAATTTATGTCTATAGAAGGATAGAAAGGATTGTCACAGATTGGAATCATCAGTCAGTTGAAGCTAGACCACCATTGAAAACCTGGAAGCACTGGACGGCCGTTTCGTCCTAGTATGGGACTCCTCGGCAGTGCGCATCCACGATCTCGCACCACACGGGGCTCGAACCCAGGACCTACTGGCTTCGCGCGCGAGCTTCATCTGACTCATGATGTCAGTCTGTGAAAATTTCCAAAAATCTCCACAAACCCCTTCTGATAGAAAGGATTGTATCACAAAAATATGGATTCGACAATAAATAACAAATGAGGTTAACGTACTAATCAAGGGGTAAGGAGGAACAAAATTTATGGGTCAGATAATAGTCCAATTGACAGATATGAAGAAAAACGACAAAACAACAAAGGTCATAATAATAAACTGAATGATAATCAAGAAAACTTGTAAAAGGTGATAATAATACGAATGTACAGCTTAAGTAAATGATTTCGTCGAAAAGAAAATTTTCTTCGCTGAATTCTCTTCTTCTTATTTGCTCTTCATAATAATAATAATAATAATAATAAGGGATGGGGTCGCTAACGTCATGCCCAACTCTCTTCCTTTATCCAGGTTTCGGACCGGTAGTAGCCCCAGAGGGGCTTCAGGCGGAGTTAGAATCGGAACTATACTTAAAAACTATATTCCAGTTAACTTAAAAAAAACCTTTTTCCTGGCATAAATCATATAAAATGTTTTACCTAAGACTTCTCAGTGATATAGCTGTCAGATTTTTGCCCGTCAATAAATGACTTTTTACGAGTATTTCAATATCTTAAATAGTTTGAACTATGGCCTTACTTGCTGACTGTTGTATTTATTCTAACTTTGAGACAATTAATCATGAACTTCAGAGTGAACTAACGAACTTTCAAACTATTATTTGTCAGTGAAAGAGGATACGGATAGCGATGGGAAAACGGTTACACGTAAAATGTTCCCTGTTTTCAGTTAACGTAGGTTTGTAAACAATTAATTATATGAATAGACTCCAGCAACTTGAAATTTAAATCTCAATTCACAGCTGAGAATCTGGTGTTCTTATCCTGCAGTACGACTAGTAATAATAATCCCTGAATAATAACACATTAGTGAAATGTGTAGACATTACTAGCGCTGATAATTGCAAAAGCAATAATAAACAGTGAGCACATAACCAGTGTAATTGGAATCATTCTTTCACTTATATTGACGTGGCATTTTAATATAAGGAGTGTTTGCTCAATATTCGTCTTAGAGTGATGTCATTATTCGCTAAATACAACTTAACAAATAACATTAAGAAATATATTTACTCACCTTATTGCTCAATAGTATTGTGATGAAAAAGAACGCAGGTGAAGACAATCAACGACATATAGCACACAATTACAGAGTTAATTGATTAAATACGAAAAACATATTCCAATACTTCATTTGCAAAATGTTTATAAATTTTCTCAAACTTTATTTCCATACCCATTACTTTCTGTTCCCAATTTTTTCCTCCTCGATCTTCTCAATCTTCTACTGCCAGATGTTCTATTCTACACTAGTGTTATATACTACTTATGTCGACATAAGTAACCTGTTAAACAATAGTCTAGATGTTCATTCTTATGGTTTATAACCACTTAACACAAGAATATTCCTCCTTTAAATAATTAATATCAAGTCGAAAATGTAACTTAGAATCTTATTGTATATAAGGAATAGTAATTTATGGTATATGTTATCAAACTGATCTATTTATTATGATTTAAAAAAGAATTAAAATTTATAAACTGTGTAAACATTATCGCTGTTATGATTAACTATTTCCGTATTCTAAGCAAAGATGGATAGTGAATAGTAGCGAAGTTCAGTTTGACGCGCGTTTCTTCCTATTTGGGACTCGTAATCTGGATGTACCTGCATCTCAGAGTTGATATTCGCTCTAGGACTGGAAAACAGTAATGTTCGCTTCAAACGCCATCACATTATCCACTTAGCTACTGAGTCTTGATAACCGCTTGCTTGTGCAATTAGGTAAAGTTTAAATCTATTTGGTGTTGTTTCACTTGTATCTTCCTATGGATTTTTAGGACTGCAATTGATCAGTCTCTTATTAGCATATGTACATACTGTACAGATAGCCTCAATATAGTCTTAAGCAAAGATATATAGTGGCTAGTAGTGGAATCTAGTTTGACACGCGTTTTTGTCGTATTTGATCTGATAACAATCGGATGATACAAGCAAAAACAACATCAAGTAAATTTATTTCTATATTCTTTCTTTTCTAACTATTGAATAAGATAATTTGACAGTTTTTAATTCACGTTTTGTAAAATAAAAAAAAAGTAAACAAATTTGCATTATACTACTTAAACACGAAATAGAATCATTCATTTTTATTCACTTAATGTATGGGTCATAATCATCTTCAACGTCATATCAACAAAGGGTAGAAAAGATTTCTTTCTGTTTTAAACTATAGAATTTGACAATTTGGATAATACAGTTCAGGAAGAAAAAAATTAAATAAATTTTAATATTTTACTTCCTTTAATCTAATTTCAGCTCTATCATGACAGAAGTAGTCGAAATGAAAATGATCCAAGAATAAGTCAAATGTTATGGTGTATTAGATGACCATCCAAACATGTTTCAATTGATGATATTGACCATTTAACAGAATTTATATCTAGTGAATATAAAGCTATATGTTTAAGTAAACAAACACTTTATTTATCTTAACTTATAAGTAGTACTCATTTATGACTTAACACATGGTCGAAAATTAATTCATCGGATCTCACCATTGACCAGATTAGACTATCAGGCTAATATTCAATTTTCTAGACCTTTTTAAAGTTATCTTTTTATATTTATAACTATTTTCTAATTTAAATAGAAAACGTAGGGGGAACATGTTGCAATATTTTGTGGTAAGCACTAATTATTGCATTAGAAACACAATAGAGAGTAAATCAGCTATTAGGGATATTTAAAAGTTGAATTCATGAGTTAAATAAAGTCAAACAACCATGCAAAACCTGAGAGCAGTGGACGGAAGTTTCGTCCTAGTATGGGACTCCTCAACAGTATTTATTCGTGATCCTGCCCTCAGGATTCGAACCCAGGATCCATCGGCCTCGCGTGCAAACGCTTAATACTCCAGACCACTGAGCTGGTACCAAACAGTGTTAATATCCAACTTCCAACAATCCTCCATATTTCGAGACCATCCGCCATTGTCTTCAGTCAGTAACTGCCTCACAGCAGACACGGTTCAAGTGCACTGGTCACTACTTCTCACTATAACTTCAGCAAATCCATCTTGAAGCCGGTCACTATTAAGCACATGATGATCATTATCAGTATAGGATTGTGGAGATTGTTGAGTTTAGATTGATATGATGAATGGATGAATGTTAGACCAGTATTGAAAATCTGCAAGCAATGGAGGACCGTTTTTTTCCTAGTATGGTAATGGTGTTCAATCCAAAACAGTCTTGTTAATAGATGTAGATAAATTGCCATGTGTTGAAACTATAGTGGTTCAAAAAAGCATTGTGTAATTACTTTAAGATCTGTAAATTCATTCACTTTTGTTAATAAGACAGAATATTAAATCGATGACTATCATCGGTGGTATAATCACCTGATCATTTGTAAATCAAGTAGCATGAAAATGATTGATGTATGCTCGTATATCTGACATTGTAACTAGTATATAATATGACAATATTTAATCATGGTTAATAGCTATAATTAAAATGTACATTTCATTTCATTAAGAATTCATCATTTGAATATATATGTTTTTGAAAACTCCCAACAACTGAACATGGCGTAATAAAAGCTTTCTTAGTCAGTTATTTGGAAGAAGTACTGTCTGAACTTTAGAGCAAATTGATATCGGAAATTGTTAAACCTCAAAGAATATAATAATTGACTAGTTAGTAACAAAAAAAGGAAAAGTATACACTATTTTTAAAAGAACTGATTAGGGATAATACAAAGCTGCTCTTGCTTCGCCGATCAGCGCCTTCACATCTGTATCAGACCCACTGTGTTCATCAATGATGTTGCTTAGACATGTAAAGGTTTTACATCCTCCAAAGCTTCCCCGTTAAGTGTGATTCGATTGGTGCACTCTGGGTTGTATAGGAGAATCTTGCTTCTCCCTTTGTGTTAGCAACCTTGCCTGACACCGGTCTTTACTTCGAACGAGTTCGTCAGCTGTCCTCCATGCGCGATTTTGCAGTAAAATCCATCATGAGAATTCTGTATGATATTGACTATTTTCTGAGTAACGCCATAGTGTCGAAGAAGCCTCCATAGTGTTGTCCTGTCCACGCTATCAAATGCTTTCTTGTAATCAATAAAATTGATGTAGAGTGATGAATTCTATTCAACTGATTGTTCCACAATGATTCGTAGTGGTGCGATTTTGTCGGTACACGATCGATCGATTAATACTGACATCTGTTACATAAGAAGTGTTTCATTCAAAACTCAGTATTATTGATTAATATCCGTTTCTAACGGTATACAAATAGATAATATTACTGATACAAACTGATGAATCTAAAAGTACTCAAATATTCAGTGAGGATTTTTCAAATAATTTTGTGGTATGATTTATATTAATTTTATTGATTATGAAAATACAGTAAGATAGCTACATATAAGCCTGTAAACTTTATGGCACCTATCTGTTATGGAGACGAAATTTTTAAGATTTCATAACAGTGATACACGTTTTAGATTTTTAACAAAAATAAACAATATTGATCAATAGATAATGGTTGATAATGTAATGGTACTGATTATTGATTACTCACGACACCGGATTATAGCGGAAAATTCCCCGATGGAAGTACACGTAATGTCCAGCAGAATATGTTTACCCTATTGAAAACTAATGCAATTATATATAAAGTATTCTACACATAAACATTAATACAAATCATTTGAAACAAAGGTGATTGAAATATCTGATTTGTATTAAATACTTATGTGATTATAAAATTAAAACACATGTCTTCAACTTCATATTTAGTCTTTGAATAAGTGATATTCGACTAATAAAAATCACAGGTAGAAGTGAAATTTACGACGTCCGTTTCTTCCCAATTGAGACTCGTTGTTTGAATGAACCTGCAACCACAGTATTTATGTTTAAATTTGAATTCTAATGCAATAACTTGTAGGGAATAGTCTCATAATAAGAATTATTAGGATGTCACGAAAACGAAACAGGCCGATAAACAGCGACAATAGTTAGTCCAGAGTGTGAAATAGGCATCTGACTATTCACCTGACTGAGTTCTTATACAAAACATCGGTATGAACTCGATCGTCTGTTTATTCGATCGCTCCATTCTTAACATCGTTGTAGATAATTTTGTTTAATATCAGTACAACTGTCATATTCTCTTGTATACATGATATTAGTACATCTTTCATAAAATTGTAAAGATAAGGGTAACGTTATAAGCTATTTGTTTTAACTAATAATCGATACTTTGGCATAGATGATTCTGTATCAGGAAATACCGATATGCAATAAATTCCAATATTAGTACTTTTTCTTGGCTAACAGTCTGATTGGTAAACGTGTTATTTCAACAGTTGAGATCATGAGTCAATTGAAGCTAGAACACCATGAAAAACCTGGTCCAGGAACCTGGTAGTCTAGCTTCAACTGACTCATGATTTCAACTGTTGAAATTACTACAATCTCCACAAAACCCCTTCTGATACTAAACGTGTTATTGTCATGTCGTTTGTTACGTCCTCCAACCATTATGATTCAGTCATGAAACTTTGATATTAATTTAAATTTACTTTAAGTTGTAACAAAGGTATATGATTCCGAATAGTATTTTTCTCAAACCAGTAGGTAGCCTATGTTCTAACTCCTCATCTATCTAAACAAAATTTCTTATTTGTTTTAACTGAATAATTGAATTCATTAACTGTATAGTTTGTTTTCTCGTTTAAAGGAAGCATACTGTGATACAAAATATTGAAAAACGTAGACAGAAACTATGCAGAGGTTAAAACATTTTCTTCTTGTCTAACACTCAAAGAAACGAAGAACAAGTAAAGTGGAATTTATTCTTTGATAAACCACGAATGGTCGTGTGGTGGTCGGTATTCTATATAATCCTTAGTCTGTCTTGATAACCAGTACTAGATAACGCCCCAACGGTTCACTAATCAGAAGGCGAATATGAAGCGTCGATTAAGCTTATTATTGCACCACGCACAGATAACCGAATTTACAGGTACGTTAAGTAAGCATGGAAGAGTAGTGCCGAAAAGCAAACAGGCAAGTGAGTGAGCGTGCGAGACAAATGAAAGTGAGTCAGTGAACAGGATTCAAATGTGCATTAAGCAGTAAGCAATGCTCAAGCATACATATTCATACAAGTGCAACAACAATAAAGGTACAGTGATATAGATAAGTTGTTATTGTACGAATGACTCTTCCGTTAAATAAGTTAACAAAAGGACTTAACCAAATTAAATATGGAAAAACCCAATTACAGGTGAACTACTATAGTTGGAAATACTTATGTTTAGATATGGATGGTAAATAAACACTTTCAGTAAGCGCTGGAAAAAATTGTGAAATTATAACAGGGATAAGGTGAAAACAACTGCGACAAATTTCCAGATAGTTTCCAGGCAGTTAGAAAATAGCTGTTATGAATGAATAGTTTATGGAAAAGAATACAATAATGTCGTTAAGCGTAAAGAGATTTTACACAATTATTAAGTCCATGAATATGTTCTATAAGTCATCCTACCTGTAAGTCGAAAAAACAACTAAATATAGACTCATACTAATGAGTAAACATTATCTATATTCTTGAACTCTTTAAAGGACCCAAACAAATTTTTAAAACCCTCCAAGTTAGTGTTAGGTATTTAGAGTTCGGGTCTTCATCATGAATCGACATTATCCATAATGTAGAAATACTTCCTAGTTATATAAACGAATAAATTTCCTTCAGAAACACAAGTGACATCATCTAGTTACTTCATCCATAAAATGTAGTTTCATCACGTCTAGATTTATTTCAGAATTAAGGATTTGGATTATGGTTTAGCGGTAGTATCGATTCGCCTATTGTATATTAACTCAAGAGACACAATTCAGCATCTGATACGTTCAGTACTATTTTTATTTTATGGTTGTGAAAAATATTTTTTTGTGTTATTATTCTAAATGTTTGCATCAATATACAAAGATACTTCTGTTGCTCATTATTCTCATTTAAAAACCCAAAAAGTTGAATTCTCATCTGTAACTAGTTCATCTATAAAGTATCATTTCATTGAAGAAAATATTTTGCTTGTAGAAATTTACAATTTAAATGTAAATTAAGGAGTAAGGAGTAAGCCCTCACATGGAATCCTGAAGGTCAAAGGAAAAGAGGAAGACCAAAGAACACATTACGCCGAGAAATGGAAATAGACATGAGAAAAATGAACAAGAATTGGAGGGAACTAGAAAAGAAGGCCCGGGACAGAGTGGGTTGGAGAATACTGGTCAGCGGCCTATGCTCCATTGGGAGTAACAGGCGTAAGTAACAAAAGTAAGTAAGTAACATTGGAAAATCAAATTTGTATATTAAGGATTTATTTCATTTACAATCACATAGTATACAAATAATGTACATCTAGTAATATAAACAAATTCACTACATGCTTAACAATATCAACCTATTTAAATGTTTATTTATATGAGTTTCTCTAGTATTTAAGTACATAATCAATTGTGGTAACATTCACTAAAAAAAAAGCAAAACAAGTGATAGATTGATGCATTTTTCTTTCATAGCTACCATGGTAACGGGAAAACTTTTATGTAATTAAATGCAATTAAATAGTTGACCTATTTATATGTCGGTAGGAAAGAAAAAGACAGAAATTGTTTTGATAATAATAAAAACTATAAAATTCAATTCAAGTCATCGTAATGGTTGAATGTATAGTTTAGTATTTTCTCTGTAACATCATCATGTTGAATAGGTTTCAAAGTTAATTTTATGCATCATTTAGAAATGGAACAAGGCGTAAAATATGAAGAATGAGAGAGAGAGAGAGCAGGAACAGTCCTCTATGTAAATGTCATTTTAATTTTCAATTAACAATTTCGTATGCATTAAGTAATAACAATAATAATAATCATTGAAGGTAGTTAATTTGTTTGTCAAAAATACATTTGTTACGGGTATTTTAATTGATAATGTCTTCGTAGATACATGTTATTAATAAATAGTTACATGTTGATGTTGCAATATATATATAACAATACAGAAAGACGGAAAACCAGGAGAGGAGCTGACATAGCTTCAAATCACCACCTGGTTGTGACCAAGATGAAACTGAAGCTAAAGAAACACTGAACAACTGAGGAACAGCATGACAAAGGTTCAATACAACTCAACTAATTCAAGAAAACTCTCAATAACAGGTTCCAAGCCTTGTAGGATCTACTGAAGGAAGAAGAAACTACTAAGGAGAACAACTGAAAAGAGATCAAAGTATCATTAATTTCGACGTGTCAGGAGGTTCTGGGCCTCAAGAAGCATCATCATAAGGAATGGATCTCTATAGAAACACTGGACAAGATAGAAGAAAGGAAGAACAAGAAGACAGCAAATAACAATAGCCGAACAAGAGCAGAGAAAGTCCAAGCACAAGCTGAGTACATAGAAGCATACAAGAAAGTGAGGAAGAGCATTAAAGCCGACAAGCAGAAATATGTGGATGAACTAGCAACGACGGCGGAAATAGCTGCAAGAGAAGGAAATATGATACAACAAAGAAACCAGCAGAAAAATATAGTAAATCAGAAAGACCGGTTAAGGACAAAGAAGGAAAGACAATTACGAAGATTCAAGAACAGAGGAACAGATGGATAGAATATACCGAGAAACTGTTGAACAGAAAAGCTCCATTAAATCTACCGGACATCGAAGCAGCACACACAGGCTTTACTATAGATGTCACTTCACCAATGACCGAAGAAATCAGGATGGCCATCAGACAAATCAAGAGTGGGAAGGCAGCAGAACCTGACAATATACCAGCCGAAGCATTAAAACCGGACATAGGAGTAACTGCAAACATGCTTCACCTTCTATTCAAAAAGATTTTGGAGGAAAAACAAGTCCCGACGCACTGGAAAGAAGGACACTACATCAAGATCCCAAAGAAAGGAGATCTGAGCAAATGTGAAAACTACAGAGGTATCACACTACTCTCAGTACCAGGGAAACTTTACAACAGTGTATCTGAACCGGATGAAAGATGCAGTAGACGTTCAAATTCGAGATCAACAAGCTGGATTCCGTAAGGATCGATCGTACACAGATCAAAACGTGACACTACGGATCATCGTCGAAACATCAGTTGAGTGGAACTCGTCACTATACATCAACTTCATTGATTATGAAAAGCATTTGACAGTGTAGATAGGAAACCATTATGGGAACTTCTTTTACATACGGAGTTCCTGAGAAGATTTTCAACATTGTCCGGAACTCATACGACGGATTACAGTGCAAGTCGTGCATGGAGGACAGCTGACAGACGCATTCCAATTAAGGACCGGAGTCAGACAAGGCTATATACTCTCCCCCTTCCTCTTTCTTCTGGTGGTCGACTGGATTATGAAGGCCTCGACATCTGAGGGAAAACACGGCATACAATGTACAGCTCACAACCAATTAGAGGATTTGGACTTCGCAGATGACCTAGCTCTCCTATCGCATACACACGAACAAATGCAGATAAAGGCAGCCAGTGTAGCAGCATTCTCTGCATCAGTAGGCCTCAATATACGCAAAGGAAAAAGCAAGATCCTCAAATGCAACACGGGGAAGACCAACACAATCACACTTGATGGAGAATCCAATATCAAACTCAGAATTTTCAATACGAACGTCAAGGCAGTTCTACTGTATGGAGCTGAAAGTTGGAGAACTACTACAGCCATCATCGGGAAGGTACGAGTATTTATAAACCATCACCAACAGTCTACTGTGGGAGAGAGCAATCCAGCCTTCAGATGAAGAGGAAGTTAGGAAAAGACGATAGAAATGGATAGGACATACATTATGGAAATCACCAAGCTCCATCACGAGGTAAGCCCTAACTTGGAGTCCTGGAGGGAAGCGGAAAAGAGGAAGGCCAAAGAACACATTGCATCGGGAAATAGAAGCAGATATGAAGAGGATGAATAGCAACTGGAAAGAGCTGGAAAAGATTGCTCGGGAGAGAACTGGATGTAGAGTGCTGGTATGCGACCAATGGTAACAGGCGTAAGGAAGTAAGTATTACAGAAAGATATCTGATAAATGAACTGTCAATTGTCGATACCTAAGCAAGGAATTTGATGGCTAGTTTCGGCAAGTTTCCTCAGCTATTTTACATGTAGTCAAATATATTTTAATTAATTTTTTATTAAATAATACAGAAACTAATTCCTTAAGTGATATTATGCATTTTGCTGTATCACTCAGATGTTTAAAGATTTTAAGCAATTTTGTAACTACACTTCTCATGCAAGTAGAATGGTGTTTCGTTTTATCTCTGAATTATTTGTCAGTTCACACCCAGTGACCCATAGTAAAAATGGAGAGACTTTCAATTTGCTTTAAAGTATGATTTCCATACAAAGATTTTGATACATCATTTGTTAACTTCATACGTCATAGAGCTTCTAAGTGAAAGTATAAGTAACTCAATTCAAAAAATGTCTCTCTATAGTGAACGTTTAATAATTACTACAAATTAGTTTCACATAGACTTAATACAGTTCGAAAGTAATATCTGATCAGCTGATAGATATACCCAGATAGCTTCCCTTTGGTAAGTAATCTATTTTGTTCCAATATTACAGATACCGTGGAATAATCAACAAATGTTTGATCATAAACCAACAAGATCACTTCAATAGATTCCATGCAAGCGGATGGATGGAATGTCAAAAGACGCAAAGCCAAGTAATACCCATAAAATATACTGTTACAGCTGAGAAAAACACAAAATCAAGCAAAGTGCACAGCCTATTCATCTTTATCCGCGTGAACACCAACCGGCTGTCAAACACCATGATGTATCTCTACTAATATTAATCCACGTGGGTAGTTGTGGATACGTTCGAATGGGAAAATGCTGAGATTTTGGATAGAGAGAATATTAAAAACACAAGAGAATTTTTTCAATATTAGCACCCAATCCAACTTGTCAATTGATTAAAAAAAGTACGGATAAACGTAGAATCAGGAACCAAATCAATGGAGGAGACAATTAAATTAAATATACAGACAACTACAGGATAAAGGTCAACAGTAACGAACTAAGATCAAGGCGATTAGGACAATCTGCCAGTCATAAGTGAAGAAATTCGTATACTTCACTTCTAATGACTTCGGTTTGAGGGACAATGAAAGCTTCATGAACGAACTCTCAAGCTCAAGGAATGAAATTCTATCAAAATCGTCTACTCAAGCAACAAATCTTTATCAGCATTTACAAAACGTTTGCAATTTACTTTGTATTTCCTTTATTCAGTATTCTGATGTTATCCTACGCAAACTTATATCCATGATTGCCGATATCCATCGATATCACATTTAGCCTGTTCGGGTTTCTTGTTTTATTTTTTGGTTTGCATAATATTGATGATAAATATTTTGTGTAGTTATATCTAATTATTTTTTTTACTTCTCAATGGACCTGTAGGACTTCCTCTACACGAATGAGAGGTTATCTAAGAAAGATATATCACTATACCATATAGACTATATCATGTGGTTTTATGTCCCATATTAAGTTATTCAATGTTGACGAATAAAGTAACAATAAAATACATAATCTGTCTAATACATATGCGGCAGCTTGAGAAACATTCTCAAGACATTTTGAAACTTTCAGAATTTGAGCCTAAACAATCAGCAGTTATTGTCCATGAGTTTCGTTTTAGTATTTCGATCAACATACCAAGTCACCATACTACTCACCAGATGTAGCCTCGTTTGCATTCATAAAGTACGAAATAGTCATTCCTATGTTAATTGATGTATATATGACAAAATTTGAAGCAATGGGATAACCGAAGAATTGGACAAATGAGGACTTGCGGAATAGTTCTGATGAGTTAAAACAATAACTGGACTAATATATTACCACAAATAGATCGTTTCATCATTTGGCTAAGATTAATAAATTCTACTATTTGTAAAATAAAGTGATTACGATTTCAGTTTATGATAATTTACGATTTCCCACTATATGGAAATTTCTCATGTTTATA
The DNA here is from genome assembly GCF_000699445.3 of Schistosoma haematobium. Lineage (NCBI taxonomy): Eukaryota > Metazoa > Platyhelminthes > Trematoda > Strigeidida > Schistosomatidae > Schistosoma > Schistosoma haematobium. The sequence continues at coordinate 4,721,733 of NC_067196.1, read as the reverse complement.
ATATATATTTAAGTGAATGTGGAACAAAATTAGATTAGAACAAATCCCAGCAGTTAATAAACCTAATCACTCTCTAAGTACCATGTCATGATATAGATACATTTCTTGGTGAGACTATAATGTTTGGACGAACCAATCACGCATAAAGTAAAAGGTCTCGAATTTTGGCGCGAAATTCATTCATCTATTTGGTTGAATAGAGTTTTGGTATTATAGATAATGTCAGTTTGTGATGTAAAGCCTAAATCTAATTTCCAACCTTAACCATCAACTGTAAATCATAAATTCCGCACACTAATTTATAACACTCATTTGGTCCTAGATATTACATGGACACTCTCAATGTCAGTCACTCATAAGTAATCCATAAATTATAGTCTCACCCATATCTATCTTAACTACATTTATTCATAAACCCTTTGTATCCCTATTCCACTTATGATTACGATCTCGGTTGTGTTTCAAAACATGGATCTACTAAGTGTATTAAACATTTGTTAATAATTGTAATTTCAAATTATATACAGTCGATATAACCTTGTTGTTCATACGCTACTTAAACTTTTCAATGGATCTAATTGTAAGAAATATTCTTCCTTCAGTTAAAATTATTTATTTTGACATTCATTCCAATGTGTGTGTAACAGATTGAAAATGAAAGAAGCAGCGAGAGAAAAAGAGAGAAGTAGAAAAAAGTCAATCAAATTTTAGTACACGAAATTATCGAATGTATCAAACTTTATTATTCGATATGACAAACAAATGTAAATTTGACGAACTATTTTCTTTTCAATGAATTCTGTATATTTTCATTGACATTTTATTTATTTATTTAAACACATAAACATTGTTACAAGGAGATACCAAATAGATGTGCACCACATAAATCATTCGATTTGTGTGACGGATGGGATACTGCCCGTGTGCTTAAACTGAACCAGGTCGTTTTCTTAGGGAGCCACCCAAGAACCATTGACCTAAAGGTTTAATCCACAAGGCAGCGGTAGCTGGTGACCAATAATTGGTTCATATGCCATTTGTTCCCTCAGGATACTGGAGACAGCCCATGTACACAATTGGTTTGGAATCAGGGTTTTCCAACTCCCATAGGTGGACCCTCCATGTATACCAACTGGGCTAAAGCGCCGGACATTCGCTTTTCGTCCTCTCAATTTCGTAAACAACACTCGTTGTGCGAGAAGGTGGTGAGCAAGACTTCCCTGTCAGTGGTTGTATGTACGTGGCCATGTGAGAACATTTGGAGAGGGAGAGCTGACTTTCTCTCCACTCTTATCTGTACCTGGGAATTTGGGGGCGTTTTCGTTGAAATCTAGTTGAGAGATAGAGTAAGGCTTTTTCTTTTGTCGTGTATTTCATTACATTTAGATGTTAACATTGAAGTGTTAACCAGCTGATTTTCGAAGAAGTCCAAACAATTAAAATCGTATACTAAAAATCAAAAAAATGACCTCAAATGTTTTTGTGAAGATTAGTTTAGTTTTTAGGTGGTTTTTTTTCATGAGTTGACATTAGTTTGTATACAAAACAGTTGCTATTTATCAATTTAGGATTCCTTCAAAATCTAGACACAAATACGAACACTATCTAACGAGTTGTTGAATTTGGTACAAATCAATATTGTGACCTATTGAAGTTCTGACAGTAAACATTACTCTTTTGATCTTTCTGTTATTAACATGCTAATACTTAATAATCAGTACTCATTTATATTGATTTTCTTTTTATTTACAGTAAAAACTGTATTGTTTACATGGTTTGCTGTCTTTACTCGAAATACGTAAGCTCCTTTGTAAAGTCTAATATTTTCTCTTCTTATGAAGAGTTGAAGATGTCAGTAAACATTTTTTTCATGAACTTTTAAAGACAAATGACAATATACAAAGATAGATAGTAGCTAGCAGTGGAATTCAGTTTGACGCACGTTTTGTCCTTTTCGGGACACGTAAACTGAATATACTTGCATCTCAGAGTTGATGGTCACTCTGAGACTTTTATTCAGTATCGTTCGCTTCAAATACCATCGCGTTTTCCACTTAGCTACTGAGTCGTGATAGCCACTTGCTTGTGCAATGGAGTGAAGTTTAAATTCACCTGGTATTGTCTGTTTGAATCTTCCTATCGGCTATATCTAGGCAATACGCACAGTATGCACATATGCCAATAAGAGACTGACTGATCAAATGCACTCCTAAAAATTTTAAATGACAATATCTCACTTTTTTGTTTGCTAGAAGATTTAACTATATTTCGTGGCTATCACTATATTCCATTTTCAACAGCGTTATTTAGTAAAATTGAAAAATCATACTCCAACACCTCATTTACTAAATGTTCATTAGATGTCTCAAACTTCATTGTTTCTGCATTTTCATACCATTTGCATTCTATTTCCGTTCTTACTTTATTGATCTCAATCTTCTGCTGCCAGACATTATATTCCTGACTCACGTTATATACTACTTATATCAGTATAAGTAGCATACACCACAATACAATTAGTTAAATGTGTTAATTGTAGTGATTTGATCCTACGATAGTTGTAAATAATTTTACAGGATATCTAGTCAAAAGAACAACTCAATTTAACTTGTTTAACATTCAACTTATTTTCAATGTGAATAAAGCGTATGAAAACTTATGCTCCCAACCACTCAGCTGGCATCGAAACGACCATTTAATGCTTCTAGGTTTTCCATGGTAGTCTAGCTTCATTTGACTCATGAATTCAACTATTAGATCACTAGTTTACCAGATGATGTCAGTCACCGATATAAATAATCGTTAACATTTATACATGTTTTGTGTTGTAGTATTCCGAGATAGTGGGATTCCAGATAATCGAAGGGTTTCTACATCAATAGGAACGATAGTTTCCAACACTTATTGTTACACTAAAATGATAATAAGTTAAATTAGCTGAATGAAACAAATTTAGTCAAACGTTTTATTAAAAACGGATATTTTAAAGATATTATCTATAGGTTAATTGATATGTGCATATTTCTTGAAGGAAATTTCAAATCTCTACCTGACGTTTGTGCTGATGATGTTCTTCAGAAGAACAATGAAAGCTCCACGACCAAACCATCCAACTCAGAGAACAAAACAGTTATAATTTCCGGCCCGTGTGCCCTGTTAACGTATAACGTGATGATACCGCCGATTAGAGAACAGTAGTTTATCGATCGAACCAATGACGCATAAAAACCCGCACGAGCAGTCTACAGTACTTATCAGTCCTGTTTCCTGACTAGCCCAACCAGTTAAGTCCAGAACACCAAACTCAGCCTCTGTGACATGAATCATTTATTTCAAAAATACTGGGTTTATATAACAATCAAACGGACCACATCGTACCATAAAATAAGAAACCACATCTATACAAGATTTAGCCTGTAGATGATCAACGTAGATGATCTATGTCGAAATGATTGGAGGCCTACTCGAGTTAGACGTGAATGATGTGGCGAACTAGCTAATATCGAAGTCACACCTCATAGTCAGCACCTTACGTGGACTACTCCATCGACGTATCAAGGTACCATAGATGCTTTGAGGACTGTACAACACAAAGGACGTTATTACAGAAATATATTAGTTAAAGAAGATACAACCGGAAGTAAGACCACTGCCGCATGGGCCAGTCCATGGTATACGATTAACTAATGCGCGTTGGTCGTACTGGACCTTGGCAGGGAGCGATGATCTGTTCGGCATTCAGTGATCCAACTGCCGGATGATTTGGCTAGGGCTCAGTGACATTTCACTGACCCTACAAGCCAAATGTGTCTGTGAATAAGGGAGATAGTAATTGATAGACAGGGCATAACTCGAGAATGGTAATTCGTATTATAACAGTTTACAGGTCAAAATAAAGCTTATGATAAGTTTAGCTACTTAATAAGTATACAATAAATATATATATACCGTATTGGTCCATAAATAGACCCCAAAAGTTACCATTCATTATTCTCATCGGGATATAATAAAAATTCCATCAAGACAAATGCTGTATCAGTTGTAAGTTGAATTGCCTAATATAGAGGTTTAGTCAAGAAGATGTAGCGGTCTGAAAAAGCATACATTTATTGAACTAACATAAAACTCTGAATACCTCATTTTAAGTTATTCAGGTAAATAATGATCAAGGTCAAGGATTTATGGTTGAATTTTGGTTTAATATTGTTACGTCTTTGATCTGTCTACTTATATTTGTACAGAGGATAATTTGTCTAACCTGAGGCTTATGTGCGTGAGTTCAAAGTGAGATCAACTTCTTGGGGTACAGAGACGGAAACTATTCTATCACATTGGTTGACAAGCACGCGAGTGAGAGAAGACAAGTCAACTGAAATACTACACGATTTATTCCCAATTCCGATCCGCTCCCCGATTCAGAATAGTCCAAAAAGATGCATGAATAAATAGATGAATAACCAGACCACAACACTCAAACAATTAGGAAAATATAATTATGTCCAAAGCTGGGAATCAGAATAGAAAATAGAGCACAAAAGATTACGTTTAAATTACAATATCTTTGGGACAGAAAATGTTATGGCAGTGAATCATACATCAAACGAAAGCTTATGATCTGTAGAATAGACGAGGGAGAAAAATAAATAACACTGTATTACAAGTTTTTGATTAAATGAAACAACGTCCCCCAAAATTAGCTTCCGTAGTTTGTCAATGCTTCTTGTTTTCTCTGTTCACATCAAATATCTATCACAGTTTAAGTATAATTCGTCCGTTTTTTGTTATTTACAGCAGATAAAAATTTACATGTTGAATCATGTAGTAAAGAAAACATTAGGCTGACCAACAAATTTACTTAAGACAGATTAGTAACTCAGTGAAATATATTGCTACTATTTAATGATTCTTAAGTTAAATTTCATTTCACTTTGTCATCGGTTAAGGTTAATAAAGTTAATATTTACTTAGTCTTTTCATTACTTACAATCTATCAGTTTTAATTTGTATCGTAATTCACTTACTAATTTCTAGACTACTTAAAATAACTACTTATATATGGTACAGTAATAGATAGATAGATCTTTATTCATTTATATAAATTATACAATAAGTGTGGTATGAGCTTTCATTAAATGTGTAGGAGGTAATCTCAAAGTAGTTGTATGTAATTTTCATCTCTTTACAACATCATTTCAGCGAACTATAAATAGAGATTTTTTTTTAAAAACGGTAAATACTTAACCCAACTTCAATACATGTTGATTAATTACATGTTTTATGTTACTTAGATTGTTTTACTTAACATAGAAATTCTATTTTCTTGCAAAAAACAACAAATAAATTGTATGTTTATAACGTTTTATTGTCAATTAAGCGATAGAAAGCCATTAGGTGATCGTTAGTATCGTATATCTGGATTTCTAAGCAGATTGTTGGTTAATATGAGATTTCAAACTTCATAACTATGCCACAGACAGCGATATTATCACTGTGGTATTCGAGTTGAAACTTAATTGAAGAAGGACCGTGGGTTCTGTACTGACTGATCATTGAGTGGTAATAATGTTATAGGTTAATGGAACTGCAGAACGGAAACCATTGGTTTTGTCCAATCATATCAAGTTTTTGTTCTACAGCTTTAACATCTCCATATTTGTGGCTCTGCTTGTAGCTAATTTGGTGTCGTGTTTTTGCAATACGTGGTTGAAATTTAAAGTCAGTAGGAATATCCAGTTAATGAGTGGACGATATTTGCTCATACTGTTGTTATTTTGAACTATTATAATTAACATTGTTACCGAACAACCTTTATAGTATCAATGATTGGAAACTGTTATTACTCTTGAATAAAACAGCTTTGTGTATTATTATTATTATTATTAGTTTGATCTTTTTCTGGATTGGAAATCAGTAGATGTTAACTAAGCCATATATCGTTTTTAACTTGGAAGTTCATGTTTCACCAGCGACATCACGCCTACCTAGTCCTCAACGATGATTGAGTTACACCTACCAATTCAATGTACAGATGTATAAAACATGTTCAACTAGGTTGAGTACAATTTCTGCAACTTAATTTAAGCTGTCGTAATTAATTGAACTAAGCGTTTCGCAAATAACAAATATACACCATGTGGATGACCCAGATATATAAGACGCAAATATAAAGTCGTATAGATTGCTTAAATAGAGATACAGTTTATAAGACTATTAACTATAAACTATTTATTATATATTTGTTTATTTACTTAATAATGCGATTTCTGTGTTATTGATGGTTCTGCTATATAAAAGCATGTGAAATTTCATTCGTCATAGTGTAATTTTGTTTATTTGATGACTTCTAGTTTCTTATATCTTTCGTTAATTTTGTGGGGACATTTTCATATAACTTATTAAACAAACAGATGATATAAGCAAAGATGGATAGTGACTAGTAGTGGAACACAGTTTGACGCGCGTTTCGTCCTATTCGGGACTCGTCAGCTGAGTGTACCTGCATTTCAGGGTTGACCTTCATCCCGGAACTCGAACCCAGAATCTTTCACTTCAAACGTCATCACGTTATTCACTTAGTTATTGAGCCCTGATAGCCACTTACATATGCAATAGAGTGAAGTTTAAATTCTCTTGGTAAATAATACCAAGTGAAACAGATGATGTCTTTTCTAACTTTACTGAATATTCATTATATTCTTTTCTGAACTTGTGTAGAAATTTGAAAATGATTAGTAAGATGTATAGTTGGCATTTTTGGCCTATGATGAATATATCTGTAGATTAGCATTGTAAGTCATGCAGAGAATTAGAATGTAAGATGATGAACCATAGACCATTCACTTTACTTACTACCTTATCTGTATCTATCCTTTGGGATATGAAGGCGCAAGTTCATCAGAATTTGTAAACGAGAAGGAAAATGCTAAAGGTTTACAATAACTCATCAAGTACAAGCATTACGTTACGAGGACCTTATTAAATATATAAATAAATGTTTTTGAAATGAATGGGTCTGGTTGTATTCTGTTCTATGAAATAAATAACTTTTCATTGTTCAAAGCAACATTAATAGCGTCTATTTGAAGTAAAAGTGTGATTTTTAAAATAATCTAAAACTTAGTTTTTAACTGGTCAATTTCATAGATTTTGATATCATTGCACTTCATGGAATTTTTGGTTGAATAATCCTATTTGTTTGACCTTTAATCAAATGTTTTATTGACTCATTCTATATTATCTGATAAACTGGGTCTATGTCGGTGTTTTTCGTTCTTTGGAGATTACTCTAAATGCCATAGTTCAAGAAATTCTCCTGAATTTTCATAATGTCCTCGATCTACAAGCTCGAAAATATTTATTTGTCTGTGTGTATTGAAATAAGCGTCATTTCACTGCTAGTTCATATTTGTCTATGAGTAGATATAAAGATGAGTAAACCTATTCTAAAGCAGTACCTTCGCTTATGATATAGTTTAATTAGTAGATAATGTTGTATTGACTTTCTATGACCTGTTTTAGTATAACGTGAAGTAAGTTTGCTGTATTGAAATGCGACGAACATTGATTTCAAAGGTTCCAATAATACTGCAATGACTGTTATATTATTATTGAATCTGATTTCTCTAGGTGATTTGTAACGGTAAACTGACTCACTAGAGTCGTTTTGTAGAGCTAGGAAGATAGCCGTTTTTATAGAAAAAAGTCAGAATATGGGCTTTTTTTAACTCTTTACAATACTGTTTCTATACAAAATGTTCTGTGTACCGATAAGTTGTTGTTGGAATAATTTAATTTCTGATTTATCGGGTTCAGCCTTCTACATATTCCTATTTTCAATGCTTTTTTCATAGTTTTACTGATGGATTAACTCACGAATAAAATTTTATATGCTTAATTTTCTCCTATCGTCATTTTGATATCTTCAAAGATATTGTCGATCAAAAATATGGGGTTGTGAAGATTATTATGTATTTGATTGGGATCATGAACCGATTAATGGTATATCACCATTAAAAGCATGAGAATACTGGCTGACCGTTTCGTACTATTGTGGGACTTCTCGGCAGTGCACATCCACTATCCTAGTCACGGGATTCGGGCCCAAGACCTCCGGTCTCGTGCGCAAACGCTTATTATTATTATTTTTTGTTTATCATATTTAGGAATAGCCCAGGACAGAGTTGGATGGCGAATGCTGGTGAGCGGCCTATGTTCCTTCACGAGGAGTAACAGGCGTAAGTAAGTAAGTATATTTAGGAATAACAAATCCATCAGTCCATGTTATCAACGAATATAAATGAATATTTGAAGATTAATGAGAAATTCGATATGTTCTTGTCTAGAATTTCCTACCATACTAACTATGTATTATACAAATGAAATATTCATTCCCTAGTTAATGAGAATCAGTCTAATTTACTACACAATAGTTTTCTCCACTGTTTTATATTTAAATAGTTGAATTCATGAGTCCATTGAAGCTAGACTACCATCCAAAATCTAGAAGAACTGGACGACTTTTTCCATCCTACTATAAGACTCCTCAACAGTGCGCATCCTCCATTCCGCCCAGTAATATTTGAACCCAAGACCTATCAATCTCGCATGCGAGCACTTAATCTCTATTCTTGAATAGTCTTTCAAATTTCATCAATTCCTAATCGTTTTTAATAACCCATCATGTTTATTTATTTTTTTTTATATTTATTTAGAATGAATAGACGTTTTATTCAAAAACTTTATTCTTTTTTACATTTGAAATGTTTCATTTTGTAACTAATTTTTAATTGATAAAAGATGATAAAATGAATTACATGTATTATGTATATATACTGTTTAATAATATAGAACTTTTTCTCTCTTTAAAAGTACTTCTTTCTATTCTTTATATGACTTCATTGAAATTAACCCATAAAACCTCGACGTTTGCCAATCATTCCTCGTCTTTTTAACATAATTCGAAAATAGGTCGCTGAAATTTGTAAATATTAAAATAAAAAAAGGAAAAAATAATATCAGTTTAGGGGTTGTGGAGATTGATAAGTTTTTAATTGAGATCATGAACCGATTGATGTTAGATCACCATTGAAAACCTGGAAGCAGTGGATGGCCGTTTCGCCCTATTGTGGGACTCCTCAACAGTGCGCATCCACGATCCTGCTCGCGGGATTCGAACCCAGGGCCTTTGGTCTCGCGCGCGAACGCTTAACTTACTGGACCACTGAGCCGGCATCCAATGGTGTTAATGTCTAACCGCAACCAATCCACGAAGTTGCGCGACCATCTTCCATTGTACTGAGGGAGACACTGCTGAGGAGTTTCAAAATAGGACGAAATGATCACCCGGTGCTTCCAGGTTTTCAATGGTGGTCTAACATCAGTCGGTTCATAATCTCAATTAAAAGTAATAATTATAATTGTTTTTTAATAATAGCCTTAAATAAGAATAATTGGTAAGACTATAATTTATAGATGACCTTTGAGTGACATTAAAGTGAACTTGAGAGTCTCCACCTAATAACTAGGGCTAAATCACGGTTATAAAACAATGTGAGAAATTTGAATTATAATTCACAGTTGATTATTAAGATTAGGAATTAGATTAAGGTTTTCATCAAAAAAAGTCTATACAGCTAAATGGATGAATGAATTTCATGGCAAAATCTAAGAACTGCTATTTTCAATCTCATTGAATCATCTCATCAATTCTTTAATTTTAATCATAATAGATAAGTATAATTGATCATTATAAATTCATTAAATAAACATAATAGGATAAAGAGTCGGTTTCGAACTGATAAACTACGTTTGTCTTTTTTTCATAGATAGTCGGATTGTTTTTGCGAATATATTCGTTGACTGTATAGATTTCATTAATGTCTTATATCTTCATTACACAGAAAAAGAAAACTATTTGGCGGAATAACTTCAAACGTATTGTTCACCTTTTCTTTTTCTTTTGATTTATCTAACATCAATCATACATCACGAATATGCATAATAATAATAATAACAAGTAGTAGTAGTAGTATAATATGCATGATAGTTTTTAACGCCTCTTTATCGGTAAGGCGTTATCTCTTATATTTAATTAATGGAAATAGACAGTTTTATTTCATTATTTAGTTTGTTTGTTTTTTGTTTGTCAATTATTCAATTACGTAATTATTTTGAATCTGTAATGTTATAGTAATCTAACTAGACAAAGTAATAAACATTCAATAACAAATACGTTCATTATTAAATATAAATGTTTACCAACAACCATAATGAGCGTTAAATTGATTAGATTATCCAGCTTACAGAATGTAACATCATTAAAGTCTTTTATACAATCTGTTATTATTTTTTTCCTTTTTATATCATAATAACTTAGACTCTATAGTTTTAATAGTTGAGATTATGAGTCAATTAAAGCTAGACGATCATTGTGGAAAACCTGTAAACACTGGATGACCGTTTCGTCTTATTGCAGGACTCTTCAGCAGTGAGTATCCACGATCCCAACTCGCGGGATTTGAACCCAGGATCTATCAATCTTGCACATGAGTACTTAATGACTAGACCACTGAGCCTGATTTCGAATCTTGTGAGTCATGATCGTGGATACTCACTGCTCAGGAGTCCAATGATGGGATGAAACAGCCGTAGAGTGCTTTCAGGTTTTCTATAATAGTCTACCTTCAATTGACTCATGATCTCAACTATTAAAAATTTACTAATATCCACAAAATCTCTTCTGATGTTATACTCTATAATCTGAAAATTTGATAATATTTTAATTGACCGACTCAAACTGTTATATTTTAGTAGGTTACTATTCTCATCTCACGGTATTTTCTCATCAATGTTTAGTGTATCGAGGAATAGTTTTGAAGTATGCATTCTTATCTTTACACTACTATGAGGCTTTTCAGTAGTGTGAACATAAAGATTTCACAGAATTTAATCATTTCTTTTCAGCTGATCATATGAATTTATTACTTATATCCAATTAAATGTGACTAAATAAAAATAGTCTATGTGAACACGAACTCATAGAATTAATGATATATCTTCATAAAGTAACCAAAATTGTGTTTTTTCCTCGAAGTCACTATAACAAACCTGGGAACATTGCTAGTTGTGATATTACACTATGTTATACTGATCATACTGCTGTGTTTACTGAACCACAGTGGGCAGACTGATGTGTTGACCAGAATTCCTGTGACAGGTTTCCTATGCTAGAGATGTATCGAAGCTGTGGTTAATGTTTCTGTTACTGTTAGACACTTTGAGCAAGATAATTTTTACAAAGGAGCTTTCATTGTTTCTGTAGACGTTATCAGAGCATAGTGTAGAAGTAAATTCCTTACTTGCGTTATGAACTCAAACTATCAGTAAAATCACACGGTATTTTATCATTGAAATCCATTTATCCTGACGAGTACAGACGTAAATTTGACGGGTAGAGTTACAATTCTGGGTTGAGGAAATTTTAAGAATATCAGGGAATTTCTGGAAACATAATAATCAGATCAATCGACAAATATACGGAATTATACCTTGTCTATCACACATTTTCTTAAAAGGTCAATCAACAAACTGAATGGAATTCAATCAAACAAGAACTTTAACTTGAATAAAGAAATATGAAAATAATTGAAGTCCACGAGAACAACCAATCACAGACAATGACGACAGAACTACATTTTTCAAGGTTCAAGGAATAACTAAACAGCTTAATGATGAATGAATATAACGACGGTGATTTTGTCTAGAATAACAAGAGACCAGAGAACTAAACAATATCAGTATGGTTCATGTTTCTAATTGTGATTAATTTTTGCATTTCATATTGGATACTTCATTTTCCACGTATGTACATCAGGTAGAATATGAAAATTGGTCACTGGTGAAGAGTGATCCCATTTTTTTCTCAAAATCTTATGAAGATTCTCTAACCGATGACCTAACTGTCAATTAGTTTTGTAATAGTTGAAACACTTAGTAAGGTTTTAGGATGAATACATCAGGATAATCTGAATATCTGCAGATAAGTGACTACACTTTGAAAAGTCATGGATTTTATGTGAACTATCATGGACTCCAAAGAAATAACTATTATATTTAAATATTTGTTAGTATGCTGGGTTTTTAAATCAACGATCCTACTGACAATCGAACCAGTGGACTTCTATCTCACGGCGAGAGTTCAACCTTTAGATCACTGAGCTAGGATCCAATAGTATACGTGTCTAAATACAATCAATCTGAGGTAGTACGAAATCATCTATTGATAGAGATGAATAATTGTCTCATACCTGACATGGTTGAAGTCGATCAGTCAAGGATTCTGACTGGAACTCTGGAAACTACCTCTCGATGTGAATAACTAACGAGTTCATGATTATCATTAATAAAATTAATATTCGATAGTATAAAAGACGATATTGTTTAAATAATGACATCAATTTGAGGTATTACTTTAACTACATATCAGTAATTGAGTTTATGATTAAAGTAATTGTTCGAAAAGTTAATTACGTACATTAATCAACATTACTTCCATTGACTGTAACGTAATACAATCTTAAATCATTAACTTGTATTTATACATAGACAAATTCACTAATAAGCACATTAAAATGGAAACACGAAGTAGATGTGGCCTATAGTAATAAATGTTTGAAATAATACAATATATTATCATTGTTTTCATTCAATGAAGTATGATTTATAAACGATTCTTTATTTAATTAATTTAAAGATGAATTAATTGTTATTTTCAGACCCACACTTGCACAATTCCTTGATTCATGAATAGTGACTAAAGTCATGTTTGTCTAGTTGTCAAGTACCTACCGGATTCCGTTAATCAAGTTACAACCTGGATACTAGTACAAGTGGTTTGACATCATATACATTATATTGAAATGTTAAATGTTTGGAGCTATTCTACAGGAAACCCTGTTTCACGAGAAAAAAACTGTAGTTTATGCCTTAATCACTAAGTTATTCAGAATAGAATATTGATTTATCAGTTAATAACTGATTAAACTAAAGGTATGAATTAAAGAAATACAAAAGAATGTTACTTACAAAGACAATCAGATATATCGACTTCTGTTTCAGAGTTTTGATCACAAAAATTACAGACATCATGAATTGAAGGATTGGAACAACATTCATTCATAGAAATTTGTTCACTTAACACACATCGTCTAAAAATATAAAACAAAGTATGCATTATATGTGAATCCATTTTTTATCCATGGTAACAATAATATAAGTATAATTTCAAAAATGTATAGATATATGAACAATTATGTTCCACTGCTAACCATTGTCCATCTTTGTTTATAAAGCTTTTGACCTCATTGCACAAGAAAGTGGCTATCAGGACTCAGTAGCCAAATGGATAACGCGATGGCATTTGAAACGAATGGTAATGGGATCGAGTCACGGAGTGAACATCAACTCTGAGATCCAGATACATCAGGCTGACGAGTCTTAAATAGGACGAAACGCACGTCAAATTGGATTCTACTACTAGCCAGTATCCGTCTTTGCTTCTAATGCTAATATCGAGGCAATTCGCACAGGATGCACATATGTCAATAAGAGATTGATCGATTGCAGTTCTAAATAACAATGGGGAGATTCAAGTTAACAACACCAAGTGAATTATATTAATTATAAAGGACGTAATTTTGTTAGATTTACTTGTATAATACTCTGGAAATGTATTAAATATGCAGTTTGTAATTAATATTATCATTCCTAAGTTAGCATGGTGATATATACCTTAGACTCACATTACTGTAACAATTTTTATATGTACCTTGAAGATTTCAATGTCATTCTGTAATTAAAACATTGAAACATCGTAAGCTTTTTATGGTGTCGGTCTCTAAATTACGAGGTTACTCGAAAACCTTAAACTTCTATAAAACTATAAACTCAAGTTTAGTAATAGTTATATTCTTTTATTTCATTTACAGAATCATATATCAAAAGACTGAAATGCCAGTTTACTGGAGGAAGTTAGAGGGAAGAACTGAATAAAGGTTTCATGCTGATTGATAGTGATCAGTAAGGGATTTCTTAACGAAGTTCTAAATGATGTTTCTTATAAGTTCGAATTCCTCATCACTGAGCTGTTTCAATTGTAAACCACTTCTTGCAAAACTGATTTATAAAAGGTTTCAGGTTACTGTTAAGTAAATAAAAATTGAACAATATGACTGCGAGACTATTATTTATGGACGAACCAATCACATATAAGATAACAGGTTTGAGATTTTGGTGCGAAATTCACTCATGCATTTGGTTAAATTGAGTTTTGGCATTATAGCTTATATTAGTTCATGATGAAAACCCTAAATATAATTATAATTCCTCATACAGGTTTATAATCTTCATTTGGTTCTAGTTATTAACTGGACCCTCTCAAGGTTACTCTAGTGTTGCTCAAAGGTCGTACATAAATTGTAGTCTCACCAATATATTTCATCTAAGCAATGAGTATTAAAAAGTGATTTGCCTTCGTAAACCTTTAAGTAAACCTTAAATACACTAATCTTCAGTAACTCGCCATACTAGTTTCAAAGCAAGCTCATAAATAGTATACTAGAATTCATAAATATTGGTATATGATGTTTATGAATAGTGAGTAAATGTGAGTTTGGATGATGACCGAACGAATGGATTGAATCTGAAAACGTAGAGCATTGTATTTGGACTCATTATTTCGATAATATCGTGTTCCTATTGAGAAGTGAATGCCCTAAATTAGATCTTGGGTGATTGTTAGTGTAGAAAACGATATTAGAAAGAAATCATTTCTTCTGATGACTTTTCATTTGACTTTACCTATCCTTAAAATTGAACTGCACAAACGTTTGTAGCGCGATCAAGCAAGGTAATGTAAATGCAGATTTAGTGTAATAATACGAAACGAATATCAATCATTCAAAGAGCCTTATTTATTATATAGAACACCTAAATGATACTCGTTTCACCTATATCATAATGATTATTTTTAAGAAGCATAAATGAAGTTGCACTTTTACGTATTGAATCTTCACCACAATCATTGTGTACAGTGAGTGATCTTGAAGAGAATGATTCAAACATATAATTGATGGTCAAAATAGATTGAAGATGATCTTTATAAAATACATTAATCAATTATGCAGGGACCTTAATCAAAAATAATTATTATAATAATTTAAGGAATGAGTCGGAAGGTAACAAGTTCGAATTCTCGCATGCTCAATTGTCTTAGCCCCCAAATGCCCTGGTACAGATGAGAGTGGAGGTAGTCAGCTCTCTCTCTCTAAATGCTCTCAAATGACCACGTACATACAACCACTCACAGAGAAGTCCGCCTCACCGCCTTCTCGCACAACGGGCGTTGTTTACGAAATCGAGATGACGGAGACCGAATGTTCGGTATTTTAACCGAATTGGTGAATACGGAGAGTTTACCTATGGGAGTTGGAAAACCCTGACTCCAAACCAATGGTGTACATGGGCCGGCCCCAAGATCCTGATGGAACAAATGGCCTATGAACCAGTCTTTGGTTACCGGATACCATGGGACTGCATCTCCTGACATTGCTCTACTGTCTTGTGGATCAAACCCTTAGGTCAAAGGCTTAGGGTGTAGCCCCCTAAGAAAACGACCTGTTTCGGTTTGGGTACACGGGCAGTATCCCATCTGTCACACAAGTCGAATGATTTTATGTGGCGCATATCTATTTGGTGCCTTTTTGTACCAATGCTTATGTGTTTAAATAAGCAAATGATTAAACAAGAAATAGGCGATGAATCAACTCACTCGCAAGCTCCAATATTGCATTTAGAGTATTTCGCTTTAGATATTGAAATAGTTAAGAAGGTAATAAGCATACATAGAAGTATATAGTCTTTTATTCGTTTGTAGAACATGCTTAATCTTGTCTTTAAGTTGTGATGTTCTTGCTAAAATGAAAGAAAATATATTGAGCAAGTGTTGTTTGAATACTTTACATTGAATATAAATTAAATTACATTAAGTGAAACTGTCAAAAAACAAGTGGCTATGGTGTCCATCCAATAAACAGGACTAAATGAGGGTCATAAAGCAATCTGAAGGATAAGGATTATGATTCACACTTGATGATTAGGGTTAGGGATTAGATTTATGGTTTTCATCATGAACCGATATCGGCTATAATGTCAAAAGTCTATCAAGCCAAATAAATGAATGAATTTCGCGACGAAGTCCAAAATCTGTTATCTTAAACGTGATTGGTTCGTCCATAAACTATAGTCTCGCCGAGACTATTATTCACTATACGTTTTTTTATTCTTCTTCATTGATACCACAGGTCTCTTTTGTTATTTAAATTAATTTGTTCGAACAATTTCTTTTAACCCTGAACTGATAGCTCCTGGGTTCGAATCTCTCCAGGCGGGATCGTGGATGCGCACTGCTGAGGAGTCCCATACTAGCACGAAATGGTCGTTCAGTCCTTCCAGATTTGCCATGGTAGTCTAGCTTCAATTGTCTCGTGAATTCAATCATAAATTACTACAATCTCCACAAACCTCTTCTCTGACTATAACTTCTTTTTTCTCTTTGTTTAAAACTTAAAAGCTATTGATATTGTATTTTATTCTATAAAACCTGTTAAGTTTATATTGCTATGTAGAACTGAAGGTCTCATATACGACTAGAGGTTAGCCATTGATATTGTGGATGGTTCGGCATTACTTTGGCAAGTTTTGATGACTGTCCATGCACAAAATTGGTTTGCTTGTTAACCGATTTCATTCATAATGGTAGTTGCTTTTCAATGTTCTCAAGGGCCATTGTCAGTGGGATATTTTAAGGCTGACATTATTGAGTTTGACTATCGTGTAAGTGGAACAGAACAACTTTGGCCCGTTCGTTCTGTGCATAATTGATTCATGCGATCATTGATCGGAATAACTATACATGTGATGTGAATGTGTATATGAATAGTGCGAATGGTCCACCAAAGTTCTTGCTACCTGTGAGGTTGCGCCAAAGGATTGAGATGTACTATTCAGATTGTAGCGTTGATGTTTATACGGTGACTGGTTCCCCTGTGAAGCGGGATCGAGCCGCACTGCTCAGGTTATAAAATTTAAGCCTAGGTGGTGTCTGGTTTTTTTTGGAAACGGGATTGAGACGTATCATTTGAGCTACAAAATTTACACCTGGGTGATGTCTGGCTCTCCTGTTAAACTGGATTGAGCTGTACTGTTTGGGTTGTCACGTGAAAGTCTGAATGGTGTCTGGTTCTCTTGGAAACCAATGTAAAATTACCCTGGCACACAAGGATATATTTTATAACTGACTAAGTTTTTATAAACTCATTCTATGATTGTGATTTGAAAAGTGTAATGACTGTCTACAATGATTAATATATCAACGTTTTATTCCTTTGAAAGAGAATAAAAATCTGATTTACTAACTTTCCTTAAGGGTTAGGCGAATATTTACTAGTGAAATAAATAACGAATAACTGAATAGACTATAGCAGATGTATATTAAAAATCGTTATCTTCCTTTCTGGTTTCTGTTTAGAGACTTGATCCCATAAAGTACATTTAAAATGTTCTCTTAAGTATTCAAGAAGATTGTTGATTGAACCATGAAATGATTAAGAATACTTCAGGATATTTTGTAGATTTTTGAAATGGCTAAATTTAAACCCATTTATTTATCATACCTGTCATAGAGACGCTATTATCATCAAGTTGTATTCACTTTCTTTTAATATAGACAATTACTTTGTATACTTCTGAATCTGTTCATTGATTTCATCTTACTAGTTTTACTGAAAATATTCAACGATTACAAAAACTTCCATTTGATACTCAAAATGTTTAGTTACTTATCTAAAAAAAGGTTTCAATAGACTAGTATGTATGTCAAACAAAAAGTGTAATTTGAGTACACATTATTATTGATAGTAGATTGTTCTAACTTACACACTTATACAATACATCCAAACTGGTACTTACATCTCACATCTCTTCATATATAATACATAATTTGAACATTTTTTTAAAAACCAACTATTATGAAATTCACTTGGTATTACCTTATATGAATCTTCCCATCAATGTTTAGGGGTGCAGTTGATCAGTCAGTCTCTTATTAGCATATGTGCATACTGTGCGTATTGCCTCGATATAGCCAATAGGAAGATTCAAACAGACAATACCAAGTGAATTTAAACTTCATTCCATTGCACAAGTAGGTGGCTATCACGACTCAGTAGCTAAGTGGATAACCTGGTGGCGTTTGAAGCGAACAATACTGAATTTAAGTCTCAGAGTGTACATCAACTCTGAAATTCAAGTACATCCAGTTGACGAGTCACGAATAGGACGAAACGCGCGTCAAACTGGATACCATTATCCATCTTGGAATGAAATATTTAATGTGTTTTTTTCTTGCCGATGGCTCATTTCATTTCTATTTCATTAAATGATATTTAATGAAATAGAACAATTTATATTTCGAGTCTATTTTTCTCCTAGTTTTACTAATATACATATTGTTTTATTTTTACTTTTTCTCCATATCACTAATTGTAATTAATTCAAGTGTTACAACAATATCTATCATTAGTTCTTTTAATTTAATCAAAGTAAATGTTGTTTACAAAGTATGTATGCTTTATTATAATGATTTTACTTGATAGTAATTACCGAGTTGAATATTAAAAAAGAAAAAAGATTACAGTAGGTATTCTTATAAATAAATAAAGAATATAAACATAAAGTGCCGATTAGTATCTATAGACATAAAAGCCAAATGATAATAATAATAAGTTTCCAACTGAACAATTTCAACCAATAAATAATAGTAAAAATGCAGTTCACACTTCGTTAACTAGATTTTTTAACGGGGGGGCGGTTAGGAGTGAGGGTAGGGGTGGGGTGATGGAAAAGAAAATTTATTCTTTGATCCGTTATGTTGTAATGTTGTAATCTTTTAAAGACAATAAAGGATTTTCATTTTGTATCGTTTATATAATATGTATATATATATGTTTAACTAGAAATCAGTCATGCAAATTAATTGTTCATACACTTAGTTAGATTATAATGGTTGAATAATAAATAGTTGCTTAAGTCTAATTTAATTAGTTTCTATTTAAAAAAACACATGGATATTTTAAAATAACTGTGAGGACGGTCCATAGATGAACACGAGGAAGCGTTAAGAAGCTCAGAAAGAGCTGAAGATATTCCATCCAATCATGTTTTGGATGAATATTCTAGAATCCCTATGTGTAACTTCCCTATTAGACAAATGATAAATGGTTATTTGAATAAAATGATTATACATTGGGATAAAAGAAAATGTATACCAAGAATTTATGTGATATGAGAATTATAAAACTAGTGAAATGTCCACTAGTGGAATTTTATCATAGATTTATAGTTAGATCTTGAAAAACTTTTTAATTTTGGCTATATCAATCAGTAATAAATACCAGTTAGGATGAAAGGAAATGTACTTGGGATAATGTTTAACACAGTTGAATGGGTATAACCGTTCAAACTCAATTAAAGAGAAAACCAACATTCCTTTTATTCAAATCAAATACTTCTCAAATAGTAACTAGTATTCTGTTATCTGGTACAAAGTACTAATTACATTTAACTCATCAAACCTTAACTTGAAACTATTAAACTAAGTAATTTGACAAATGCATAAACTGAAATGATATAAGCAAAAATGGATAGTGGTTAACAGTGGAAATCAGGATGCTATATCGATGCAATATGCACAGTATACACATATGCCAATAAGAGACTGACTGATCAATTGCAGTCTTAAACATCAGTGGAAAGATTCAAGTAAAATAATACCAAGTGAATTAAACTTCACCTAATTGCACAAGCAAGTGGCTATCAGGACTCAGTTGCTAAGTGGATAACGTGATGGCGTTTGGAGAGAACGGCACTGGGTTCGAGTCCCAGAGTGAATATCAGCTCTGGGATGCAGGTACATCCAGCTGACGACTCTCAAATAGGAAGAAACGCGCGTCAAATTGGATTCCACTGCTAGCCACTATCCATCTTTGCTTATACTACTTTAGTAGTTCTTATATTTTCTTTCTCTGAAATTCGATGATGACAGAGGCTACTATCATAGGATTTATAGGTTAAGTATGTAAAAGGATGTTAAGGAAACAAAACTGAACGTAAACAGTCACAGATTAATTTGAGTGATAGCTGATATTTGTTTGAAGACGCTTAACACACATTTCCTTTGTTTTAGATATTCACAAGCGAAATGCTTCTATTCAAGAAATCTTTGCTATACATATACATATTTTGAGTAAGGTGATTATTATTATCATAAATTTGTAATAATCATTATAAAAAAATACTGGAAGATGGATTGTTTATAAAATTAAGTAAATATATCCTGTTACAGGGGAAAGTACTTTTAGGTTAGACAATAACTTATAGACGAACCAATCAGGTATTAGATAGCAGGTCTGGGATTTCGGTGCGAAATTCATTTATCCATTTGGATAAATAGAGGTTTGGCATTATAGCTGATGTCAGTTCGTGATGAAAACCTTAAATATAATTCTTAACCTTGACCATCAGCCGTAATTATAATTCCTCACACAGGTTTATAATCTTCATTTGGTTCTAGTTATTAACTGGACCCTCTCAAGGTTAGTCTAGTGTTGCTCAAAGGTCGTCCATAAATTATAGTCTCACCTACTTTTATTACAAATACTTTTAAGTAAACGTTACTTCTAAATTTACATCCTGAATTAATTTTAGTTAGATAGTCGTTAAAATCTGGGAAGCACTGATCAGATGTTTTGTTGTATTTTAATAATTCTCGGCAATATACAATCACTACTACATCGGAGGTCAAACCCAGAACCTTCAGGATTTGTGTTAGAACTTACAGTTTAGATCATTAAGTTTATATTTATTCCTGTTTCTGAATTCAGTTCTATGCTAGAGAACATTATCGTTGAGTGTTTTCTAGATTTAAGGATAAAATGACTAAAGTAAGTTAGCTATGTAATTTATAAGTTGAACAGTTTCCCACCAAAAACATTGTATTACTAGAAATAGATATCACAATTAATATTAAGAACAAAATGATTGTTTGATATTCATTGATCTTAAGTCGATTATTTACTGATCCTCCCTTCATGGTGTGTACTTATGTGATCGGGTTACCAATTATCCCTACTAGTTGTATGAAAATTGACTGTACATAGACTAATCAACTTTACACTCAATATTTGGATTGTCATAATTAACTGGTTTTTAAACTCACTGACTTAAGTGTCATCTCAAATTTGAACAAAGAAAGGAAACTGTATGTAAATAATAAATCAGCGTAAATATGGTTACTGGTTACATCATGAATTTTATGCATACTAATCGTGTTTATAAACGATTTCTTGTCTGTTTTGATGAAATAATCTACAAAACCTGAAAACCGATTTTTGTAGTGATTCAGATGAATTCAGAATACTCGAATTAGTCATTAAATCTGTGTTGGATTGATAAAATTTGACTAGTACTAAAGATTAGAGAATAAGATAATGACCACTTATTAGTCATCAATTAGTACAAACATCATGATACTAAGTTATACCAATCATGATCCTTACATCACAGTATTAACTTTTTTTCTGAATGTATAGAATGTAGATGAAAGCTTATTACTGAAATAAAATAAAATAAACTTAGTAGTTAAGTTCACGAGTCATTTAAAGCTAGATTACCATGAAAAACCTGGACGACCGTCTCGTCCTAGTATGGGACTCCTCAGCGCTACACATCCATGATCCCACCCCACGAAATTCGAACTTATGACCTATCAATCTCGCACGCGAACGCTTAACCTTTAAACCACTAAGCTGACATCCAACGATGTTAATATCTAACTAAAACCAATCCATAGTCATCTAACTTCAATTGACTCATCAACTCAACTATTAAAATTACTATAATATCAACAAAACCCCCTTCTCTGATAATGAAAAAGTTAATTATTATTTATTTCAACTCTGCCTAGAATCCCTCTGGGGCTAGAGACGGTCCTAAGCCCGGATAAAGGGGGAAGGTTGGTTATGGAGTTAGCGACCCCATCCCGTAGAAAACTAACTCGCTAAAAAAACGCTAACCGGAGAATTATTTATTTCAATAAATTATAATGAATGAATTTTATTATAAAATAAGATGAACTTTAATAGTTGTATATAAGAATCATTACTTAATTCATAAAAATCCCAAATACATAAAGCCTTGTGAACTTTCATGATGTTCATTATTGTTATTATCATTATTACTATTATTATTATTATCATTAATATGATTCCCTTTGCTTTTCGTGTTGCAAACAAAATACCCATTTTATGATATAAAAAACTCTGTGTATGATGACATATATGTATATATACACGTAACCCAATAACCTCGGTAATTAACGAAGGGAATATAAATTATTCCTCATATACCTATTATTATCATTCGACTTCAGTTATTTCTTATCTTCTTTGAAGTGGTAGCTTAATGATTAAATAGTTTCATCAGATTTAAAACCCTACCTATTTTGAGCAAAGATAAATAGTGGCTAGCATTGGAATCTAGTTTGACACGCGTTTCGTCCTATTTGGGACTCGTCAGCTGGATGTACCTGCATCTCAGAGTTGATGTTCACTCCAGGACTCGAAGTCAATACCGTTTGCTTCAAATGCCATCACATTATCCACTTAGCTACTGAGTTCCAAATAGGACGAAACGCGGGTACTGGATTCCACTACCAGCCACTAGCCATCTTTACTTAAAAAGCTTTTAAATTAAGGCTATATCAAGGCAATCCGCATAGGATGCACATATGCCAACATGAGACTGATCAATTGCAGTCCTAAATAACAGTGGGAAGATACAAGTAAAACAACACAAAGTGAATTCTTCCTATTTTAATTTGGATAATAATGTTTTAGAAACAATTTAATCTACTTATACTTAGTTACAAGGTTTGTCATATTTTAAAATATGTCAGTAATTTATGGCTTATTTACAAGATATTTAATTAATTTATGAGTTGAATTCATAAGTCAATTGAAGCTAGATCAGCATGGAAAACCTGGAAGTATTGGACCGCTGTTACATCGCAAGGCGGGATCATGGATGTTTCATACTAGGACGTAATGGCCGTTCAGCGCTTTCAGGTTTTTCATGGTGGTCTAACTTCAATTCATTCATGAATTCAATTTTAAATCACCATACTACCCATAAAATCCCACTCTAATTTACTTAATTGTCAAGTCTTGGTAACTTTTGTAAATGTTCCAAATAGTCTAAATGTATTACATGAGGATATAGTCAAGATGAATTCAATATATTTTAGGAATTTTGACAAATTCGAAACAGTAATATGACTTTGTTACTCATTTTCAACATTTTAATGTTCGTCAGTCTCAACTATTAAGGTTAATGTCATACTGTGTCTTATCTCTGTTCTATATTTCCCGTTTCATTTCAAACATCAATTGTAACTTCTTTAACTAAAGCATGTCAGAACTTTGTTCCTAGTCAAATGACTATTCGTAACTTTAGTTTGTTTGGAGTTGATGAGGAAACTTGATGTGGATTAGGAATTCATGTTATACTGTAAATTTTGTTCTGACCTTATTATTGAAATGTTTAATTCAGTATTATATAATTCCAAAATAATCATTTCATTTTAAAGACAGTTTATACCATTGACTGGCTTTAGTTGAACAACCATTAAAAATCAGAGAACACTAGATAGCTTTCTTGTTTTAACATGAAGGTCCTCAGCACGATTCACAAACGATTCCATCAGTAAAACAGTTCAAAAAAAAACCATGTACTTCAAAGCAAGTCTTATATATTTAAATCTCTCCTTATAAAATTAATCACCCGAAATATTAGGTGAACAATAATAACTGTAAAACCTACATACACACTTTATTTACTATCAAGGAAGAGGCAAGTCGTAAACAATCATATCAATAGTTGTAATCAGAATTTACCTTAATTCAAAACATACACAAAGTAGTTTTGTTTCAATTACATCCACTTATACAGGTGTTAAAGAACTCATAAAGTAGTTGAACAATCTTCTCCTTTACGCAACAACATTTTATTCATAAAAATATTGTAGAGATAACTCAGAAGGAAATCGATCCTAAATTATTTTACATTTCATTGAAAGAATACATCAAAATTGTAATTTAAACGAAAGCATAATATTTAAATCTTATAGCCTATGAGATGTATATCATCACAGACAGAAATGTATTTGATGTGTTTAAGAAGCTATAAACTTATTGAAGTTATTTCAACATGAGATGCATTATGATTTAAAGGTATATATACGGACTAGGATCAGCCGGTAACACAATGAGGAGTTGTTATATTTACGTTCAGGACAAACATAAACCTAACGTGTTCTAGTAATAATTATGAGCAATTGCGGTACCATGGAGGTAGATCTTTTTGAAGTGCTATTGAAATGATATGAATGGTTTACCAGGTATATTACAATAATATTTATATAACTACTGAATAACAATGTGCTGGGCGTCCTTTAAGCCATTATATTCATGAGTTCGATTTCATATTGGCATTTAACGAGTGTCAGGTTATGACGTAACAGTTGTCTATTACCCTAAGTGGGATCATAAAATTCATCTTCATATTTTTTTGTTTAAAACCCATTTAACATGCTATCAACTGCCCTTATTATAGAATAATAAATTAAAACTTTCGTCTGAATTTGATCGAATAGTTTCACAGTATTTAGGCACCGTGTTGATGTGAAACATTAAAGAGGAAGAATAGGTCATACTACCAGACAAAACGTTGGATATACTTCAAATTCATCCACTGAGATTTTCACAAATACAACATTCTTCCTAATTAATGCTCTTATTATAATGATAGTCATAAATAAGCATATGACAATTTACATTTTCTTCAAGAAAGAAGACAATCAGTAAAGTAATTATGCATATTTAATTAAGAGAACAAAAAGTTTAGTATAAGTACGACCACTAATCAACTGTCAATTATTCGTTGTTGTTAATGTTGTTGTTTTTCGCTAAACAATAAATTGAACTCATAAATTGAAGGACAATTAATGATAAAGGTAGCTTTAATAAATTCAAAACCAAGTTAGTTACTAACGACAGCAAAATAATTCATCTTCTTATAGTAGTAATTATTTGTGTGTTTTTTTGGGGTGGTGGAGAGAGGGAGGCAGGGAGGGAGAAGGAAATAAGGAGACACATGGAAAATAGATTTTCTTTTTTAAAAAAAATTACTCAAAAAAACTTTGTTCAACAAAAAATCTTCATCAACATAAATTAACTTCATAAACTACCTGTGAAGAAGAAAAAAAGTGAACTTTTCTTTTCTATAGTAATAACCAGGTAAAATAGACAGAATTAATGAATGAAATTATAAATCACCAAATGAGACAGATTTATGTAATAAATATTCAATAGTTTACGAAAGAGAAGGGTGGGTGGATGGGTGGTTGGCTTTTTGTGTATAGGAATCATTTATGATTCGTTAAATATTGTTATGTAATAGTTGAAGTAACCAACTGTTCATTAGTTTTGTTTGTTTGTTTGTTTTGCATTCAGATCAAACTTTAAGTGATTTGATACATAAATTTTAAAAAAATTCACATCGTAACAATATTTTATAACCATTTTATTAAATGATTGTAAATTATAGCAGACAATAATCAAAGTTTATTACCATTGTTTATTTAAGATATAAATTTAATGGCTAATTTTAGATATTTTTCATTCTTAGAATTACTTACTTATTGTTTGATTACATGGTTCGGAGAGGGTAGATCAATTTGAAGATAGTTATTATCCTTGGACTTCAGTCTCATGAGAGTTGATACTTATGAAGGAGTTTCGTTCTCTAAGCTGGATGGTTCAGTCATAAAGCTTTGATCGTTCTTCTGAACAATATCAACACATAATACCTAAAGTTTGCGCTGATAAAATTCTATAAAAGAGCAGTGAAGGCTCTGAGAACAAAACTCGTCTATCTGAGCTACAAAACTTCTCTATCATCTCATTAAGATGTTTATAATCGTATGGGGAACTTACTTACTTACTTACTTACTTACTTACTTGCTTACTTACTTACTTACTTACTTACTTACTTACTTACTTACTTACTTACTTACTTACGCTTGTTACTCCCAATGGGGCATAGGCCGTCGACCAGCATTCTCCAACCCACTCTGTCCTAGGTCTTCCTTTCATGTTCTATACAATTGTTGTTCATTCTTCTCATGTTTCTCTGCATTTGGTTCTTTCGTCTTCCTCTTCTTCTTTTGCCTTGACGATTCCAAATGAGAGCTTGTCTTGTGGCGCGATTGGGTGATTTCCTCAATGTGTGTCCTATCCACTTCCAGTGCTTCTTCCTGATTTCTTCCTCCACTGTGATCTGGTTTGTTCTCTCCCACAGTAAATTGTTACTGATAATGTCTGGCCAACGGATCCGAAGTATTTTGCGTAGACAACTGTTATTGAACACTTGTATCTTCTGGATGATGGCATTCGTAGTTCTCCAAGTTTCCGTCCAATACAGTAGAACAGTCTTCACATTCGTATTGAAACTTCTGACTTTGGTGTTGGTTGACAGATAGTTGTTTTGAGTTCCAGATGTTCTTCAGTTGTAGATATGCTGACCTGCTTAGCCGATCCGCGCCTACACATCTGTATTAGATCCATTGTGTTCATCAATGATGCTGCCCAGATATGTAAGGATTTTTACAACTCCGCCAGGAGCCCTTCTGGGGCTACTGACGGTTTCAGGTCCGGGTGAAGGGGGAGGGCTAGGCATGGGGTTAGCGACCCCATTCCTTAGAAAACTAACTCGCTAAAAAAACGCTAACCAGAAGAAATAGTTCAAACCATTCTTAGAATAGTTATTATTAATTGGACTAAAGCATTTGCAAAGCCTAGATGCCAATAAATTTCTCGTTATTCTTATAAACTAGTTTCATGATTTTATTATAATGTGTTACGTTTATCGTGTAAGAATATCTGAGGATATATATATATATATATATATAGAAAATATCTAATATCAGCGAGACTATAATTTATGGATGAACCAATCACGTATAAGATAACAGGTCTCAGATTTTCGCGGGAAATTCACAAATCCATTTGGATAAATAGAGTTTTAGCATAATAGCTGATGTCAGTTCGTGATGAAAACCCGAAATCTAATTCCTAACCTTAACTATCGACTGTAAATCATAATCGTTATTCTTCAGACTGCTTTATAACCCTCATTTGATCCTAGTAAGTGAGTAGACACTCTCACCGTCAGTCTAGTTTTGCTCAAAGGTCGTCCATAAATTACAATCTCACCCTACTATCTTAAAACATTATTTTCAAAGTCGATTTCCTTATACTGAAAATTTACATTTTTGTGAATTAGAGCAATAGATGTAAGTGAATAATGTTTTCGATTAAAATCTTATAAGGACTTAGTTGGAAACAAAATTGTTCGCTTATATATGCTATTCCGATTATCCTATAGTAAAGTCGAACTTTAAGGAATTAATGTCGAATCCTAATGGAAAATATGAAATATCTGACTGTGTTACTTTCACTTTTCTTGAAGAACGACTATTCACCATTTCACTTTATGGTATAGTATGTTAGTGCTAGTCGAAGTCCCTTAGTTACATGTGTAAATGTTACCAAAGGACTAGCTTAAATCGACTCGTGAATTCAAATATTAAATTATTACAATCTCCACAATTCCTAATTTTCATAATTATGAATAATCTTAATTTGTAAACAAAGATGGATGGTGATTAGCAGTGGAATCCAGGACACATATTTCATCCTATTTGGAATTCGTCAATTGGATGTACCTATATCCTAGAGTTGATGTTCACTCCACAACTCGAGCCCATAACTTTTCACTTTAAACATCAACACGTTATCTACTTAGCTACTAAGTCCAAATAGTTACTAGTTTGTACAATTTGTTGTTTTTTTTTATTTTGTTTTAGACAGTCTTATCCATAAAGACAATAGAACTGATCTGATCAAATCAAAATCATCTCATTAATTTACAAATCTTTACCAACCTTTCATCAAGATCATTATTTACATATTTGTATTTCATTACATCATAAAATAAAAACATTGTTTACTTCCAAATACCTGTCAGTTATTTGCATAGTATCTATATATATTTATTTATTCACTAATTAACATGCATGATTTCCCTATGAACAAACATATTACATTTGATCAATAATATAAAATATTCAAGAATGTTTCTTTTTTTTCCCCCAATAATAAAGCTCATCAATGTTACTTATTCAGATATAAATATGATGAATAACAACTTGAAAGAGTAACAGGAGTAAGTAAGCAAGTAAGTAAGTAATATTAACATTGAATATATACACAGTATAATGACTGATATAAATCATTGAATTATAATACATTTATTTATTCAACCATAATTAGAATAATGAATTACATATGATTCAATGAAGTTATAGTGATTAGTTTAAAGTAAAAAGAGAGAAAAGAGTTGTATTTTTGTTTGATTATTGTAATATACATTCAACTAACATTGAATTAAATAATTCTATTCTGTAATTGTTTATTTCCAAATTAGTATCCTTTAATGAAAGATAGATAATGACTAGAAGTGGAATCCGCGATGCATATTTCCTCCTGACAAGTTCCGAATAAGACGAAACACGTGTCAAACTGGATTCCACTACTAGATACTATTCATCTTTGCTTATAAGGCTTGTGAATTAAGGCAATATCAAGACATACACACACTATGCATATATACGCCAATAAGAGACTAATCCATTGCAGTTCTAAACTACAATGGGAAGATACAAGTAAACAACACCAAGTGAAATCATGTGATAGTTTCATTCTTATTTTAGATCTTTCTTTCTACACAATTGATAAATATTGATAAAATAAACAATGTCTAATAGGAAACATCCAGTAAATTGGTTAGTTCAATGAGTTGTCATTGAATTAGTCTCTTTTAGATATACATAGTGATATAATTTTTTCGTACTATTGTTTTCTTTTTTCTACGCCTTATGAAATATTGATATACGCTTAAGTTATAAACGAATTAGCTTTAAACCATTCGGTATTCTGTAAAGGTTCTAACACATGTAAAATAATCATTCTATAGTCTAATTACAGATTTTACGGGAACTGAATGGTTCAATAGTAATCACTCCATGATACATTGTAACACTAGAATTATCAGTTCCATCAAGATTACAGAAAATCTTTGCTAACAAGAATCAACTATATCGAAACTAAGGTTCAAAGTTACCTGCCTATTATATATAACCATCTGACATCAAATTATGCTTCAAGTGTATGACAAACAATTCTGAGTAAAACACAAATGAATCGTTCTTGTAATCAGCCTACAAATTTTCATATTTTCATTCAAAGGAATCTATTGGCAGGATCGTGGATGTACATTGTTGAAGAGTCTTACACTAAGACGAAACATCCGTCTAGTACTTTCAAGTTTTCCATAATAGTCTAATTTTAATCGACTGATGAATTCAATTATCAAATTGATTTATTTGTGAAAACTCTGATATTTTAATGAAATAAAAATTTACAGATAAGTCTCAGTTAAACATTAAAAATTCAAAACAGCAAGTTCAGTGAAGGGATCTCTTTTCAACGAATTTTGTTAAAGTACTAATTCCATGAAGAAATATGAACAAGGAATAACCAAGATGATATAAGAGAAAGATTATAATACTGGATTACATAATAAGAATAATAACAATAGATCTAGTGAATGTAATGATATGACTAAAATGTTTTAGTTATAATAATTAAAGGTCATTAAACGTCATAGAGATGTAAAAATAAATAAGGTGATATGATAAGCATTCATGAATAAAATAATGAGAGTATAAAACATAAGTAAAGGGGAATGCAATAATAATAATGATAATAATTAAGGCCAAGGTAACGATAACGATAAGACGTACTTCTTTTGTACGCATAGTTCTGGTTTGAGCTTATGGATGATAAGAGGTTCAGCTTTTTTTAAGAGTTGGCTACCAAGAAATCTAGGTAGATTTAAACGAATCATATAAACAACCTTAAAATCAAACCGTGGATCCGTAGAATGATTACAGTCGATTAGCTGTTCAAATATAGAATTTCTAACTGCTTAACTTTCATCTTTGTAGAACTAAACTAGAACATATTCTTGTATCCGAGTTGGAAGCGAGCGCTGGCTATGGCCAATGTAACTTGCTCCACAAGAGCAGGTGGACTGGCAGATGCACATGGAGGCAAGCAGATGCGGAAGCTTATCTTTTATGGATACAGAAAATAAGTTCCTACTAGTGAAGGTTATTCACAGTTTTGCCGCATTAAGTGTTCCTTTGATCGCTGTCGTTAGATAATTTTTGATTACGTTAGATGTTCAATCCCGTTTAAATTCCAGACTTATAAAGAGGTTTTTCTCTGGGATGGAACAACTAGATTTGCTGTCAAAACTACTTCTATTCATTTTAATCATCATATTATATTCACTAAATCTATTGTTATTATTTGTATTACGTAATCTAGTATTATAATCTTTCTATTATATCATCTTGGTTATTCCTTGTTCATATTTCCTCATGGAATTAGTACTTTAACAAAATTCGTTGAAAAGAGATCCCTTCATTGAACTTCGTGTTTTTAATATAGAAATTTAATCAAAATTACAAATTGAACTATTTCTTAAGCAAGAATACTTTAGTGTTTTTTCAGGGAAACTAATGTATTACTATTAATCTGGCAAAAGTAATTTCAGTTAACAATCTCACAATTATCAACATAGTCTAATCATTGGGATTTATACTTCACGATGTTTAAGTAGATATTTAGATGGTTATATACAATAGAATAAAACAGAATAACAAATACATCTCGATTGGTTATTTAAGATTTTTCGTTCATATTTACCATAGAGAAATCTTCCAATGGGTATAAGTTTGTCATAAACATTAAAAAATGGAACCTTAAAAAGAATAATTTTACAGTATAAAGTTAAGTATCATAATCTTTTTTTATAAAACTTATTAAACAAAAATGTGTTGTTTCATTACTTGAAATCATGAGTCATTTGAAACTAGACCATCACCATGAAAAATCTGGAAACACTGGACGGCTGTTTCGTCCTATTTTGAGAGTACTCAGTAGCGCACATTCACGATCCCGCCTCGAGGGATTTGAACCCATGACTTATCGGTCTCATGAGCAAACGCTTAACCTCTAGACCACTGATTCATGATATTACCTAATGAAATTACTATAATATCTACAAAATCCCCTTCTGATAAAAATGTATTAATTCAATGTTATTAATATAACTTACTGGTAAATGGTGAATTACTTGTACTTTTCTTTAGAAAAACGACTATATTTCTACGATGAATACTTCAGAAATCTTTGAATATTGTGAGAATACTGAAACGTATTGTTAATTATTATCTTATAAACACGTATGTATGTATGTGTATATATACTCCATGTAGTTGATTTTGATTGGTTAACCAATCATTATAATTGAATACTGAAGAATTTTTCCCCACTTATTATAAATCCTTAAAACAAAATGTTTATGGTTGAATTAGCTTGTTTTTATAAAGAAATATATAAATGAACATCTAGTATTATGTTATTGAAGGCAGCCTGTTTGAATATCTGGGCTACCTGTTCCTACCATTTGGATATTTGAATAAGTTATCTGTTTTCTTGTTTGTTTTAACACATCATTATGTCTATCGGTTGCATAACCTATTCATCAGGTACGTTTGTGAAAAGTTAACGACATTTCGTTGTACAAGTTAAAAAAGAGCTCAATCAGAGACACTGTGGTTCCTGGCAATATGTATAAAAAAGAATATATACATGAATCAGATGTCGATTGACTGGACTGTTAACTTCTAACTGGCAATCACTCATTATTTATCACAAGACTCGATTAAGAAATAAGGAATACTTTTTTGAAATACTTTGTGATGAGAATTCTATATTGTACCAAAAATGTAATATTGAATAAAGGCAATAATAAACGAGTATTACTATAGAACATAGGAACATGTGATCCGTTACAATTTAAATGGTTGAATTAGAAAAGTCGAAGATAAGATTTTGCAGTACAATGTACTCAGTGATTACAATAACTTATTGTTTTATGAAAATAGTTTCCGTTATGAATTGTCATCATAAGGATAACAAACTGAAAACCAAAGAAGACTGGACAGCTTATCTTACTATGAGATTCAAATAAGCTCATAAATCAAACTTAATGTTTTGATATTAAAGTGTTAGGCACTTGCCACAAGTCAAGAATGACCAGAGTTTGATTATTAGAGGGAAGATGTGGATCCACACCCTTAAGGAGTGTCATACTATGGTGAAATATTTGTTTAGTGCTTTCTGGTTTCCAGCAAGATCTCAACTGAAATCAAGACACCTCAAATTAATTAAAACATCTTATAGTTTCCGAAGAAACTTGATCACAAAAGTCAATCAAAAGGGTAATGAAGACAAACTCAAACTATTATTACTGTGATTTAGTAGATTCTAAGTAATTGATTGAACTCAAGCTTATTCCACATCTTATATAAAGGCCTTGTTTTACTTGTGTTTAAGCTTATAGATACTAAAACTGATGCATAAGTAGAATTTTTTATAAATAAATCATACAAAGGTTTTGTAAAAACTTTTAAAGGTATGGATATGGCTAAGAACCATTAAAGAAACAAAGTAACCTAGAAACGATCTATCCAACATAATAAACTAATAAACAGACCATCAAATTTCGATTTGTTGTTTCGTGTGCAACATAGCACTGATTATCAAATGAACCAAACGTGAATAAATTGGTTCAACAACAAATTCACATTGACAGTTTAACGATAGCATAGCGTCGTAAAAATAGAGCTAACAATAGTCTCTATGAGAAAGAAATCATCTAAACTAAGAAAATAGTCTAATAAGCATTTAGATAGCCTTAGAAATCGATAGAATATTTTTAAGATGTTTCCAAAAAGGAATAAAAAATTTAAATAGTGTTTATACCTTGCCATCCATGGACCAATTTGGCACCTAGAGGCTAAGGTTCGAAAGAATATAACAGGATTTTCATAGTAATTCTAACTCTACAAGGAATATATATAATGTATTCTATTATTTGTCAGATCATCAGTGTGAATTACTGAAAGAAGTTAAACAACTTTCCAGTGTTTTCTGATTTTCAATAGTTTACCAGTTGACATCACTTGTAAGGCGGTAGCTCAGTGATTAACCCGTTCGACTTCCAGTCATTAAGTCACAGGTTCGAACACCGTCTTACCTTATTTTTGTTCGAGAAAATGATTAGTATCAATAACCCTCATACTTGAAATATAACTTTAAGCCAAGTACATGAATCTATCCCTGATAAGTATTTAATAATAATTACAATGTCATCATCTTAAGTATTGATAAACATCCGCTACTTAATGTAAATAAAATTCCAATCTTTAACCTAATAAATTTAAGGTGTTTAGAAATTCGTTTGTTTTCCTTTTAGTAACTTTGAATTATAATGTAATTTACTGAGATACAGTAACATTGAATTGTATTCCCATGAGATACATGATTGATATCATTATTCATTATCATCAGTAAATAGATAACTTAAGAAAAGAAACATGAATTCAATCCTTGGACGTTAGTTTAATGAAAATAATAAACACTGTTAATCACAGTTTATACATAAAGAAATACAAATCAAATTATTTTTTATCAGTATAGGGTTGTAGAGATTATTGAGTTTTATTTAAGATTACGAACCGATCAGTGTTTAACCACTATTAAAAACCTGAAAGCACTAAACCGCCGTTCCGTTCTAGTATCGGATTCCTCAACAGCGTGTATCCACGATCCCGCACGTAGGACTCGAACGCACAACCTTCTGTTCTGAACAAACGTTTGACCTCTAGACCACTAAACCGGGATCTAATAGTGTTACTGTCTAACTTCAACCAATCTTTGATCCCAGATCACTGGTACAGAGGTCAGTGATTGGTGCGTAACCTAAAGCCTTGGGTTCGAAACCCGTGAGCAGAGTCTTGGATGTGCATTGGTGAGGAGTCCCACTTAGATCAAAACTGTTGTCTAGTACTTTCAGGTTTTCAATAGTTGTTTAACTGAGGTCAGTACGTGTTATTAACTATGAAATTCAACAATCGCCACAAACACTATCTAATAATTGGTTGAAGTTGTTTAAATGATACATTCGTGTTTAATAATTATTGTATAAAATAAATTTTAATACTATTTAAAACAAATTCGAACTTTCCTTTTTGATAAAATTCTTTAATTCTAAACAAAATAAGAAAGGCTAAATGGCAATAACTTTAGAAATTCTCTTGGAATTTTGTGATCATATGCTCCTCTTATACTGTCGTGATCAGGTGAAAGTTAGCTATCTAGTGATGTCTGGTCTTAAATGGCCATATATCTAATAATTGTCGTCTTTGATTTCTCTGAGTCACGTTTGGGTGTATCTCTTTTTCAAGCTATATTTCATATCATTTCTACTCATTACTCTGACTAGAGTTACTGGATGATATGTGTAGTATATTCTGGTGCCTCGTGGTTAGATGTGGTTTAGCGGAAGTCATTGACCTATATTTATTGCGACATAGGGTGTTTTTATCAAAGTTTACTTGTACTGTTGTAAGATTTGATGTTTCTCTTCATATTTGGAGTAACGTCAACCAATTATATAGTCAAAGATATTATAATCAAAATAGCTCAGTAATAGCTCTCACTATGACATAGCGTTGTCACGGTAAATAATGATTCACTCGAGATTCCAGATACTCGTTCTTAACTTCTTTAGGTCGTGTTTCAAGTCAATTAACATATACCAAGAGTATTAAAAAACAATTAGTTATCCAGGACATTTAGAATTCGATGTCACGTAATAAAAGAAAAAACAAACTGTTTAATGTTAGGTTAGAAAAAGCAGTGACCAGTGAAGTTCAACCAGGTCTGTTGTGAGATAGTAACTCACTAAAGACAATGGTGGATATATCGCTCAATTTCGTGGATTGGTTGGAGTTAGAAATTAACACCATTGGTTGTCGACTAGCTCAGTGATCCAGTTGGTTAAGCGGTCGCGCGCGAGACTGATAGGTCCTGGGTTGGAATCTTGCGAGGCGGGATCGTGGATGTGCAATGCTGAAGAGTTCCACAATAGGACGAAACAGCCGTCCAGCGCTTCCAGGTCTTCCATGCTAGTCTAGCTTCAACTGAATCATGATCTCAACCATTGAAATTAGAGAACATTTACTTGAATCCTATAATATATAGTAGTCTAAATTATGATGACGATATGTAACTTTGTTTTAATTCTAATCATATCAATAGTCTATCATTATATAACTTATTTATCAATGTAACATTTCTATTCTTTAACTTCCATCATTTTTACCTTATTTGAAATCATTATTTCTTTCTTTTACTTATAGTTTAATTCGTTATATTATTCATTTCAATCATCATATGATTATTGTCAATTTAAGAAAAACTAATATAAAGATAAAGAAATAGAAACAAATCTATTCATCCTATATAATCAGATTTATTTCTTTTCCCCCCTCTCCCCCCCCCCAAAGGGAGATGATTCGATGAGCATTTATTTTGTCAATTTTTGTTTTGTTGTTGTTGTTTCTTTTTTCTTTATTATTTTTTTTGTTAACTATTTAATAATAAAAATATCTGCCCAATTCTAAATTATTAAATGTCCTTGATGTACCGATATTTTTTATTTTTTTTAAAAAAAAAATTTTTTTTAATTTTTTTTTCGGCGGAGCGGAGGTGGGAGGGAGGACAATTTCATTATGAATTATTTACATAAATGTATTTTTCCATTTATATATATATATAAATGATACTGTAGAAAAAGAAGAAAATAGAGACATTCTTCTTTAAAAGTTCAACTATGTAAAATATTATAATTTGTATTTTAATTTCAAGTAGACTAAGTTAAAACAATAATAATAATAATAATGATAATAATAATAATGAATAATAAACATGAACAAGTAAACAGAACCTAAATTCTTCAATGTACTCTATGTACCCTAACTCTTTATTT
The DNA here is from genome assembly GCF_000699445.3 of Schistosoma haematobium. NCBI lineage: Eukaryota > Metazoa > Platyhelminthes > Trematoda > Strigeidida > Schistosomatidae > Schistosoma > Schistosoma haematobium. The sequence continues at coordinate 4,685,475 of NC_067196.1, read as the reverse complement.
ATGCATAGGTATACATATATATAGATAGATAGATACAGAGAGGGAGGGAAGAGAGAAAGAGAGATTGTTCATTGATAAATATGTATATTATAGATAAATGGTTAATTTATTATGTAAACAAAATTATTTGACCTGAACAAATGAATAAATTATGAAAATGAATAAATCTGTCAAATAAATATGATTTTTTTTTACTATTCTTTAAAGATTTATATTTTTTTTTATTGATGGGTGATATTCAGGCGTGAATATGTTTATTCAATAATATTAACTTCTTGAAGAGAATTGATGTTGTTTTACTTGTATTTTCCTATTGTTATTTAAGACTGCAATTAATGATCAGTCTCTTATTGGCATATTTATATCCTGTATGAATTCCCCAGATATAGCCTTAAGTTACAAGCTTTTTAAATAAAGATGGATAGTGGATAGTAGTGGTATCCAGTTTGACGAGCGTTTCGTTCTGTTTGAGATTTGTCAGTTGAATTTACCCGCATCTCAGAGTTGATGTTCACTCTGAGACTCGAATTCAGTACCGTTCACTTCAAACGTGTTGTGTCTCGATAAGAATAATGAGTGGTAATTTTTTGGGATCTATTTGTGGACTAATACTATACGTATATTTTTATCGTATAATTGTTAAATAACTAAACTATTCGTATTCATGTCTCTCTTGTCATAAGCTTTATTTTAACCTATGAACTGTTATTATACGATTTTCCATTCTTGAATTATTTCCTGTCTATTAGTCACTATCTCCCACATTCACAGCCACATTTGGTCAAATTTTGTACAAATGTTATTTTCTATTTTATGCTACGTTGTGGTCTGTTTGATTGGTATATAAAATCAGTGTGTTTGAAATATAATGATTGATATTGCAGAGGCTGAGACTGGTGTTCTGGGCTTAACTGGCTGGGCTAGGCGGAAAGCGGGACCAATTACGATTCTAGGCTGCTCGCACTTGTTTTACGCGTCCTTGGTCCGATCGATATTTCACTGCTTCTGATTAGCGGCTTTGGGCTATAACAAAACGCCATCACGTTATCCACTTAGTTACTGAGGAAGAAACGTGAGTCCTGGATTCCACTGCTAGCCACTATTCATCTTTGCTTATCATGTTTGTGAATTAAGGCAATATCGAGACAATAAGTACAGTATGCACATATGCCAATAATAGATTGATCAATTGCAGTCTTAAACATCAACGGGAAGATACAAGCCAAACAATACCAAGTGAATTCAAATTCACCCCATTGCACAAGCAAGTGGCTATCAGGACTCAGTAGCTGAGTGGATCACGCGATGGCGTTTCAAGCGAATGGTACTGGGTTCGAGCCCCACAGTGAACATCAACTCTGAGATGCAGGTACATCCAGCTGACGAGTCCCAAATAGGACGAAACGCGCGTCCTGGATTCCACTGCTAGCCACTATCCATCTTTGCTTATAATGCTTGTGAATTAAGGTAATATCGAGGCATACGCACAGTATGAACATATGCCAATGACAGACTGATCAATTTCAGTCCTAAAACATCAATGGAAAGATTCCAGTAAACAATACCAAGTGAATTTAATCATTATGTTAGTTTATCATAAAATTGACCACTTTTTTTATTATACAATAACTGTGTATATTAACTAAATTTTAGATAAACTCCTGAGGTTTAAATGATAAATTGTGACCAATGAAGATTTACCTTGTTGAGTGAATGAAATAAATATCATTACTGACATTGGAGGATTATCTTGCTATAGTGAAAACATAGCTGAAATTAGAACTATGGATCATTTAAATTCGAATCAATCGGATTTAGTAACTCAAAAATGATAGTAAATATTTAAGAGTAACTAAAGCGAAATTAATCAATTAATAAGAGCTTTATAACTGTGATTAATTTTTGTCACCTATCCCGGAAAGAATACATAAAATGTTCGGTAAATTATGTTGTAAGTCGCCTCAGCTTATTGTAATGAATTAGTAACAACTGACAGGTAGTAATGATCATCAAACCGAAAGCACTTCTAAAATTTTATCTAATATTTCTATAACTTGTCCATTTTGAAAGCCTTTTATTATATCATCCTGTGATTCACTTTAAAATGATGGTGTTGTTAAGACCACATATTGAACCTCCGAGAAGATATGTAAGACTTAACACTTATATTTATAGCTATTTTAGATATCTACGACCAATCTTTCTATAGATTACTGGACACACCTAACATTGTCAATGATTATTCTATAAGCAATATTATTGTGAATTGCTTGCGCGTTAACTAAATCTCCGTTTCTCTGGAACGAGAAAAGTCACATAAACCAATTAGCTACATAGCCAAAATGATTGATAAAATGAATAGAAAACTACCTGTGTCTACAGATTCCCAAAGCAACCTATCTGACTTTATCAGCTGAATCAAAACTTTTCTAAGTTACAATTAAATCACAAGGAATAGAAGCTTCAGAAGTGGTAAACAAGTAAGGTTTTTTTCAAAAGACATCACGGTCGGTTAAAAGAGATCAGGATAATCACGTTTCAACTAAACGTTACCAACCAGTTGACTTGGATGTAATGGAAAGGCAGACGATTTAAAAACCCTATATATATATATATATATATATATATATATATATATATATATATATGACGTACTCATTGGTCTAAGCTCAAAATATTATTAACTTAACCGTAAAAAGTGGTATAACAAGTTGAGAGATGAAGACCGAGTTCCATAATATTCAGAGATCTGAACGACATGAAAAAAAGCAAATGAATTTATCTTTAACTATTTTTTCAAAGCTCAATTCCCACCTAATTCTAGCATTAGTTTCTTCTGGGTAGATGGTGTAATACAACCCTGTTGGGTGCCTGTAATCACTAAAAAGGGGTCATCGAGCCATAACTGTTCTGTTTATAGAGGTTATACAGGTTTATTCATGAAATCCGACATGTTTGATTATAAAACTGTTTTCCTAAGACTTAAATCATATGGAATTAATAAATTCTTGAATAAATATCTGCAGGATTATCTAAATGGATAACTACAAGCCACAGGAGTTTGGTGAGCGTACGGGATGGTCCCAATAGAAAAGTGGCTCACCAAAAAGTTCCCATTAAGAATTCGAATAAACGATGATTAACGTAGAATAACAGGAATTCATCTTTATTTCATATTTTCTCAGTAGCTTTTTATAACGGAATTCGTATTAAAATACAACATAATATACAGCAATACACACTTGTAACAAGAAAAATAGAAATGAAAAGCATTACTAATAGTATGTATAAGTCCGTAAATATGCATTTTCGATGTGATATGAAGAAAACATAAAAGACGTGGAGTGATAGTTGTCCAGAAATTCGGAGTTCATAAAATGGATTGTGTAACAACTATGTAAGGTTTCGAGAGTCTACATATGTTTTAAGGGACGAGTGAGTAAAAATCACAAATAAATGTATAGGCACTTCAAAAGCGGTTGTAGAAATCGTTGTTTAAGCAAAAATGGCACAAAACAATAAAAATGTTACCAACATTGACAACAGTAGCAACTGTGCTGTACTTGGTGTATCTTTTCTGTACCCTGAAGTACTTATCAGTAGATTTGTAGCAGTAAATAAATTCCCGAAATAAATAGTTCTGCAAGTATTTGACACTGACTCTGACCTCATTGGTTTCGCTCGACTAACCTAGCTGAAGGGGTTCCGTCACGCATCTATACCAGATCACGAATGGGTACGACATGCTACGTATCTCCTGCAACCAATAGCCAGCTTAGACCAAACGCTTCCCGACATTTCGATGGCCTTCTAAATATATCTTCGAGTCCCTTTATTTCTCACTTCGGAATTGAATGAGTTGTGATACTTCGATAATAAAAGTGCTACTGGTTAGGGCGTTGTCAAACTTCGAATACTTGTGGCATCTTCAATGATGAGCCCCATATGATCTGGTACACCAAACAACAAACTGTGTTTTTCCTTGTCGAAATATTATATGTCCTTTTTTTATTTTCATTTTTCGCATGGTTATAGTGCTTATATATTTTCGGATTTCTTTCTCGCCCATTTCTATATCTTATACTCACCGTGACGGAACAGACATCAATCTATTTAAGATTAAAACTCTTTCGACTGATGTCATTCTGGCCCGACAACATCAAAGCCTAGTTCTGCTATGCTGAAGCTGACCTCCACGAGCACGATGCGACAGACCCACGTGCGCAATTCCTTGAAGTGATGAAGGCACTGCCGCGCAATTCCAACAGGTCCTTCTCATCTATTATCCACACTAATGTTGTCCTGGAACCTTACGAAACTTTAGAAAAGGCTATTCTTAACCGTGGAGGCCTAACTAACTGGCAATGGTTTGACTACCTCTTCCATGACTCAGCAACAGAAATGTTGCTACGTATGCGGGAGGTCATTGGTCAATGAAACTTTGACGATGGCCCGTTTAGACGGCTCTTCTTATTGAAGCTTCTCCAACAGGTGCAGGCAGTGATTGTCCTATTTTAAAATAATGCTGTAGACGAGCTGTCTGCATCTGCCGACTGGATTCTGGAGATCAACAGAACTCTCAACTCCAAAGTCTATTCTATTAAAGAAAAGCCTCGAACAACGCGGAACGTCACAGACCTCTGTCATACTCTGACACATTACCCTAACATTCCTCATGACCGTAGACGCTTTCTGACTCCTCAAAGGAGTTCTTCACGAAAACCATCTCTCTATAGATCACGACAGACAAATAACCCTGATTAGTGCTGGTACGATAATAAGTATGACACATCCACTCAAAACTGTAGAAGACCCAGCAGTTTTCCGAGCTCCAAGCCAACCACCACAAAAAAACGCTTCGGAACACCCAACAGCCGACGCGCGTTTACGACAACCATAGCCGGCGAACACAGTCGTCTACTATGCACCACTGATGTGGTTACAAAAGTTTGCTACCACATCGACACTGACGCGAAAGTTAGCGTTCTTTCAGAGAATTCTAACGACCGACTGAATGAAGCAGTTTTCAACTTACAGGCAGGAAAATGGGAAACCGACTGCCACATAAGGTACGCGATATGTTTATCTTAACGGGGGTTTACGTAAATCTATTTATTTGATTTCCGTTGTTGCGGATTTTTCTATGCTAATCACTTGTATAGACCTACTGCAACACCATAATCTACTTATTGACACACGCAAACGAAGGTTAATAGATGGGAATACTAGATAATCTATCTGTGTAACTTCTTTTTGTGGTTGTAGATTATCCTTAGTTACAGTAAGGCGTATGATCGATCAACACTCAACAAATAGTCAATAACTACCCCGAAGTATACCGAACGCGAACGGAATTGCCTTGTTTAACGAGCAGTGTTACGCGTCACATCACGACAACGGGACCATCGGTATTCTCAAAAACGCGCCAACTCTCTTCCGAAAAGCTGAGGTTGGCTAAAAACGAATTCGACAGTATGATGGCCTCGAGAATCATTTAGTCATCAAACAGCATACGGGCATCTTCCTTGCACATGGTCTCTGAAAGAGACAGCAATGATTGACGTTCAACTGGAAACTATCGACGACTGAATGTGCAAACCATTCCTTATCGTCACCCGTTACCTTACATTCACAATTTGACAGCTATCTTAAAGGGTACAACTGTTTTTCTGAAAAGTTATTTCAGATATACAACACATTTCTGTAGCAAACAATGTAGTTGCAAACGCTTTGTCTCTTACAACTTCTTAGAACAGTTTCCAAGGGATCGACCTTCTTAAACTCGCGCAGCTTCGAAAACAAGACACTGATCTTCAGCAAGAGTTATCTTCAACAACCCTAAAACTACGTATTAAACAGATGGGGACAGGTAAGGAGACCTTATTATGCGACACATCTACAGGTAGGGATCGTTCAGTCGTACCGAAATCTTGTTGCTGTAGCGTCTTCAGTGCGTTACACACGCTTTTTCATCCAGGTATTCGAGCAACCATCAAGCTCAAAGCAAAACGATTTTGTTGGCCTGGAATGAATAAAGACGTAGGGAAGTGGGCACGCTCCTTTGTAGACTACCAGAAATCTAAGGTGATCAGACGCAAAAAATATCCCTCAGGTTCTTTCAAAACTCAAGACACTTGTTTCGTCCACGTTCAACTTGGTTTGGTAGGACCCTTAACTTGTGTAGACCGTTTAACAATATGGCTAGAAGCAGCACCCGTCAAGGACTGTTAGTTATGCCAATAACAAACCAATCACATCGCTACTTAAAACGTCCACTACTTCAAACTGATCTAATGTGTTTGCAAACTATCCCTGTTGCATGTGACCCGCTGACTGAATGACATTATTATTCTATTATATTAGTGTGACTACAACTCATATTTTTATTATTATTCATTTCCATAAGACACACAACACTGGTCGGTATGTTTGTGCGTTTCACTTAATGACTAAAATTCCTCAAACTATTGTGCAAATCAAATTCTTTTTTACGTTTAGAAACAGATAAAGTTAAAAGCCAAGTCATTCTTTTTCCCATAGAATGGGTCGTCAACATTGCGTTTACAGTCCCGATAGAACATCTGTAGAACAAGTTAAATCCTACAGAGACATAACTGCGGCTCGCGCCTTCCACTAGGGTTGTTCGGTATTTGCAATCCAGAGAAAGCTCACTTTGGATGCACTGCAGCTCAAAACATTGACAGGACGGCATTTCGACTTCCAGGACAATTCGTGAATCCTTCTATAATTAATATGGATCCGAACCCTAACACGAACAGGCTTATGCACACCATGCGTTCAGTTAAGCCTGTTTTCACTCGACAGTAGTTAAGTGATGATTTCGTTCAACCTGCCCCACGATATAATACACACATCTTTGTACGTCGCGACTCACTTTGACGACCTCTTGAAACGGAGTACGAAGGACCCTTCAAAGTTCTTCAGCGTGAATATAAGTACTGTACCATCGATAAGAACGAAACCAACAATGGCATCAGCATCGGCCGTCTCAGAGCCGAGATTTTAAAGGGAGACCAGAATCATGTCGACTTCCCTCCGGTATAATCGAACGACGTATGACTTGCAATTACAATACCCCACACTATAATCAACAGTTACGAAAGTCTCCGGTGGTACCTGACATCCAACATAAGACAATGCTTTTTGGTAAAACAGTAATTACTCCAGAACACGTGTTCTTGAAGGAATTCTGCACATAAAACACCAAATAACATTTTGTTTCGTCTCGTTATGATTTTTGCATCATTATGTCAAAAAAATTAAAAACAAAAACTTTTGCTAATATGCTCAAAATCATGTGAGTGCATAATTTTTTTCCAGATCACGAGTGCTTTTAGTGATTATATGACAAGGTTCAAAATCTAATGCATGAACAAGGAAGCTGTTGAAGATGTCAATATCGTTATCTGTTCTCTTACATTCATCGGAAAAAGGCCTACAACTTACTAAACATTTTGGCCTTTCCAGACAAACCGACCTCACCTTCCCACGCAACTCTCAAGCAACTACTACTAGACAACGTAAGATAAGCAAATTTTGAATGCTGTGAAGGAGAATATTTTCATGAAACGATTCATTAGGGCGTCAAGAATTCCTCTGCATTAATACGTCATCACAATCCAATACGTACTCAAGGTTATGCAGATAACAATTCATTAGGATCACAAAGATGTTCACAAGTTTGATGAATGTTCGTCCTGTGGTAAATTTCTGTAATGTAATTCATGTGTGTTTCGTGATGCTAAATGTTTTAAATGTGGTAAGATTAGACATATTCAGTCAATGTGCGATAATACTGTTCATTTCGCAGCATGCAATGTTAGATTTTGTAATTCCGACCTTACCAAGTTGAATGTTTTAACTGAGCCATACTCTGGTCAGATTCGTGATATCATTTTACCAGATATGCTTTGTTCTCAAGATTCATGTATTTCTAATGAAATTTTTCATAAGTGTGGTAGACATGTCAAGTGATGTTATTTTATCCGATATGTTTTGTCCGATTGATTTATTTATTTTTATTAAAATCTTGATTAAATGTGAAGAACAAGTTTCGAATTAGTTAGACTACAGTCTCATGCTGTCACATCATATGTTATTCGTCCTCACAATGCATTTATCTCTAGTGATATTCTTAAGGAATGTGACAAATATGTCCCAAGTGAGTCGAATTCTAGTGACATTTCTGATGTTATTGATTCAGATGTTGAACATTCTCACAACTAATGCAAAACGAATGGAATCACGAGTCATCGATACGATGAGTCAAAAAGAATAGCAAGTTTTCCCGAAGCAGTCAGAGAGCCAGTTTACCCAAATATGAAGTTCACACAAGCAGAAAATTCAAATAGAGTTCAAGATTATCCCAATGAGCATATTTTCCATTTGATTGCTTTGCAGGTGAATCAAGCCTAGATGAATCATGCGATAGAATGCCCCAAATTATATATCAGTGTGTATCCCCAAATACTCACACATAATAATCAACGTGTGAGATATGGGAAGATAAAGCAGATTGAAAACGTCAATCTGATCATGTCACTGCGACATAAGAACCCGAAAAGTTTTCGTGGGAAAGGGTGGTAGCGGGAAATCTATGGTTCAAATTCTAGATGTCAGTGATTTCAATACACAACCCACTTGTTGATCACATACAACTCCAGGACCCAGGTGAGTCTGTTTCAATTTCAGTCGTTAATTCCAATACGAATGGGCATATTCTAGATCATACAAAGTCTACATCCAAACACAGTCTGACTGACACGTAATGGATTGAAAAGAGGACATTCAAATGATCACAAATTTGGATTTCAGGCAAGGTTGTGACAGCCGTGGTGTTTGCATGGACTAATCATTTCCTTTCTACTTTATGACTTCCTGACTTCGAATTCCGAATAAAATACGTTCATTCGAGCTCCCTTAGTTTTGTTAAATTAAAATTGAGCAATTTCGTGGATTCCTACCGCACAAAATAATTAAAGTACTTCTAATTATCATATTTTGAAGAACATTGTTAAAACAACTAAATGAAGAATTCATATCAAAGACAGATGGGGAATCTTCAATCATAATTACAATAAAGTAAAAGGGATATGAATCAATAATTACAATCAGTTAATATATTAAACATCTCGGGTCATGAGTAATGCTAGCGCTTACCCAGTATTTATCCAGTTTTCATCGGATATTTTTCCAACTAATCTTCGCAATTGACTTGCTGAAATAGAAAAAAGTATCACATCAGCAGTACCTCAGATTACTAAAGGGAAATTCATGGGAACAGGACCAAACTGTCAGTCGCCGATGATGGTTAGGGAGGAGGCAAGCCCTGTACTTGCGATCCCATTATGTGGCATGTCAAGTGTGCACCCAAGAGTTTGCCAATCTCCACCAATCTGTGTGTAGTTTAATGAGACTTTCTAACACCCTAACATGCCTAGTTGTAACAATCAACAGAAACGCTACTGCTGACACCGAAGATCGTGTGTTGGAGGGATCATCATACTCGACTTACTTTCAACACTTCTAAGTGTAAAGTAGTACAGCCGAGTCATGTTGCAGACAACACATACAACTTAGTTAACCCTCCTCTGGGTGTGTCTTAAGTTGAATAACACCTAGGAGTGTTGGCACTCTGTTATCTAAAGTCTTGTGCTAACGGTGACAAGGATGTTTTTCGAGCAAACCTTTCATTGATAACGTTGAAGCGCATTTTAGGCAAGTTTGACAGTAGGATGTTTCACCTAACCTCTAACAATTTTATTCGGCCTCATTCGGTGTATGGAAATGTGATTTTTCCTCATGCACCACAAAAGGATAAGAGTACACTGGGATTTATCCAAAATTGAATCGCCAAATCAGTTTGCGGTCTCAAATTCAATCACCAAACATTTGCTTATTATGGCACAAGCGTCTAAGAGATGAACATTCAACGACTCATAACATCTTGAACACTCCTGAATCTCCATTTAAAACTAAACTAAGCTCCGTGCTGACACAAGACCTAAGAACTACGTTCGGAATTTATAGGCACAAGATGTTCGAATGGCTTGCAGTCACACCTTCAACTATTCATGAGAACTTAAGTCTTGAAACCCAGTACGCAGGATAGTAGTTAATATTAATTTACAGATATTTTTTTATTTTGTTGGTCCATATGCCTAGCCTCCTACTTTGAAGCACCATCGATCTATTGCCACTAGAAATGAAGTTCGTTAAGCGAAAGTTTCTCGTATTCCGTCCATATGAGAGCACTTGAAGAGCACCCACATAACAAGATAAATATTTCCATAAATAAATGTCAGAATAAGTTGAATTATTGAAGTCAAATGGCTATAATACCACACACTGAACGGTATAAAAGATCTGAAGTTACACAGAATCATCAAGAAGCAAGTGTGAAGAAGCCGATTAGTTTGTACAATTTCATGACAAAGATACTGGATATCGTATGCTAACTTTTTAAAACTCAAGGTTAAGGCACCGCACCAACTCCATAGGAATGTTAAAGTCATTACTAAAAAATCCGATCCTAGATCTCAGACTCATCAATAACAAAATACCGAAGATTTTAAGGCATGAAAAGTTGGAGAAAAAGTTTTTCAAGGTCTGTCTAATTATTTTTTGAGAATGAAGTCTCTAGTTGATGGTTAAAACATGGAGTGAAGATGAAGATTCACGAAGACTCCTGGCCTTCCTTAACCTTATAAAGGCCCTTTCGTTAAAAAAAGAATGCGCCGGCTTGTGTATCAAACTTATGTTTGTGGCCTTCGTTAGAAATTGTAAATTCGTCTTGGCGTCAAACATTGCTCAGATCAACTTGATGCGTGAGTGCCTATTGGAGCTATTCGGTAAGAATCTGGACGATGCATACGTACATGCCTTTGTCTACACTCGACAACTCGCGATAACTCTAAGAAAGGCATATAATTCTAAGAATAAAGTAAGTTTGTTAGTCAGTGGTTTTAGTCGCATTTTGCTTTCCTCTTGTAGTTCGTCTAACATGTTTCTGCTTCTGATTAACGTAAATTATGTTTCGAAAAGTGATGCTCAATAGAATTGCCTTATGGCATCACATTTACTATCAATGAGGCTCATGTAAAATTGACGAGTAAATATCTTTAAGTAAATATTCTCATTCACTGAAGTTTTTACCTGTAACGGCCGAAGAACTTTTGGCTTGCCTCGTTCCTGAAAATATGAACTGGTTTTCCGACCATTCATGTAGGTAGCTTGGTATGTTATGAATCATTTCTCCAGTTGGACTAGTTGCTGTCTTGTGACCAATATCACCTGAATGTCTGTCTAATGTTGCTTGTCGTGAAACTAGTTTTATTTCGCATTATTGTTTGTAGAGTTCTACTATGTCCATTTTTAGTAAGAGGTAACACTTTGTATTTATTTCCAGGAAGATATCCAGTCTGTGGCTAACTGGCAGTTTGTTTGTAGCCTTCGCTTATGGTGCGACTTCGCTTCAAAATACGCAGATGTCCATGCTTTAGTAAAGTCACTTATTCATCCACTAAGCCAACTGGTATATGGAACAATCAAGTAAGACTATTTTTACATATATGAAATAGATTTAGTATTCTTGATCCCTGATTAGTAGTGGTTTGCAATTAATTGGAATTGTTGTGAGATTAATTTACGGACGACCTTTGAGCGACGCTAGACTGACCTTGAGAGTATCCACTTTATAACCAGGACCAAATGAGGGTTATAAACCTGTGTGAGGAATTAGAATTATAATTTAAAGTCGATGGTTATTGTTAGAAATTAGATTTCGGGTTTTCATCACGGACTGGCATTAGCTATAGCGCAAAAACTCAATTTATCCAAATGGATGAGTGCATTTCGCGCGAAAATCCGAGACCTGTTATCTTATACGTAATCGGTTCGTCCATAAATTATGGTCTCGTCGGAATTGTTTGCACTAAACTTAATGTTTTTTAGTGTGTCCTTGTTAATAAGTTAATTATTTAGGCTCCTGAGAACCACATCTTTAAAAACGGTCCGGTCACAAACTACTTTTTTCAGGACACTTGATAATTTAAGAATGCCTTATGACAATACATACTTCCTATCAGTAGTTGGTGTGTAATGTAACATATTTAAAAGTAAATCTATCGCATCGTTGCATTTCGTATGTCTTCTTCCAAGTACAATAGGTAAATCGGCACTAAATCCTCTTTTACTCTATTCTCTGTTAAACTCACGCTCAAGTTTATGGTTCACCGGATTTATGAAAGTGAAACTAATAATAGAAGAAGCAGTTTACTCAGGAAAAATAAAACCAGGAAGGGTTCTTTCAGTTAAAGAACGTACGTTCACTTTTATGAAGAAAGTCTCACCAGGATCGCCACTGTCTTCTAATCCGAGCCATATCTGATAACGTCTCTAGCCACTGTGTTGCACCACCCCTAGAACCCCAACAAGGGAGTCGTGAAGATCCAATAGAAGCCAGTTCTGTACAGCTTTCTTTCACGCCACGACACCATGTCGTGCACTGACCACCTCCGCTTTTTCCAACCAGTTTAAGCGTCGGCAAATAATGTACGACGTGGAATTCTCTGGGACGACATTCGTAGAACATGTCCAAGCCACCGAAGTCGATGTTTCAAGATAGTGACATCAGAATTTTCAGCGACGACACAAATCACAGATTAGTTATTATGTTGTGAATTGAAGGCTTATGAACGCAACACAGCTGTTAAGTGGTATCCAGGAATAAAAATATTATGGAGATCAGGGGTAATCAAATTTTAGAAATATGCGAATTTAGCTTAGCGATTGACATGGTTAACAGGGCGCTCCACTGTGTACCACTGTTTAGACCAAAAGTGTAGAGAAGGTAGGTAATCAATTACAAATGCCCTGGTACGGCCGAGAGTGGGGAGAGTCCGCTCTCCCTCTCGAAATGCTCTCACATGGGCACATGCATACAACCACTGACAGGGAAGTCCTACTCACTACCTTCTCGCGGCGGGGGTGTTGTTTACGAAATCGAGAGGACGAAAAGCGAATGTCCGTCGCTTTAACCGGGTTGGTGGACACGGAGAGCGCACCTAAGGGAGTTGGAAAACCCTGATTCCAAACCAATGGTGCACATGGGCTGGCTCCAGTATCCTGAAGGAACAAATGGCGTATGAACTAATCGTTGGTCACCGGCTACCATTGGAATGCATCTCTTGACGTTGCTCCACTGCCCTGTGGATCAGACCTTCAGGTCGAAGGCTCCGAGTGTGGCCCCCTAAGAAAACCACCTGCTTCGGTTTGGGCACCCAAGCAGTATCACAGCCCTCACACAAATCAAATGAGATCTGTGTGGCTCATATGTGTTTGGTGCCCCTTCTACCGATATTTATGTGTTCAAATAATAATAATAATAATAATAATAATAATAATAATAATAATAATAATGATAATAATAATAATAATAATAGCTTGTTAGCATGTATCAATAGTAAGGATTTACAATCCCGAAAACCCATGACTCTTAATGTTTAGACGTGTCTCATTTTTCACTGCATTTGGACACATTTCAACTATTCATTCGCATAAGATTCATTGATTAGTATGGTTCGACAAGCAATTTATTGTAATGCATCAACCTAGTGCTCACATACTGTTCAAAATAAAAGCAAAAGACTGGTAACAATCATAGTAACTCACTAATAACTCCATAGATCATAGTTTTAAATAATGCCATTTTTAGTCTAATAGTATTTGTCCTAACGTGCTGATAGATCTTATTAATAAGCTCCAACCTAAAGAAAACTGGCTTCAGGCTTCCTACAAGAGCTTTGTAAATATCCAACACTTGATGCAACTGAAATTTCAAATAAACTAGACCCACATGTTATAGGTAACAACATAAGCTTTGCCTTTTTGTCATGAAAAACTGAGTGGCCAAAAACCAGTAAAAAAATCATGTAAGATCAAACCATCACTTTATTTTCATATCGATCTCTTAAGAAGTTTGTACTTGACTTCAAGTATGATAGGATCTTAGCGAATTACCCTATGAAATAAAAGTGGGATAAAGGCCTTTCCGTTTGCCACGATATTCGATAATACGACCGGTAGTCGACATCCCATCACAATTGGATACTCGATTAATGTGCTATACATAGTCTGGATCACGTTATAGAAACTACCAATTGTTAAAATGGTAAGATGGAAACGTTTTTGTCAGTTGACTTTCAACACATCATTTCCTCAAGAAATAACTCTGAAGTTTAAATCTATCCTACTAATAGATTAAATAAAGGTCAACGTTGGTTACCGTTGCATTTCCATTGCATTTCTATGCTTCATAACATGGCTGGAGTTCCTGTTCTATGCGAAGCAAACTTGTCAGAAGGGAAGCAAACGTTGGTGGAAAATAACGATCTTCGACTGCCACTAACTGGCAGAGCTTTATCTGCAGATAATCGTTTATTAATACCTACTTTACCAATATTGCTAGATGTATTTCAACTAGTTAACTTTAATCAACGATCTGGACGTGCTTCAAATGCTCCTTTAGATTTACGCTTGTTGCTTCACTTTACACCTAGTCAACTACGTGAAACCGCATCAAATGATGCCATTATTAGTTGGCTATTTGATTTATTAGCAGAATGTATGGCATTACATGCAAATTCAATTGCTTTTCCAGAGTATTCACTGCCTTTTATCACTGAAGTGAGTCTGTCAAGTATCGCTTTATTTGAAGAATTCATGTATATATTTTGGTGGTGTTAAGTTCTCTGAGCTAGGTAGTTTAATTGTTGAGCATTTATCTTCATCTTATGCATGAAGTAGGCGCTAAAAATAACAGTGGATGCTCAGCAATTAAACAGCCTTGCTCAGAGAACTTAACACCACCAAAAGTATCCACCAGACACAAATTTTCTTCATTATATCCTATATATGTTTAATCAGTCATGATCAACGTTAGACTTAAAAATAACTGTGTATTGACCTAAGTTGATTCATCAAATCAATATAGCAATACAAAATTAATATGATAACAGGGATTCCATCATATGTGAACAACTTTACGAAGACATAATCAAATACTAGTTACCTCTATAGATCTCTACTTTAAAAGGCCACGTTTCCTAACCATAAAGTAAAATCAAGTAAATTCGTATTTAGTGTTTCAGTCCATAAATGAACAGATATTTCACTCACACCGAAAATATATATTCGTATAAGGGTTAGTTATCTTACCAGACTTCTCGAACCTTAGTAAGTAAAATTGGGTTCAAGTTCATTGGTTGTAACTATAATGTAAGTCAGTTCCACAAAAGACTAGGAGCGCTAATCAGTATTCAAAACTTCGATTTGTGACGTTCTCACTTTATATCTCTATGATCAAAATCGAATGTCTAAATCACTATTCCACAGCTATGCCATCATAAAGATTGATGTACCTATACTACAAACTTTGTGCTAATAACTTGAGATAAGTATTTATAGCTAAATGAATATTGTAGAAGTTGAAGCTACTTTTTCCCATTATTATTAGCTATAGCTACGACATACCACATTATATAATGTACATTTTATTTATTTATTTTAGGTAAAACAATTCTTACATGTTTGTCGTGTAGCCAGTTTTTGTAGACAGATGAAAGCTTTAATGATTAAAGTACGCGAACATTCAGAATGGATTATTAAATGTCGAAGGCGTGTTCGGAATTTAGCTAGTAAGAATGAAATGGTAAGTAAATTAGTTCATTGTTGGTAATGATAATTTTGTTGACTGGTGTTCCCACTTTTTGTGTCACCTGGTTAATTGTTGGTAGCAATAAAGTCTAATACTTGCGTTTCTTTCAATCTGGGATTGACTAATCAACTGGTTCTACATAGACCTCAGGATTGTTGTCCAGAGTAGATACTCTAAATAATTTGTGATGAAATTGTTGTATTCAGGAAACCCGCACAGAACCTACACGTTCTAAAAACGACTGATCACAGCTCAGTTTCGCGTTTCAATACAGGGATAACTCAAAACTTTACCAATAATAATATCGGTAATAACATGTTTGGCAATTAAAAGTCGACATTGGATTGTCCCTGTTGCTGAGAACTCTCATTCGTTAGCATATTTTTTTAATAATGAAGAATGAAATAGTTTCAGCACAATAACTGTGTTGGCGTAAATTGCATTTGCATTATCAGTACAGGAAAAAATATCCCATATATTAAGTTCCTTTCAATTAGCTCACATTATCGGGATATATCCGACAAAGGTGAATTACGTAAGATAACTCGGAACATTCGAGGTGAAAATCCTGTAAGGTTGTAGGTTTGCGCCAATTATATTGTTAACAATCTACCCACACTTGCTTCATGTGGTAACCCACCGGAAAATGATTGAAAAGTTTGTGTATCTGGGTAGCTTTTTGAGTATGTTAGTAGTGTTGGAGTTTAAATCAATCAACGTATTATTAGAGTCAATGTAAATAATACAAATCTTCATATATGGCGCCGTTACAACGTCAATTCTAACTCAGGTCATTTAGTTGTTATGCAGCCTCTCAAAAACAAAGATGCCCAGAAATTTTGTGTCTGGTCAATGTTGTCCCCAAATGACTACTCATAACCGGTGAAATTACCTCTTTATTAATGCCAGCAGTGTATTCGGGCACAATGACAACAATAATTATATTAAAAAGCCTATAAAAATTATGATTTATGTAACGACTTCATCTTTGTATTTGGTTTCTCTTCTGTTTTTCACTAGCTGAACATTGAGTCGACATGTACTTTTATCGATAGTTCAAACAAACTTCTACCATTTTGGCAATTCTATGTACAACACAAACAAATTCGTTTTAACGAGTTGAATCGCTTAACTGAGAGTAATAAAAAGGAAGTGAGTAACCTTGTATCATCTAATTTTTCTATGATATTTATCGTTGGTTTCTTCTATAGAGAAAAAGGTTAATTACTAGGCCTTATGTGCAAATCTAATATGTGAATCCAGGCAAGTTAATGGAAGTAGCAGGTAAGCACAGAATTTGATTAAAAGCCGATTTGGATGGTGGCTAGCATTGGGATCCAGGACACATGTTTCGTCCCGTCTTGGACTCGTCGATCAGACGTACCTGCATTCCACAGTTGATGCCCACATCAGGACTCAAACTCGGTACCGTTCGCTTCGAACTCCGTCTCTCTATCCACCTAAATATTAAGTCCAGATAGTCACTGGCTTGTATAGTAGGGGGAATTTAACTTCATTTGTATTGGTTTTCTGAATCTTTCCATTGATGTTTAGAACTGCAATTGACCAGTCCCTTTTGGTTTGTGTCTATCCAGTCCTAATTGTCTCTATATTGTCATTAAGTCACAAGTATTACAATCAGAGTTGGATGATGGCCAGTAGTAGAATTCAGGACCCGTCTTCACCCCGTTGTACAAGCTATTACCTATGGAATGCGATAATATCCGGCTGTCGAGTCTCATTAAGGATGAAAGTGCGTCTTGCATTCCACTTTTAGTCCCTATCAAACTCTGCTTGTAATGCTTATGACTTAATAGAAATATCAAGGCAACTTGCACTGGGTTCGCATATACCAAAAGCGACTGGTCGATTGCAATCCTAAACATCAACAGGAAGATTCAAACAACTAACACAAATGAAAAGAAGTTATTATTCTATTTTTAATTGAGACCTAATCAATGTTTGTAACTCTTAGCTCTATCGGTAAAATAACGAAATGATTAACTGATTCGAGTTCTTCAGAGATTTGACTTTCTTTAAAATCTTTCTTTCAATCAATACTATTTCTCATGGAGAAGGATATTACTTGGTATTCCCAATTTTATGTTTAGCAGAATAACACGCTTATATAGAAAGTATTAGGCACAAAAATAAACATCGATTAAATATCATTTGATAAATAAGCGATTGGATAGATAATATGAATTTTGTAAGTAAACTCATTCACCAATAGAATTAAGATCTAACTGTTAGGATTGCACCCGAATGCCCTGGTACGGCCGAGAGTGGGGAGAGTCCGCTCTCCCTCTCGAAATGCTCTCACATGGGCACATGCATACAACCACTGACAGGGAAGTCCTACTCACTACCTTCTCGCGGCGGGGGTGTTGTTTACGAAATCGAGAGGACGAAAAGCGAATGTCCGTCGCTTTAACCGGGTTGGTGGACACGGAGAGCGCACCTAAGGGAGTTGGAAAACCCTGATTCCAAACCAATGGTGCACATGGGCTGGCTCCAGTATCCTGAAGGAACAAATGGCGTATGAACTAATCGTTGGTCACCGGCTACCATTGGAATGCATCTCTTGACGTTGCTCCACTGCCCTGTGGATCAGACCTTCAGGTCGAAGGCTCCGAGTGTGGCCCCCTAAGAAAACCACCTGCTTCGGTTTGGGCACCCAAGCAGTATCACAGCCCTCACACAAATCAAATGAGATCTGTGTGGCTCATATGTGTTTGGTGCCCCTTCTACCGATATTTATGTGTTCAAATAATAATAACTGTTAGGATTAATTCTTACCTACCATAATAATGCTGAACAATAAGCATAGGACTTTGGTATTTGATTATAGACACATTTTTGTGTATGATTGAACCACTGAGTGTGTAGTGCTGATACTAGAGACTAACTAGACAATTGTGGGTCAAATGATTGAACTTTGAACCGTCATCTACTTAGTGGTCTGTCTACAACTCTTTAAAACCGTACACTCCTGACCTTTCCAACGGACTATGCAGTATGTTATCAGTCAGTTGCAAAGTTGATATGTGGTGTAACGTTTCCTACTTTTATAAATTCGAAATATCATGTAGTTCCACCGAAAGGACATTCCATATTGGTTAATTCTCCATAAAGCACTTTGTCTAACTGTCATAACTCAGATGTTATCCTACTTTCCCACAGTTCTGGTGTCATTTTTTAGGGAATTAGAATTCTGTATGACAGAAACATACTTAAGACTACTGGTCTTGCATATGGAGTGCGTAGATAATCCTATTTTCTGCGCAGTGGTCTGACTCGAGATATCTGTTCCGTTCTGTTTGTGACTGGTTAAATAAATGTAATTGGATTCCGGTGTTTATGTTCTCGGTGAAGCTTAAACTTAGTGCTGTCTCTTCAAGCACGATTATTTATCTATTGGTAATTCATTTACCCACTACTGACTCATATACTTGGCCTTCAGTTCTATTTTAAATGTGATAGCTAATAGTATTACTATCTAGTTGAACCTATAATCTATCGATTGAAACCCAAATGCTTCAACCACAATGCTACCGCACCATCATACCACTAAATGATTACAATGTATTTTCGCTAATAGTCTCCATAAACTTTACTTATAATTATTGGTATTATTTTCCTCTATTCTACAGCCTATGCCAAATACAGATTACAATTTAAGTAAACGGAAAACAGAATCTGACAGTTCCAACTCTGACTCCGAACATAGTGATTCATCCTATGATATTGATGATGGTAAAACAGTAACACATGTATCTAAGTCGAGAGTCAAGCAGAAAAGTAAAAAGGAGAAGACAAAAAAACATGAAAAGAGTGGTGTGAATAGTAAGAACGAGGAACCTAGCAAACCTACGCTAAACACTGATGAAAGCGATGAGAGTGACTTTGATTTAGAAGCTGCTTTAATGGATGAAGATGATAAAAGTGTTAATAATTGTGATCTAGATGAATTGCCAGATTTTGAATTAGAAGGTGTCTCCACCGATGAGTACAGTGATGAAGAGGATGAGTTATCAAATGATGTTGATAATGACCCAGAGAATTTCGAAGGAAATTCTGATATCGAAATGACTGATTTATCAAAATCTTTAAAAATTTCTAAGAAACAACAAAAAGCAAAGACAACAAAAAAGAAAACTAACAACCATGTAGTACCTAAACAGCTAATGAAAAAATCTGCCAACAGTACTGAGAAACCGAAAAAATCAAAAGTTATCAATAAAACTTCAATTAAAACATTAAAATTGACTAAAAACAAACAAGATTTTAAAAAAAAGGCTGAGACGAAATAGAATTTAACGATCAATAAGTGATTTTCATTTTTGATAACTGTACATAGAAAAATGTTTTGATGAGCTCCGCCTTTTGGTATCCTATATCAACCTGGGTTTGCGTATCGAGACAGTTATAAGCGATCAGATCAAAGCATAGTTATGTAGTCTCAGTACTTGAATTCGTTCCAAATGAGTTCCTGTCTAAGCTATGTTTCATGCCTTATCAGAGGATATCACTCTATACCACAGTCTGAGACATCCCACAACAATCTATTTGATTAAACGGGCTCTAGTATACTAATTTATCAATCTGTCATGTGTACTTTTATTTCATTGAACTGTATTCAACATTACTAAGATTATAAATGTGCATGCTTAAGATTATTGTTGTTGACATCTACTCAAGAGGATCTTTATAGCTTAGAAGGATTTTTGAAAGTGTTTTTTTAGCTGGATAGTTTAGTTACGAAGCTTTCATTGTCCTCCTAGACAAGATCACCACATACTCCAAATAGATCACTTCTTGAAGTGTTGGTAATGTTGTGTAGAAAGGCATTAAAAAGTTCACAACATAAACAGCTTATGGTAATTGATGCAGGTATGTATAGCTAAGTTTATTAATCATATAAAATCCTGTAGTTGGTGAAATTCGGTCAATGGTGATATTTCACAAGTTTTAGTCAGTTTCTCTACAGCAGTATTGTTTGCAGTCATTGATCTTGTGGATAGCCGTACACCATCACATTTTAGCAACGTTGATTCGAACCTTGAGGGGAGATGGATTGTTTGCTCAATGTACTGGACACTTTCACAGGTAAAACCCTATATCAATGTTTCCTCTCGTAGTATGCCATACAGCTCAGTCTTGATATTCTGTTATCAACGTACATCTGATATCAAAAGAATTTTAACACTACTTCTGGAGACTTATCTAGTTTTGTTCTGTTTATTACCAACTTTGGATGTCACTGTATTTTTCACAGTAAGGTTCCAAGTCACTACCACCATTTTCACAGCCATTTGTACCTAAACTGGTGTTGTTTCTTTTCTGGTCACCAGGGTTCGAGAACAATTAAGAATCAAATTACTCTAATAGCCGATTATATTAAATAAGACGAAAATTTTGTCCATCTTTATCGAACAAGTTGGAGAGATACTAAATAGCAAGTGTGTGAAAACCGAAGATCACTTCGTAAGTTAAGGATTATCTAGTAATGACATTAATATGTTAGTTTCTCTCGCGTCTTAATAATGTCATTTTGAGAAATAATAGTGTATCATCGATTAATTTAAGTAGTTGTGAGAACTTGGTTTAAGTCCCAAGCAGATGCGTGTTCTAATTATTTGTTAAACAGTTCTAATCATTTTGAAGAAACCAGATAGTTATGATTTCTTAATCTTGAAATGGAATGCAAAATGTGTTGTTTACTCAGTCCCGAAATCGAATGACAGTATCGACAAAATATTTAGATATCCGTTTTGTTATTTCCAAACTAAAGTGGTTTGGAATTAACTGTGGAGGTCGGTTCAGACACCCATGCTCTTGCCCATTCGAAATTTAAAACAAGTGTTTGGGTAGGGAATGATTCTATTAATTGTTATCAGTTTAAATGCACATTATTACCTAAACAAATATCATCATCCAGTTATTCAATAGTGGAGAAGATTTAAGGTCAACAAGAACCAGTCAACATCGAGGTGTACAGGACAAGCTGTGAAATACTTATGGAGAAACTCGAACGCTTCACTTCTATCTGAAGCTTGTACTGATGATGTCGTTCAGAAGAACGATGAGAGCTTCACGACCAAACCATCCAACTCAGAGAACAAAACTGCATCAAATTTATTCAATAACTAATCATATATAAATTGCTTTAAGTAGATAAACTGGTAAAAGACATAGTATAGTTAACAATTTCAACAAATAAATGTTTCTATTGGTGCAGGTATATAATTCTGTTCTTTCTGGAGAGATCACAAACATTTTTTTCAAAAGTTTGTAGTGGTAAACATCCCCCCGAAATCAATAGTTCTGTAAGTCTTCGACATTTGACGCTGACCGCATTAGTTTTACTGAACTCACCTGGCTGAAGGCGTTCGGTCACACATCCACACCAGATTACGAGTGGGTACACCGTTCTACGAATCCCTTTGAACAACTAGCCAGCTTAGACCAAACGTTCCTTCGACATACCAATAGCCTTCCAAATATAACCTCGAACTCCACTTATGATGATTGAGTTGACATACTTTGATTATAAAGGTGTTTCTGGTTAAGGCGTTATCAAACTCCGATTACTTATGACAAATTTAGTTTGATAATTAACTCTATAAAATTAGCAAAGGTATTAAGAATCACTTATTACGATGCAGTGTTCTGGAAGTGTGCTTCAATTCGCAGTCAAAAAATGTACAGTCCAAGCAACACAAAAGGGTGGATTAATCAATATGGGAGTCGCCAGAATCAAAATGTTAAGTGAGACAACGTAGAAATAGTTTAGGAGGAATTCAGTGGAATCGTAAGAAAGACTGAAACCACAACAAAAAAATAAATGGTACCGTCTCAGTTACAACCAACAACTCGACGAGATGTACGAATAGTAACTTCACACTTATAAGTAAAGCAACAAGTTACAGAACAAAATGTGTATGAAAAGGGATTCATATGCGCAACGTGAAAGGATCTTACAACATTATGTGCGTTGAGATCAAGCGGAAGTGGTCTCGACTGGATAGTTGATCTTTTTCCACCACACCTTGCAGACATCATTCTTCAATTCTGACATATTGACTTATGAATTGTCCCGCTAGATAAGGTGCACTGACGATTTTATAGCAAACTTTATTTACCCTTGTTTGTTAGGTATTTAACAATGTTTGTCTCAAAATCTTACTAATTTCGAAAAATTCCCGTATTGTGATTTAGAACAACATATATAAGTGAACAATATTTTATACGAATATTCGTCGATATTAAAACGAATAATTTGACAAAAACTGGATGCCGAGTATCGCGAAGTTATTATATTTGAAATAATCTCAGCGATTGAAATTTATATAATTCCAATGTTTTGTCCAACAAACCTGTCTGGACTTCTTCAAGATAATAATCAAGGGAATATATAGCGTATAACAATCAAATCTATGCTGTGCTAATCCAATCATATTTGGATGTTGACTATAGTAAAACTAGCATTTCTCGATCGTTTGGTTGAATGACGACATAATAACAATTTTAGTAGTTGATATCATGAGTCAATCGAAGCTATACAACCATGGAAAACCTGGAAGCACTGGACGACCGTTTCGTCTCACTGTTGGACTCCTCAACAGTGCTCATCCATGATCCGCCTAGCGTGACAAACCTTAAGATCCAGGATTTTTGGATAGTTAGGTCTTGAAACCCAATGTTTCCGAGACCTGTATGGGTAGAACGAGTGATTCTCACAACACCTTAAATGTGTACTACACAAACTCTCATAGTCTTAGAAATAAAACGTCTGAGCTAAGTTTTAAGGTAGGTGGATTAAGTCCCGATATCATTGTTGTCACATAGACGTGGCTCATTATAGATGTAGACTGTTCTCTAATTATGTAAGGTACATCTGTATTAGAAGTGATGGAGTTATAAATCGCGAGGAGGCATAATATCACATGTTGGGAACCACTCGTGTTCAATTGAGCACATCTGAGAGTCAGTCAGTCAGTAACAACGTAGAACTTCGTACGTACGTACATCAGTTCGAGTTGCCACACCACATTAGCACAGAGATGCAGTGGTCGATTCAAATCCCGTAGTGCTAGATGTAGTAAAATTATAAGCTGTAATCAGAAAAATTGGGGTTTGATGATGTTAATCAAGGAGTATAATCCAGTGAAATAAATTTGGAAAGAGAAAAGTGAAAGGGACATGAAGAATTCAGATTAGAATTTGGGAGAACACAGAGAGTGAATGCACCTGTGCCATTGCAAACCATTTTGATCCATGTCATTCAGGCTCTCTAACCATCGGTTGCTTTCATCTCGCGGTCCCAAACCAGGTAGTCTACATCTACCAATATGACTCAGTTCACTTGTCAGTGACTTCATGGACTTGTGCCATGTTTTGGTCTGGCCGCCCCCATCTTTCTTCCAAGCTACTCCTATACAACAAAACATCGCACATCGAGGCATTCGGTGGTTGGGCATACGTAACACATGTCCCAGCCATCTCAACTGATGAAGTTTCACTACTTCATCAATTGATTTGCCATCCTTACCTAGTACCCGTTTCCTAACAACTGTGTTACTTACTCGATGGTCCCAGGATATACGAGCAATGTTTCGAAGACACCTATGATCGAATACTAGTAACCTACGAATATCCTCTACTCTTACCGGCCATGTTTCACTGCCATAACGTAGGACGGAACGAACTGCTGCGCAGTAAACACGTCTTTTGGTTGGTTGACGGATATCTCGCCTACGCCATAAATGACACAGGTTGACGAAAGCTAGTCGAGCCTTCTGTATCCGTGCTGAGATTTCGTCACACACCAAACCACAAGGGCTGATGAGACTTCCAAGATAAGTGAGGCGATCGACACACTCAACTACTTCACTCCCTATCACTAGTTCGGGTGTCGATGTAACCCAATCCTGAAGCAACATTTTGCATTTCGAGGGAGAGAATCGCATCCCGAACATGCTTGCATTGTTGCTTAGAGTGGTCAGAAGACTGCATTTTGTCAGCGTCTTCACCAAATAAAACTATGTCATCAGCATATTCTAAGTCAACAAGTGAACATCCCGGTAGAAGTTCAACCCCTGTAAATTTAGATGAGGAGAGTGTTATTTCTAAAAGTACGTCGATCACAAAGTTGAACAAGAATGGAGAGAGTGGACAGCCCTGACGAACAACACTTGAGGTCATCAATTCTGATGACAGTTCGCCATAAGCTCTCACTCTACCAGTTGTGTTCGAGTAGAGAGCCTTTACAAGGTTAATGTACTTCTTTGGTACTCCTTTCAGTGACAAACACTGCCATAAAACCTCATGATCAACAGAGTCGAATGCTGCCTTAGGGTCGAGAAATACTACCATTGTGGGGCGTCTGAATGTGTGTCTGTGTTCTAGAACTTGACGTAGTGTGAATATCTGATCTATACAACCACGTCCAGGTCGAAAACCAGCCTGATTTTCTCTAGTCTGTTCTTCACGAGCTTCGGTTAGGCGTCGAAGTATTATTGAGGCTAATATTTTAGACACTATATTAGTCAAACTGATTCCTCTGTGATTGTAACAAGAGGACTTTTGTCCTTTCTTATAGACTGGCACAATCAGTGATCGAGACCAGCCAGATGGGATTACGTTCAGTTCCCAAATTCTACCTAAGACCTCAGTTAATCTCACTGCTAATACTGGACCACCATCCTTAAAAATCTCAGGAGCAAACCTGAGACGCATGATAGTGGTACATGTGAGGTATACTTGGCACAGCTATAGCTCGTTGTACAATTAAATCTAGACATGGGTTATTAACTATAAGAGGAGTGTACCGTAGTCCATGATGTCTAGCTGACGAGTTTGCCTTTAGTCATATCTGTCCTTGAAGTATGGTCAACTGTTGTCTCATCGTTGGAGATTTCAACGCGCCGCATATCAACAGTATGGAGTTTACAACTTCGGATGGATGTTTTGTAAACAGCCTGCTGTTGACCATTATTCGGTGTGCACTTGTGCAATCTTTCGTAAAATAGACACAGTGACTTCGAACATGAACCGCGATTGCTGGACCTTGTCTTTACACACCACTGTGATGGGCGTTATTGACAACTACCACCTCCCCCAACTTGCAGTGATCACGTTGTACTGCACCTTGATTTTCGGACACAATATACAGTATGTATCTGCTCCGCCCCGTCCCAATATCTGAGGTGCTAATATTCCGGCAATCAGAGACTGTGCTCTCTAAAAGGACTGGTCGGTCAGTACAGATGGGTCTATCGAAGACATTCGAGTCCGCAACACTACTGTTCACCCTATGGTCAACACGTCGACTATCACATGAGGAAACTCGAAGCCGTGGAGATATAAGAAACACTTCTGGAACTTATTCTTGCCAAAAACCAGTTAAGCGTGAATACCGAAAAATCCAATCATTAATATAATACACTCTCACTGTCATCCATATGTAAAAGGAACATGGCTAGATGCCACCACTCATGAAAGACAGTTGGCATATTATCAATCGTGAGGCACTTTGCTGGGGACCAACTAATATTTAGACCGATCATGAATATAACGGACTACAATCGTCATTCATATATGACAAACAAAATAGAATAGCACACAGTCCCCCTTCTTTCATTATTCATTACTAGTCATGCCCTTATGCTACTCCCCTTCATACTCCGAATCTCTCGAATCTTCAAAGTCGCATAGTTTTTTTCCATGAAGTCCCATTTGAATTTCTATTTCAAGTTGACAGATAACTAACCAACCCCATGAGTGCTTCTAAAATCTGCCCGGTCGTAAGCTTGCAATATAATAATTAATTGTGAACTCCTCCTTAGTTCATGTTTTAAAAGTTTAAAGAACTTTTTAGCGTCTAAACGTTTCGTTTTCATACTTACTTTTCGTCTTACTCAGAAATTCTGCAACTCTTGATCAGTTGTCTTTATCAGTCACGAAAACTAAATGTTAATAATCCGAGAATAAGCGAACTGATGTTCCAAAAGTGACTTTTTCGTTTACCATTTCTTTCCCATCCTTCTCTTTAAAACAATCCAATATTGGAACATCTTGTCAGTCCTACCCCACCAGTTATATCCCTCTAAATTATCTACATGGTCGGACGACTAGGTTCAAAGTGAGTAGCTTGCCGATTATTTGTGCATTGCAGAAGCGTTGGCGATTGGTCGTTGTATACAGAAATCTGATATCTAAAAGTAACATGTGCCAGTTCTTATCCCACCATAACCCTAGCACCTAATCTTCCACTGCTTTCAACTTTTAGTCATTTATTACCAACTTCATGTTTTAAATTTCACCGTTCTTATACTTGTCAAAAGGACAGTTACCTTTCACACATTTGACGTCATCTCACCTTTTCTTCAGATCACTGATCGTTTTTAACCCTCTTTTGACACTTGACATTCCGGAGAAATTTATTCCGCAATCTACTCACTATTTTCCAAAAGGCTGATTTATTCGTGAATCACTGCAAGTACATTAGTAGGGCTCGAGTAAGTGACGCAGTCGAATGGAATATTTCCGTTGAACTGTCCTTGACTCTTATTCTCAACTTAAGTGACAATTCTTACATATGAGTGAGATGTTCGATGGAAGGGGTGATTGGCAAGTGAACGTAGATCGAAATAATCTTATGGATCGCAAGTGTAGTGAGCTACTTTAGATTGTAAATAACTTCATTGTGCTTCCTCACCTCTTTACTATCTGGATTGTGCAAATGTACATCGTTATTCGTAATATCTGGCTAGCTCTTGATGATACGATTGGTTTGAATGCCTAGGTTGACGCAATTTAGTCAGTCCAACGTTATAACAATTTGTTAAACTCTAGTATTAAGTTCAGTAACTCGAATTCATGTACTCCAATCAATTTTTTCAATGATTTAGGATTTTATATCTTTTAAACTAACTATGCATTCAGTATTTATTAAAACATTCTAATACGCCTAAATATATTTAGATTAAGCATCAATATTTATGGGATTGTTAAAAAAATTAATAATGGTTTAATTACATGATTTTGTGAAGAAGTTTGTATTGTTTGCAAGTATTAGTCGCCAGGATCTTAAATCAACTAGAAAACCATTGAGTGAAAAACAAAGATATGGCAGTCACTTTTTGCTTCAAGACTTCTTTATACTGATACCCCACGACTTCCAATAGGATGAAGTACACAAACTACCCGATTAAATGTAGACACATTTGAGGATGTTTGAAAGAACAAAAAATGTTCCCTCACTCGTCTGGACGCCTTTATGTGCATCTACCAGTTTGACTATTCTTGTGTAGTGAGGTACTGTGACCGAACTAAATCAAATCAGTCAGCTTATATATATCAGATTATTATCTATGTATTGTGTTACTGGTAAATGTACTTTAGACGTAATGAAACCTTTACTGGTACAGTAAGGCTCGAACCAGTAAATAAACGGCCGAATATTTTGTACGTGAAATCCTGTTTTACTACCAACAAACCTTGGAACTGGCAAACATATACATTCACTTTGTTAGCGAAACCTTACAGTAAGATTGAAATACTACTCAAACTCCTTGCTGAGTAAGACATTTGGTTAGCGATTTCAACTGAGACACACTATTAATCTTTAGAAGATAATGAAATCTATTGAACAATGACGAAGAATAAATATTTATAAGTGTTTCCAACAAGACTCAGGGTCATAATTAGTACAAGCTAACTGCCAGAAGTTCGATCACACATTAAGTCTGTAATTGATATTTGATAATGTGTAAATCTATAGGTATTATCTACTTTTTTTTTACCTGACAAGTAACATGATTATTTAGCTAACATTTAATCAACAATTACCTGCTGTGGCGTTCAGAATAATCCCTATAATCTTAAATATTGTCTGTTAGTATTTGACGTCAAATATTTTATTACATGTAATAAACATTATAATTTTACCTGTACATATATGACTGGCATACGATAATGTAACATAGAGTAAGAATTAATTTACATAGTAATAAACTCTCGGAAAATTAGGACTGTCAAAGCAGAAAAAATTATGATCACTTAGCGAATGTACTCATCAAGCAATTATAAACCGGAAGCACGATATCTTCCCCACACAGCAGGTTGGCAAATGCCAATAAAACCTTCTGAATTCCTGCTGAGATTTCTCCAAAAATCAGACCGTCAGTGCGGATGAGACTCTCAAGATAAGTGAGGTGGTCGATATGTCCAACTACTTCACTCCCTATGACTAACTCAGGTCAATCCTGAAGCAACATTTTGGATTTGAAAGGTTAGAATCACATCCGAAACATGCTTGTGTCGTTATTGAATGTGGTCAGAAGACGGCATTGTGTCAGCATCAAACAGAACTATATTATCGAGGTATTCCAAGTCAACAAGTGAATCTCTCGATAGGAAAACTCCTGAAAAGGTAAGCAATCAAAGTGTTACTTCTAATAACATGTCAACGACAAGTTGGATAAAAATAGAAGAAGCAGATGACCCTGATAGTTCTTCACAAGCTCTGACTCAACTAGGAATGTTCGAGAAGAGAGCCTGTATGATGTCAATGTACTTCTTTGGGATGTCTTTCAATGATAGACACCGCCACAGAACCTCACGATCTTCGTAGTTGAACTCCGTATTAAGGTCAAGAAATATAACTATAATCGGACATCGAAAAGTATGTCTGTTTCAGAACCTGGTGAAGGGTGAATACTCGGTCTATACATAATCGTTTACGTCTGAAACCAGCCTGGTTTTCTCGGGTTTGCTCCTCACGAGCTCTAATTAGACGTCGAAGTATTAACGAGGCTAATATTTTAGACATCTTAGTTAAACAGATTCCTCTGTGATTGTCACAAAACGATTTTTGTCCCTTCTTATAAACTGAGATGATCAGCGATCGAGACCAGTCAGATGAGATTTCATGCAGTTCTCAGGTTCTAGCTAAGATTTCAGTTAACTTAACCGGTAAAGCTGGACTAACATCCCTAAAGATCTGAGGACTTAATCAATCAGGCTCTGATGCTCTCTCGGGTTGGATTATCTACAAAAATGGGACTCGTCACTACACAACAACTTTCTTGACTGAGAGAAAACGTTTGACAGCGCAGATAGGAGAGATTTATGGAACCTTCTTCGACATGGTGTACCTGCGAAGATCATCAACATCACACGGCTTACTGCACTGCAAGTTCGTGCATGGAAGATAGATCACAGATATATCCCAAGTAAAGACCTGTGTCAAGCAAGGCTGCTTTTGTTCGTTTTCTCTCTTCTTGTGGTCGGCTGTATTATAAAGACCTCTACATCTTAGTGGAAGTACAGAATACAATGAACAGCTTGGATGCAACTAGGCGATTTGAACTTCGCAGATGACCTAGCCCTTCTATCCCATACATACCAACGAATATAGGTGTAGACAGCTAGTATAACAGCCTCCTCTGAATCAGTAGGTCTTAACATACACAAGGTCCTGAAATGCAACACAGCGAGCACCAACCCAATCACACTTGATGGAGAAGGTCCGGAGGAGGTCGTAAATTTCACATATCTAGGGAGCATCGTTGATAAACAAGGAGGATCTGATGCAGATGTGAAGGTAAGGATTGGCAAGGTAAGGGGAGCACTCTCGCAACTGAAGAACATATGGAACTCAAAACAACTGTCAGCCAACATCAGTCAGAATCTTCAATACGAACGTCAAGACAGTTCTACTGTATAGAGCTGAAACTCGGAGAACTACTACAACCATCGTCAAAATAGTGTAAGTATTTAAAACAATTGTCGAGGGTCGGGTACCACCAGCAACAACCTACTGCGAGAGAGAGCAAGCTAGCTTCAGGCTGGAGAGGAAATTAGGGGAATATGCTGGGGGTGGATAGGGCATACACTGAGGAAATCAACAAACTGCAACACGAGGCAATCCCTATGTCAAATCCGTTATACTTAGATTCTTGCTTATTCACACCATTTGTGTAAAATACTCCTT
The DNA here is from genome assembly GCF_000699445.3 of Schistosoma haematobium. Taxonomy (NCBI): domain Eukaryota; kingdom Metazoa; phylum Platyhelminthes; class Trematoda; order Strigeidida; family Schistosomatidae; genus Schistosoma; species Schistosoma haematobium. The sequence continues at coordinate 4,654,738 of NC_067196.1, read as the reverse complement.
CACACGTCATAAAAGTTATCTTCTTTTGCTTCTCTACATTCTAAATTCCCATTTGGTAACCCTTCATGCAACAAAGAACCATTCACTTTTTCGGTAGTCTGATTGCTGCAGGTTGAAACCCTACTTCAATGGAACAAATGCAACCACATATACACAAGGAATACCAACCCCTAAATAACTATTAGATTTACTAGCGTAGGGGATTTGAGGTCTTATCATACTAAACCCTAGATTCGTATTTTAATGTCTTGATTTCATGCTAGTGTTGTTGCTAATCGTTGTCTATTGCTTTCATTATTAAATATAAGTTCATCCCATGTGCTGACAGTCTTAGGCGCACTTAATCATCTGCTGACTTCTCGAATTTCTTCAGGTTTAAAGAGAACTAATGTTTGTTTGGGCCTTATCAGAGAATTTACTTCTAGGATAACTCTAGCTATCTGATCGAGTTGTATACTGCATCAGAATAAGTACAGCCAAGGTTTACTACTCCTAAAAACGAAACAAATCTTGGAACTGTACCGTGATGTCAATAGGTAAGTACAAACAAATCAATTGGTTTACGCAAGCGTGTCAAAGAATGTCAAAAACTGGGAGACCAGAAGTGACCACAGTCGCCTCATGAGTGACAACCTCTGGTATCCAGAAATACAACTGCCCTGAGATGGGCTTGCCAGACGTACACCGAGGTTTTTAATCTGCATAAATCTGTGTGGAGCTCAATGAGACCTCTCAACACTTTAAGATGTTTAGTTCAAGTAGCCGACATGAATCCCACTGCCGACACCGAGTACGAAAATAGTATGCATATGGGTGGTATTTTGAGGTAACTGATAGTTTACATCATTATACCTATCAAATGACGATTTTTTACCAAATATAGATAGAGTCTTCAGTTTTTATTATAATAAAGTAAAAGGGATATGAATCAATAAATACAATCAGTTAATATATTAAACATCTCGGGTCATGAGTAATGCTAGCGCTTACCCAGTATTTATCCAGTTTTCATCGGATATTTTTCCAACTAATCTTCGCAATTGACTTGCTGAAATAGAAAAAGTATCACGTCAGTAGTACCTCAGATTACTAAAGGGAAAGTCATGGGAACAGGACCAAACTGTCAGTCGCCAATGATGGTTAGGGAGGGGTAAACCTAATGTCTGTACGGATGGTCTTAGTTTGACGCCTTTCTGTCAAACAGTTTTATATCCGATTGATTACGGCTCTAATTTACACTCACTGTATCTCACAACAGTGGGTAAGACGAAGAGCCACGAGGGGGTATATGACAGACTTGACAGCCAATGAGTCGTGGTCCAGAAGCACTCGACAAGCCTTGATCTCATCATCGGAACCTACCTGTGGTTTATAGGCACTCGTGTAACCAAAAATCGGAGGCTAAGAGAAACTAGGTTACTGGGACAGCAAGTGAACCGCATGATCCGCACGACACGACAGGTAGTTGACCTAAGTGCAAATAAACATTCAAAGGTAGTAATAGCGAACTGTTCATTCCACAGGATTTGGGTCTCGGCTTTCGTTGCAAGAAAGTTAAATGCTTACTTCGTTACTTTGAAACCTAGACAATAAGAAATTGTTTATCAGTGGAAGGACTTACTGAAGAATAACAGTTTGAGCAGTTTCCTTTAGTCCCAATGGAACTGGAGTAACTGTCAAACTTTACTTTTAGAGAATCCACAGAAGGTCATGTCACTGTTTCTTTCGGTAATGAATTACACTTGTCGACTGTGACTACGAAAACACTCGAAATCATAAACTGCTTATGTATGAACGCTAAGAGCTTACCGAACATAATGAACGGATTGCGTGAATTAAGTAACACTGATAATACTCATCTGACGGGAATATCCGAAGCATGAGAAACATCCAGAATCTGGAACAAGAAGCTGTCAATACTCGGGATGTCTTTGTTCCGCAATGGTGTCAGTAAACAACTGGGCGGCGGAGCAGCCCTGTACTTGCAATCCCACTAGGTAGCATGTCAAAATGGTTCAAATGGTTGTAGACGGAATACAAGAAGCTTTCGCTTTACGGGCTTCCGTGTCTAGTAGCAGTGCATCACCAATACCTACAGGCAGGAACCTAGGTATATTAACGATAATGGAGGAAATAAAGAAATTGGTAAACCATAATAAGATGTTATCCTTAGTCCTTAAGAATAGGTGAAATTTCTTGGGTTGTAACTGTAGTCTGCAACATGTCGTAGATGGACTACTTTACACTTTGAAGTGTTAAAGGTACGTCCGTTATCTTCATCCCAACATTGAAGTCGAGGCAGATCCTCCTGAAGTGCCCATTTATCCTCTTGGTTGCGAATCTCTCTCCAAAGTTTCACGTCATCAGCAAAAAGTAATAATTCTGACGATGCCTGTGGTGGAAGATCATTTATATAAGTCAAGAAGAGAAGAGATCCTAGTACTGAGCCATGGGGGACCCCATTTGGGCATTCCATAGCCTGAGATATAGTGAAGTTAACCCTGACCTAAAATATCGATTTTTAGATATGAAATGAGCCAGTCAATTAGAGGTGGTCTGATACCTAATCGTTTGAGCTTATCGATAAGACATATATGGTTGACCCTATCAAAAGCTTTTGAGAAATCAAGGTAAATTATACCAACCTTCCCTTGCGATCAAGGGTGCTTGTCCATCTGTCCACCGCAGCCAGAATGTTGGTTATACAAGAGTAACCCTTCCCGAAACAATGCTGTTGAGGTGAGAAGTTTAAGGACAGTAAATAGTCATGTATACCTTCGCATAACAGGGACTCCATGATTTTTGAAGGTATAGAGAGAAGAGCCACCGGTCGATAACTTGAAGGTTCACTGCGTCGACCTCCTTTGAAAATTGGTGTGGTGTGAGCCAGCTTCCAAATTTCCGGTAGTTGGCCTCGGCTTGGCGAGTGTGAGAGCATCACGCTAGTCGGTGTTGTCAGGATTGAGGCTGCTTCCCTTAGTATATCAGAATGAACCATATCCGGGTCAGGAGAAGGGTCTTTTCTTAGGTGCTGCAGTTTCCGTAACACCAAGTTAGCGCTCAGGTTCACTTCGGAAAGTCCCGTGCAATTACAGATGAAGCTTTCGTCAATATAGTTTGTGTGGGTCGGTTGAAATATCCGAGAGTATTGTTCAACCAGAAGGTTAGCGGCGTCGCCATCGTTATTGGTCGGGTCATTAGGACCTAGAAGTCGGGAAACTCCTGTTTTAGCGTGACGAAGAGAGGCGGCATAACAGAATAAGCTTTTCGAATTGGAGACAAATTTATCCATAAGCTTTACCTGGTACTGAAGCCTATCTTCTCTTATAGCTTTCGTGCATATGTTCCTTATATGTTTGTATTGCCTGTACGCGCCTTTGTTGTCGGTTCGTTTGTATTCTGCCCAACAGTGCCTTTTGCGGCTTAGCAAACGAAGAGTGCGGTTCTTGATGATTGTAGATTGCTTGTAGCTATTGGGAACCGTTTGAGGAACTGACTGCTTTGTAGTGCATAAGTGCGTATGCAGTAAGAAGTCCCTATGAACATCCACACCAAGTTGAGGGTGAATATCACAATCCACCTGTTGTAGATAGTCCTGTTGAGCTGACACATTCAACCGTTTGAAATTCCAGCGCCTGTTGTTGGTGGGATATCTTAGCTCAGTTTTGCTGGCAAAACTGAAGGCTATAACGGCGTGATCGCTTTTCTCCAGGGGAGCCAGGATTGAGAGGTCGTCAACTAGAGATTCTTCGTTTGTAAACGCCCAGTCTAAGCGCAACGGTATCTGACTGTATCTCCAACGAGTTGCGGACTTCACATTTTCGTATAATCCCAGATCCTCAATGAGGTTGAAGAACCAAGCTTCAGTTAAGTTTTCACATACAATGTACGTATGTTCCGCGAAATTGATTCTAAGGAGATTGAAGCCCCTAGAATCAGGATATGAGTGAATCCGAGACGCATAGAGCGGGATAGTCCTTCCAGCATACGACTGTCATTCTCGATGTCAGCAGTGGGCTTCCTATAGATGACCCCGACTAGGCACCACGAAGTGGTAGACAATCGTATTGAGCACCATACTGATTCATCAAGATTGTTAAACTCACGGTTGTGAACCTGGTGTAACTCCATGCAGGATCGTATGTATACGGCTGCTCCCCCAATTCCCGTTTTTCTGTCATTGCAAAACAAAGACATCCCAGGTATTCTAGCTCCTGGTTCGTAAGCTGAGAAGATATCCAAGTTTAAGATATTCTTATCAGATGGGCCTTATTAGCATCGCTAAGTCCACGTAGCTCATCCATTTCATTTGATAGACTCGCAGTGTTCTTCTTTAAGCAGTTTATGCTTTCAGCTTCAAACGCGTGAGCTTCTTCCTGTTTGTCTGTATGAGCCTTACGTGGATGGACAAGTAGTCTACCCACATAATGTTTACCGAGTTGGTAGGTCCTGTCCTTTACACGTTTTTTGTGATCAAGACAATCCACAAGTGGAATGGTCAGCTCCAATTTGCCTTTGTGTTTGGTCCTGGCGTCATGTGGCCTATCCGGGTGCATATGAACTCCAGTTGGCAACCGACGTCTGTTGGCACGAAATGCTTCCAGAGTTGCAGCCGCCATATGGGAGGATGGGAAGGTTATCCTCATTAGCCGGGGTCTAGAATCACCATCCTTCTTGGCTAGTCTCGTCACATGTTGAGTCAGTATGTTTTTGAGCCTCAAGGACTGCCTGATGAATTTCCATTTCCTAATATCATAGTTTGCTTGACTAGGGTTCGTGTTTTCCGGTACACCTCGCACAAGGATATTTCTTCCGCGGAAAAACTCGCGAGATTCTTTGGGGATGTTCCGGGTGAGATTGCGCTCAGAATACGGTATGTCGGGCAGTATTCTTACTTTCCCATCGGATTTCAGTAAATGATTAGCTAGCAGGACATCCTCTGCGTCGGTAGCATTCTTAAGTGTTACACGAAGTAGCCTCGGGTTATTTTGATGCTAAGAGTCCTTTTCCCGAGTGGGCCGTGTGACCGCCAAAGGCTCTGTTCTAGGGAGTCCAAGCTTCTTGTTCAATTCTCCCCAGAGCATCCTGTCATTTTTGTCCTGCAAACTGGAAGGAAGGTCAGGGTTGTCTTTGAGGTTCATGATTATGAGAGAGTCATCACGAGCCGTTACTGTTTTCCCAGGTTATCCGGTGCGTTCATGTCCAGCGCCTTGGTGTTTGAAGGTCGAAGCACGTTTCTGATTCCTAGGCTCTTTGATGACCGGACGGACATTCTTGGGAGTATACCGTGCAGCTAAATCACCAGTTGATTTCCGTACAATACTTGGATGTTCAGCTCAGACGGTGACGCCTGGTCCTTTTTAGCTCTGTTAACGTGGGTCCAATTGCCTACAGAGTTTTTGAGAACCACTGTTGCATTCAAAGACCCCGAGCTAAGAGACTAGAAGTTGCTGAGTGAGTTTATTACCGTCGACGTTATGATAGTGCTGAGTTTCAGCATGTCATCATTAGTGTTAATGCATGCTCGATCAATAGTAGACATGTCGACATACCTTTTCTTATTTTCACTACGTGTCCATAGTTGTCTGCCCGTTTTATGACTGTCTTTTTCCAAGTTTGCTGACAACTTATTCCGCAGACCTGGCAACAGGACAATGATGTTACTCAACAAAACTACAGCATCCGTGTTGCACGTAACACACACCCACTTATGATCCGACTTGCTGAGTCTGTTGTAAGCAGTTGCTGTGAGCCCTGTGCACGCTTCATGGAACCAATCTTTGTAGTTATCGCACTGTATGCCAGGTGTAACAGCAAATGATGTCTTTCGAGCAAACCTTTCATTGATAACGTTGAAGCGCATTTTAGGCACGTTTGACAGTAGGAGGTTTCACCCAATCTCTAACAATTTTATTCGGCCCCGTTTGGAGTATGGAAATGTGACGTATCTTTGTAGTATTTGTACGAAATATCGATCCCTTTGTACTTGATTACAAGCTGGTCATAAATTTCAAATAAAATACGTTCATTTGTGTCCATCTAGTCCTATTTGCCTTAAATAACATTATTTAAGGAGTTCTTAGTTGGCACAATTGCTCTAATGCTTCTGACTATCATATCGACGTCGTGAGGGTGTCAAAACTTGGATAATAGGATATTATTTCAAATGGGGATGACTTCGAATACTATATGGAGAGGTTTGAAATCTACCTCATGACTAGAAAAGCCATTAAAGATGATCAAATCACGGCGTATTTCCGGATGTTCATCGGCAAAGAAGCTTATAACCTGCTAAATAGTTTGGCTTTTTCACAGAAACCAAATTCACTGGCATATGAATCTCTCGATAAATTACCACTTAGCCATGTCCAGTGTGCTAGCTTTAAATTCAGAAAGAGATAAAAGTTTCAAAAAAGGATGCAACAAAGTGATTAGAAAGTTAAAGACTTTATGCTTGAACCACAGAAATAGGCCACGGAGTACAATTGTGGAGATCATTTGAAACTCAACTTCGTGATCACTTGATTGCTGTCGAAAATATTACGAATTTAGAAAGGGATCTAGTCATGTTAAAGGCCTTAAGTGTGATAAAACTGTACACATTTGATCGGCCAGTAAAACTACTGTTAGTTTTGCCACCAGTGATGATAAACCCTGTGATTCGGATTTTACTATTTTGGATGTTCCTAGTGAACATTAACCGTTAACGACGATCTCGAAGGGCAATTTCCATATTCAGAAGTCATTATGTGCCTCCATTGGTTCATTATATGACTTTAGTTTTGACCCAGACAGTACGGCGTCCATTGTTTCCCTTGGGAACTCGAGATCTTTCGATTCCAACCTTGTAGAATGGGCCACTGAAGTCTAAGCATTGGTGATTACCTGACACAAACTGCCTATAAGAAGATGCTGCGAATTAATAATAGGGGGTAATAGTTCTCCATACATACATTGTGAGTTCTTAGAAAGTGGAACATAACCTTTAATACTGGGTGTGAAAAATCTGAAAAGGCTTGAAGTTGAGTTTTATTTATTAGTTTCGTAGGAAGACTCCGATGTTTTACTTGAAGATTTGATAGCTGTGTACGCTGAGTTCAGTAAGGTGATAAGAATTCGGCCTATTGAATTCCAAGTACAGGGTGACTAAGTCTTTGTTGAAAGACGAATAATTCCTTGTGGTCTTTGAGAAGCCGTACATAAGACACTAAATAATTTGTGTGCGAGGCGCATGACTGAATCGATTCAGTCTTCAGCATGGGTTACTACTATTGTTACGCGCTTTAGGTTTGATGACAAGACCCGTAGAATGTGTGGTGGTTATGGAATAACACTGAACTCCTGTTTGTTTGAGCAAAGGTGCACGGAGCTGGAAGCAGAAAAATCGTGAATCAACTTCACAGTCTGTGGTATTCTCACGAGTTGACTTACAAGGCGCTTATCTTGGAATTGCCTTTGATTAATTTCCGTCTGTGCTGACAGCAATCCACACTCCTTTCACTTTATTAAATTGCAACTACCTGCGATTTCGTCCAAATTCTCCTCCAGACATATTCCAGGAAATGATGAATAAACTTTGAAATTCCAACGCCTGTTGTTGGTGGGACGTTTTAGATCAGTTCTACCGATAAAAGTGAAGGCTATGTGCAAGATCCGAACTACGGTTTGGAGTGTAGGAGTCAGATACGCGCCCTCGCCCGATTGAAACCAAAACAAAGTAATTGGGTAAGATGACGGTTCTATAATTTATCATAAATTTAAGTGTACATTATTACCTAAACAAATATAACCACTCAGCTATCCAACCAATAATTGTTCAATTGATCAAATCTAAACTACAATAAATAAGAAAGCTGATAAAGGATGCAAGAAAATTACCAATCACCACAAATAAATGTTATTCTATCCTGTCTGGATAGATCACGTACAGATTCGATCAAAAGGTAATAATTGGTCGCTCTATAACACAGAGTGTTTTCAATTCTGGAAGAGTGCTTCAATTCACAACCAAAATGCACAATTCCAGTCAACACAGGTCAAGCAATCAAAAGCAGGGACAAGCCAAAATGGTTGCCGCCCAGACTTAGTATAAAGTAAAACAACATAAGTGCAGTTCGGGAAGAAACACGGGGAATTAGTGAAGGTGTAGTAAAAACGAAAATTATAATAAAATACAAATATTAACAATTCGAATGTAGTCAAAAAGTTAACAATGTACAATTAAGAGGATCAATAGGAACAAAGTGCAAGTATATACATGGAGGGATTTTCACAAGCACACAAAGCATTCAAAATGGATCTTACACTATGAAAGCGTGGTTGCTTTTGCTATCCGAGCTAGCATTGAGAAATCATCAATCAGGAGTTATTCGTTCGCGAAGATTCGTCCTTAGCGTGATTGTATCTTACTACTTTTCCATCGAGTTACTAGCTTCGCATTTTCGGACAATCCCAACTCTTCGGTGAGATTGAGGAACCAAGCTTCAGCGGAGTTATCACCTCCATTGTACATGTATCAAACGAAGATGACTTGGAAAGATTGAAGTCTCATAAAATTAGCATATCAGTGCACACTTGACATTTTCGAACGGGAAGTTTAGCCCTAACGTGATTTGCATTTCCCAAACTTTTGCTGTGTTCTTACGCAACAAAAGTACCATTTCTGATCTAAAGAATCTTTTCTGAGCTATACGTCCAGTCGATTACTCTTTTCGAGTTTCACCCAATTTAATAGTTAACGGTGGTTTCGCCCCAGCATACTATTCGGTTTTTTTCAGTTTTTCACGTAACGCCTAGTTCAGTTTGTCTCATCCGTTTTATCAATTTTTGCCCGTTTTTAGTGTGCTTTTTAGTGTACCTTTTAACAGTCTTAGGTTTTCCTAGCATCTATAATACAGTTTACGTCAATATAGTCATGAAAAATTCATGCAAACGACCTGGATGTCGTTTTGCTGTTACACCTGGCATACAGTGCGATAACTACAAAGATTGGTTCCATGAAGCGTGCACAGGGCTCACAGCAACTGCTTACAACAGACTCAGCAAGTCGGATCATAAGTGGGTGTGTGTTACGTGCAACACGGATGCTGTAGTTTTGTTGAGTAACATCATTGTCCTGTTGCCAGGTCTGCGGAATAAGTTGTCAGCAAACTTGGAAAAAGACAGTCATAAAACGGGCAGACAACTATGGACACGTAGTGAAAATAAGAAAAGGTATGTCGACATGTCTACTATTGATCGAGCATGCATTAACACTAATGATGACATGCTGAAACTCAGCACTATCATAACGTCGACGGTAATAAACTCACTCAGCAACTTCTAGTCTCTTAGCTCGGGGTCTTTGAATGCAACAGTGGTTCTCAAAAACTCTGTAGGCAATTGGACCCACGTTAACAGAGCTAAAAAGGACCAGGCGTCACCGTCTGAGCTGAACATCCAAGTATTGTACGGAAATCAACTGGTGATTTAGCTGCACGGTATACTCCCAAGAATGTCCGTCCGGTCATCAAAGAGCCTAGGAATCAGAAACGTGCTTCGACCTTCAAACACCAAGGCGCTGGACATGAACGCACCGGATAACCTGGGAAAACAGTAACGGCTCGTGATGACTCTCTCATAATCATGAACCTCAAAGACAACCCTGACCTTCCTTCCAGTTTGCAGGACAAAAATGACAGGATGCTCTGGGGAGAATTGAACAAGAAGCTTGGACTCCCTAGAACAGAGCCTTTGGCGGTCACACGGCCCACTCGGGAAAAGGACTCTTAGCATCAAAATAACCCGAGGCTACTTCGTGTAACACTTAAGAATGCTACCGACGCAGAGGATGTCCTGCTAGCTAATCATTTACTGAAATCCGATGGGAAAGTAAGAATACTGCCCGACATACCGTATTCTGAGCGCAATCTCACCCGGAACATCCCCAAAGAATCTCGCGAGTTTTTCCGCGGAAGAAATATCCTTGTGCGAGGTGTACCGGAAAACACGAACCCTAGTCAAGCAAACTATGATATTAGGAAATGGAAATTCATCAGGCAGTCCTTGAGGCTCAAAAACATACTGACTCAACATGTGACGAGACTAGCCAAGAAGGATGGTGATTCTAGACCCCGGCTAATGAGGATAACCTTCCCATCCTCCCATATGGCGGCTGCAACTCTGGAAGCATTTCGTGCCAACAGACGTCGGTTGCCAACTGGAGTTCATATGCACCCGGATAGGCCACATGACGCCAGGACCAAACACAAAGGCAAATTGGAGCTGACCATTCCACTTGTGGATTGTCTTGATCACAAAAAACGTGTAAAGGACAGGACCTACCAACTCGGTAAACATTATGTGGGTAGACTACTTGTCCATCCACGTAAGGCTCATACAGACAAACAGGAAGAAGCTCACGCGTTTGAAGCTGAAAGCATAAACTGCTTAAAGAAGAACACTGCGAGTCTATCAAATGAAATGGATGAGCTACGTGGACTTAGCGATGCTAATAAGGCCCATCTGATAAGAATATCTTAAACTTGGATATCTTCTCAGCTTACGAACCAGGAGCTAGAATACCTGGGATGTCTTTGTTTTGCAATGACAGAAAAACGGGAATTGGGGGAGCAGCCGTATACATACGATCCTGCATGGAGTTACACCAGGTTCACAACCGTGAGTTTAACAATCTTGATGAATCAGTATGGTGCTCAATACGATTGTCTACCACTTCGTGGTGCCTAGTCGGGGTCATCTATAGGAAGCCCACTGCTGACATCGAGAATGACAGTCGTATGCTGGAAGGACTATCCCGCTCTATGCGTCTCGGATTCACTCATATCCTGATTCTAGGGGCTTCAATCTCCTTAGAATCAATTTCGCGGAACATACGTACATTGTATGTGAAAACTTAACTGAAGCTTGGTTCTTCAACCTCATTGAGGATCTGGGATTATACGAAAATGTGAAGTCCGCAACTCGTTGGAGATACAGTCAGATACCGTTGCGCTTAGACTGGGCGTTTACAAACGAAGAATCTCTAGTTGACGACCTCTCAATCCTGGCTCCCCTGGAGAAAAGCGATCACGCCGTTATAGCCTTCAGTTTTGCCAGCAAAACTGAGCTAAGATATCCCACCAACAACAGGCGCTGGAATTTCAAACGGTTGAATGTGTCAGCTCAACAGGACTATCTACAACAGGTGGATTGTGATATTCACCCTCAACTTGGTGTGGATGTTCATAGGGACTTCTTACTGCATACGCACTTATGCACTACAAAGCAGTCAGTTCCTCAAACGGTTCCCAATAGCTACAAGCAATCTACAATCATCAAGAACCGCACTCTTCGTTTGCTAAGCCGCAAAAGGCACTGTTGGGCAGAATACAAACGAACCGACAACAAAGGCGCGTACAGGCAATACAAACATATAAGGAACATATGCACGAAAGCTATAAGAGAAGATAGGCTTCAGTACCAGGTAAAGCTTATGGATAAATTTGTCTCCAATTCGAAAAGCTTATTCTGTTATGCCGCCTCTCTTCGTCACGCTAAAACGGAGTTTCCCGACTTCTAGGTCCTAATGACCCGACCAATAACGATGGCGACGCCGCTAACCTTCTGGTTGAACAATACTCTCGGATATTTCAACCGACCCACACAAACTATATTGACGAAAGCTTCATCTGTAACTGCACGGGACTTTCCGAAGTGAACCTGAGCGCTAACTTGGTGTTACGGAAACTGCAGCACCTAAGAAAAGACCCTTCTCCTGACCCGGATATGGTTCATTCTGATATACTAAGGGAAGCAGCCTCAATCCTGACAACACCGACTAGCGTGATGCTCTCACACTCGCCAAGCCGAGGCCAACTACCGGAAATTTGGAAGCTGGCTCACACCACACCAATTTTCAAAGGAGGTCGACGCAGTGAACCTTCAAGTTATCGACCGGTGGCTCTTCTCTCTATACCTTCAAAAATCATGGAGTCCCTGTTATGCGAAGGTATACATGACTATTTACTGTCCTTAAACTTCTCACCTCAACAGCATTGTTTCGGGAAGGGTTACTCTTGTATAACCAACATTCTGGCTGCGGTGGACAGATGGACAAGCACCCTTGATCGCAAGGGGAAGGTTGGTATAATTTACCTTGATTTCTCAAAAGCTTTTGATAGGGTCAACCATATATGTCTTATCGATAAGCTCAAACGATTAGGTATCAGACCACCTCTAATTGACTGGCTCATTTCATATCTAAAAATCGATATTTTAGGTCAGGGTTAACTTCACTATATCTCAGGCTATGGAATGCCCAAATGGGGTCCCCCATGGCTCAGTACTAGGATCTCTTCTCTTCTTGACTTATATAAATGATCTTCCACCACAGGCATCGTCAGAATTATTACTTTTTGCTGATGACGTGAAACTTTGGAGAGAGATTCGCAACCAAGAGGATAAATGGGCACTTCAGGAGGATCTGCCTCGACTTCAATGTTGGGATGAAGATAACGGACGTACCTTTAACACTTCAAAGTGTAAAGTAGTCCATCTACGACATGTTGCAGACTACAGTTACAACCCAAGAAATTTCACCTATTCTTAAGGACTAAGGATAACATCTTATTATGGTTTACCAATTTCTTTATTTCCTCCATTATCGTTAATATACCTAGGTTCCTGCCTGTAGGTATTGGTGATGCACTGCTACTAGACACGGAAGCCCGTAAAGCGAAAGCTTCTTGTATTCCGTCTACAACCATTTGAACCATTTTGACATGCTACCTAGTGGGATTGCAAGTACAGGGCTGCTCCGCCGCCCAGTTGTTTACTGACACCATTGCGGAACAAAGACATCCCGAGTATTGACAGCTTCTTGTTCCAGATTCTGGATGTTTCTCATGCTTCGGATATTCCCGTCAGATGAGTATTATCAGTGTTACTTAATTCACGCAATCCGTTCATTATGTTCGGTAAGCTCTTAGCGTTCATACATAAGCAGTTTATGATTTCGAGTGTTTTCGTAGTCACAGTCGACAAGTGTAATTCATTACCGAAAGAAACAGTGACATGACCTTCTGTGGATTCTCTAAAAGTAAAGTTTGACAGTTACTCCAGTTCCATTGGGACTAAAGGAAACTGCTCAAACTGTTATTCTTCAGTAAGTCCTTCCACTGATAAACAATTTCTTATTGTCTAGGTTTCAAAGTAACGAAGTAAGCATTTAACTTTCTTGCAACGAAAGCCGAGACCCAAATCCTGTGGAATGAACAGTTCGCTATTACTACCTTTGAATGTTTATTTGCACTTAGGTCAACTACCTGTCGTGTCGTGCGGATCATGCGGTTCACTTGCTGTCCCAGTAACCTAGTTTCTCTTAGCCTCCGATTTTTGGTTACACGAGTGCCTATAAACCACAGGTAGGTTCCGATGATGAGATCAAGGCTTGTCGAGTGCTTCTGGACCACGACTCATTGGCTGTCAAGTCTGTCATATACCCCCTCGTGGCTCTTCGTCTTACCCACTGTTGTGAGATACAGTGAGTGTAAATTAGAGCCGTAATCAATCGGATATAAAACTGTTTGACAGAAAGGCGTCAAACTAAGACCATCCGTACAGACATTAGGTTTACCCCTCCCTAACCATCATTGGCGACTGACAGTTTGGTCCTGTTCCCATGACTTTCCCTTTAGTAATCTGAGGTACTACTGACGTGATACTTTTTCTATTTCAGCAAGTCAATTGCGAAGATTAGTTGGAAAAATATCCGATGAAAACTGGATAAATACTGGGTAAGCGCTAGCATTACTCATGACCCGAGATGTTTAATATATTAACTGATTGTATTTATTGATTCATATCCCTTTTACTTTATTATAATAAAAACTGAAGACTCTATCTATATTTGGTAAAAATCGTCATTTGATAGGTATAATGATGTAAACTATCAGTTACCTCAAAATACCACCCATATGCATACTATTTTCGTACTCGGTGTCGGCAGTGGGATTCATGTCGGCTACTTGAACTAAACATCTTAAAGTGTTGAGAGGTCTCATTGAGCTCCACACAGATTTATGCAGATTAAAAACCTCGGTGTACGTCTGGCAAGCCCATCTCAGGGCAGTTGTATTTCTGGATACCAGAGGTTGTCACTCATGAGGCGACTGTGGTCACTTCTGGTCTCCCAGTTTTTGACATTCTTTGACACGCTTGCGTAAACCAATTGATTTGTTTGTACTTACCTATTGACATCACGGTACAGTTCCAAGATTTGTTTCGTTTTTTAGGAGTAGTAAACCTTGGCTGTACTTATTCTGATGCAGTATACAACTCGATCAGATAGCTAGAGTTATCCTAGAAGTAAATTCTCTGATAAGGCCCAAACAAACATTAGTTCTCTTTAAACCTGAAGAAATTCGAGAAGTCAGCAGATGATTAAGTGCGCCTAAGACTGTCAGCACATGGGATGAACTTATATTTAATAATGAAAGCAATAGACAACGATTAGCAACAACACTAGCATGAAATCAAGACATTAAAATACGAATCTAGGGTTTAGTATGATAAGACCTCAAATCCCCTACGCTAGTAAATCTAATAGTTATTTAGGGGTTGGTATTCCTTGTGTATATGTGGTTGCATTTGTTCCATTGAAGTAGGGTTTCAACCTGCAGCAATCAGACTACCGAAAAAGTGAATGGTTCTTTGTTGCATGAAGGGTTACCAAATGGGAATTTAGAATGTAGAGAAGCAAAAGAAGATAACTTTTATGACGTGTGAAGGAGTATTTTACACAAATGGTGTGAATAAGCAAGAATCTAAGTATAACGGATTTGACATAGGGATTGCCTCGTGTTGCAGTTTGTTGATTTCCTCAGTGTATGCCCTATCCACCCCCAGCATATTCCCTAATTTCCTCTCCAGCCTGAAGCTAGCTTGCTCTCTCTCGCAGTAGGTTGTTGCTGGTGGTACCCGACCCTCGACAATTGTTTTAAATACTTACACTATTTTGACGATGGTTGTAGTAGTTCTCCGAGTTTCAGCTCTATACAGTAGAACTGTCTTGACGTTCGTATTGAAGATTCTGACTGATGTTGGCTGACAGTTGTTTTGAGTTCCATATGTTCTTCAGTTGCGAGAGTGCTCCCCTTACCTTGCCAATCCTTACCTTCACATCTGCATCAGATCCTCCTTGTTTATCAACGATGCTCCCTAGATATGTGAAATTTACGACCTCCTCCGGACCTTCTCCATCAAGTGTGATTGGGTTGGTGCTCGCTGTGTTGCATTTCAGGACCTTGTGTATGTTAAGACCTACTGATTCAGAGGAGGCTGTTATACTAGCTGTCTACACCTATATTCGTTGGTATGTATGGGATAGAAGGGCTAGGTCATCTGCGAAGTTCAAATCGCCTAGTTGCATCCAAGCTGTTCATTGTATTCTGTACTTCCACTAAGATGTAGAGGTCTTTATAATACAGCCGACCACAAGAAGAGAGAAAACGAACAAAAGCAGTCTTGCTTGACACAGGTCTTTACTTGGGATATATCTGTGATCTATCTTCCATGCACGAACTTGCAGTGCAGTAAGCCGTGTGATGTTGATGATCTTCGCAGGTACACCATGTCGAAGAAGGTTCCATAAATCTCTCCTATCTGCGCTGTCAAACGTTTTCTCTCAGTCAAGAAAGTTGTTGTGTAGTGACGAGTCCCATTTTTGTAGATAATCCAACCCGAGAGAGCATCAGAGCCTGATGGATTAAGTCCTCAGATCTTTAGGGATGTTAGTCCAGCTTTACCGGTTAAGTTAACTGAAATCTTAGCTAGAACCTGAGAACTGCATGAAATCTCATCTGACTGGTCTCGATCGCTGATCATCTCAGTTTATAAGAAGGGACAAAAATCGTTTTGTGACAATCACAGAGGAATCTGTTTAACTAAGATGTCTAAAATATTAGCCTCGTTAATACTTCGACGTCTAATTAGAGCTCGTGAGGAGCAAACCCGAGAAAACCAGGCTGGTTTCAGACGTAAACGATTATGTATAGACCGAGTATTCACCCTTCACCAGGTTCTGAAACAGACATACTTTTCGATGTCCGATTATAGTTATATTTCTTGACCTTAATACGGAGTTCAACTACGAAGATCGTGAGGTTCTGTGGCGGTGTCTATCATTGAAAGACATCCCAAAGAAGTACATTGACATCATACAGGCTCTCTTCTCGAACATTCCTAGTTGAGTCAGAGCTTGTGAAGAACTATCAGGGTCATCTGCTTCTTCTATTTTTATCCAACTTGTCGTTGACATGTTATTAGAAGTAACACTTTGATTGCTTACCTTTTCAGGAGTTTTCCTATCGAGAGATTCACTTGTTGACTTGGAATACCTCGATAATATAGTTCTGTTTGATGCTGACACAATGCCGTCTTCTGACCACATTCAATAACGACACAAGCATGTTTCGGATGTGATTCTAACCTTTCAAATCCAAAATGTTGCTTCAGGATTGACCTGAGTTAGTCATAGGGAGTGAAGTAGTTGGACATATCGACCACCTCACTTATCTTGAGAGTCTCATCCGCACTGACGGTCTGATTTTTGGAGAAATCTCAGCAGGAATTCAGAAGGTTTTATTGGCATTTGCCAACCTGCTGTGTGGGGAAGATATCGTGCTTCCGGTTTATAATTGCTTGATGAGTACATTCGCTAAGTGATCATAATTTTTTCTGCTTTGACAGTCCTAATTTTCCGAGAGTTTATTACTATGTAAATTAATTCTTACTCTATGTTACATTATCGTATGCCAGTCATATATGTACAGGTAAAATTATAATGTTTATTACATGTAATAAAATATTTGACGTCAAATACTAACAGACAATATTTAAGATTATAGGGATTATTCTGAACGCCACAGCAGGTAATTGTTGATTAAATGTTAGCTAAATAATCATGTTACTTGTCAGGTAAAAAAAAGTAGATAATACCTATAGATTTACACATTATCAAATATCAATTACAGACTTAATGTGTGATCGAACTTCTGGCAGTTAGCTTGTACTAATTATGACCCTGAGTCTTGTTGGAAACACTTATAAATATTTATTCTTCGTCATTGTTCAATAGATTTCATTATCTTCTAAAGATTAATAGTGTGTCTCAGTTGAAATCGCTAACCAAATGTCTTACTCAGCAAGGAGTTTGAGTAGTATTTCAATCTTACTGTAAGGTTTCGCTAACAAAGTGAATGTATATGTTTGCCAGTTCCAAGGTTTGTTGGTAGTAAAACAGGATTTCACGTACAAAATATTCGGCCGTTTATTTACTGGTTCGAGCCTTACTGTACCAGTAAAGGTTTCATTACGTCTAAAGTACATTTACCAGTAACACAATACATAGATAATAATCTGATATATATAAGCTGACTGATTTGATTTAGTTCGGTCACAGTACCTCACTACACAAGAATAGTCAAACTGGTAGATGCACATAAAGGCGTCCAGACGAGTGAGGGAACATTTTTTGTTCTTTCAAACATCCTCAAATGTGTCTACATTTAATCGGGTGGTTTGTGTACTTCATCCTATTGGAAGTCGTGGGGTATCAGTATAAAGAAGTCTTGAAGCAAAAAGTGACTGCCATATCTTTGTTTTTCACTCAATGGTTTTCTAGTTGATTTAAGATCCTGGCGACTAATACTTGCAAACAATACAAACTTCTTCACAAAATCATGTAATTAAACCATTATTAATTTTTTTAACAATCCCATAAATATTGATGCTTAATCTAAATATATTTAGGCGTATTAGAATGTTTTAATAAATACTGAATGCATAGTTAGTTTAAAAGATATAAAATCCTAAATCATTGAAAAAATTGATTGGAGTACATGAATTCGAGTTACTGAACTTAATACTAGAGTTTAACAAATTGTTATAACGTTGGACTGACTAAATTGCGTCAACCTAGGCATTCAAACCAATCGTATCATCAAGAGCTAGCCAGATATTACGAATAACGATGTACATTTGCACAATCCAGATAGTAAAGAGGTGAGGAAGCACAATGAAGTTATTTACAATCTAAAGTAGCTCACTACACTTGCGATCCATAAGATTATTTCGATCTACGTTCACTTGCCAATCACCCCTTCCATCGAACATCTCACTCATATGTAAGAATTGTCACTTAAGTTGAGAATAAGAGTCAAGGACAGTTCAACGGAAATATTCCATTCGACTGCGTCACTTACTCGAGCCCTACTAATGTACTTGCAGTGATTCACGAATAAATCAGCCTTTTGGAAAATAGTGAGTAGATTGCGGAATAAATTTCTCCGGAATGTCAAGTGTCAAAAGAGGGTTAAAAACGATCAGTGATCTGAAGAAAAGGTGAGATGACGTCAAATGTGTGAAAGGTAACTGTCCTTTTGACAAGTATAAGAACGGTGAAATTTAAAACATGAAGTTGGTAATAAATGACTAAAAGTTGAAAGCAGTGGAAGATTAGGTGCTAGGGTTATGGTGGGATAAGAACTGGCACATGTTACTTTTAGATATCAGATTTCTGTATACAACGACCAATCGCCAACGCTTCTGCAATGCACAAATAATCGGCAAGCTACTCACTTTGAACCTAGTCGTCCGACCATGTAGATAATTTAGAGGGATATAACTGGTGGGGTAGGACTGACAAGATGTTCCAATATTGGATTGTTTTAAAGAGAAGGATGGGAAAGAAATGGTAAACGAAAAAGTCACTTTTTGGAACATCAGTTCGCTTATTCTCGGATTATTAACATTTAGTTTTCGTGACTGATAAAGACAACTGATCAAGAGTTGCAGAATTTCTGAGTAAGACGAAAAGTAAGTATGAAAACGAAACGTTTAGACGCTAAAAAGTTCTTTAAACTTTTAAAACATGAACTAAGGAGGAGTTCACAATTAATTATTATATTGCAAGCTTACGACCGGGCAGATTTTAGAAGCACTCATGGGGTTGGTTAGTTATCTGTCAACTTGAAATAGAAATTCAAATGGGACTTCATGGAAAAAACTATGCGACTTTGAAGATTCGAGAGATTCGGAGTATGAAGGGGAGTAGCATAAGGGCATGACTAGTAATGAATAATGAAAGAAGGGGGACTGTGTGCTATTCTATTTTGTTTGTCATATATGAATGACGATTGTAGTCCGTTATATTCATGATCGGTCTAAATATTAGTTGGTCCCCAGCAAAGTGCCTCACGATTGATAATATGCCAACTGTCTTTCATGAGTGGTGGCATCTAGCCATGTTCCTTTTACATATGGATGACAGTGAGAGTGTATTATATTAATGATTGGATTTTTCGGTATTCACGCTTAACTGGTTTTTGGCAAGAATAAGTTCCAGAAGTGTTTCTTATATCTCCACGGCTTCGAGTTTCCTCATGTGATAGTCGACGTGTTGACCATAGGGTGAACAGTAGTGTTGCGGACTCGAATGTCTTCGATAGACCCATCTGTACTGACCGACCAGTCCTTTTAGAGAGCACAGTCTCTGATTGCCGGAATATTAGCACCTCAGATATTGGGACGGGGCGGAGCAGATACATACTGTATATTGTGTCCGAAAATCAAGGTGCAGTACAACGTGATCACTGCAAGTTGGGGGAGGTGGTAGTTGTCAATAACGCCCATCACAGTGGTGTGTAAAGACAAGGTCCAGCAATCGCGGTTCATGTTCGAAGTCACTGTGTCTATTTTACGAAAGATTGCACAAGTGCACACCGAATAATGGTCAACAGCAGGCTGTTTACAAAACATCCATCCGAAGTTGTAAACTCCATACTGTTGATATGCGGCGCGTTGAAATCTCCAACGATGAGACAACAGTTGACCATACTTCAAGGACAGATATGACTAAAGGCAAACTCGTCAGCTAGACATCATGGACTACGGTACACTCCTCTTATAGTTAATAACCCATGTCTAGATTTAATTGTACAACGAGCTATAGCTGTGCCAAGTATACCTCACATGTACCACTATCATGCGTCTCAGGTTTGCTCCTGAGATTTTTAAGGATGGTGGTCCAGTATTAGCAGTGAGATTAACTGAGGTCTTAGGTAGAATTTGGGAACTGAACGTAATCCCATCTGGCTGGTCTCGATCACTGATTGTGCCAGTCTATAAGAAAGGACAAAAGTCCTCTTGTTACAATCACAGAGGAATCAGTTTGACTAATATAGTGTCTAAAATATTAGCCTCAATAATACTTCGACGCCTAACCGAAGCTCGTGAAGAACAGACTAGAGAAAATCAGGCTGGTTTTCGACCTGGACGTGGTTGTATAGATCAGATATTCACACTACGTCAAGTTCTAGAACACAGACACACATTCAGACGCCCCACAATGGTAGTATTTCTCGACCCTAAGGCAGCATTCGACTCTGTTGATCATGAGGTTTTATGGCAGTGTTTGTCACTGAAAGGAGTACCAAAGAAGTACATTAACCTTGTAAAGGCTCTCTACTCGAACACAACTGGTAGAGTGAGAGCTTATGGCGAACTGTCATCAGAATTGATGACCTCAAGTGTTGTTCGTCAGGGCTGTCCACTCTCTCCATTCTTGTTCAACTTTGTGATCGACGTACTTTTAGAAATAACACTCTCCTCATCTAAATTTACAGGGGTTGAACTTCTACCGGGATGTTCACTTGTTGACTTAGAATATGCTGATGACATAGTTTTATTTGGTGAAGACGCTGACAAAATGCAGTCTTCTGACCACTCTAAGCAACAATGCAAGCATGTTCGGGATGCGATTCTCTCCCTCGAAATGCAAAATGTTGCTTCAGGATTGGGTTACATCGACACCCGAACTAGTGATAGGGAGTGAAGTAGTTGAGTGTGTCGATCGCCTCACTTATCTTGGAAGTCTCATCAGCCCTTGTGGTTTGGTGTGTGACGAAATCTCAGCACGGATACAGAAGGCTCGACTAGCTTTCGTCAACCTGTGTCATTTATGGCGTAGGCGAGATATCCGTCAACCAACCAAAAGACGTGTTTACTGCGCAGCAGTTCGTTCCGTCCTACTTTATGGCAGTGAAACATGGCCGGTAAGAGTAGAGGATATTCGTAGGTTACTAGTATTCGATCATAGGTGTCTTCGAAACATTGCTCGTATATCCTGGGACCATCGAGTAAGTAACACAGTTGTTAGGAAACGGGTACTAGGTAAGGATGGCAAATCAATTGATGAAGTAGTGAAACTTCATCAGTTGAGATGGCTGGGACATGTGTTACGTATGCCCAACGACCGACTGCCTCGACGTGCTATGTTCAGTGGTATAGGAGTAAGTTGGAAGGAAGCTAGGGGCGGCCAAACCAAAACATGGCACAAGTCCATGAAGTCACTGACAAGTGAACTGAGTCATATTGGTAGATGTAGACTACCTGGTTTGGGACCGCGAGATGAAAGCAACCGATGGTTAGAGAGCCTGAATGACATGGATCAAAATGGTTTGCAATGGCACAGGTGCATTCATTCTCTGTGTTCTCCCAAATTCTAATCTTCTGAATTCTTCGTGTCCCTTTCACTTTTCTCTTTCCAAATTTATTTCACTGGATTATACTCCTTGATTAACATCATCAAACCCCAATTTTTCTGATTACAGCTTATAATTTTACTACATCTAGCACTGCGGGATTTGAATCGACCACTGCATCTCTGTGCTAATGTGGTGTGGCAACTCGAACTGATGTACGTACGTACAAAGTTCTACGTTGTTACTGACTGACTGACTCTCAGATGTGCTCAATTGAACACGAGTGGTTCCCAACATGTGATATTATGCCTCCTCGCGATTTATAACTCCATCACTTCTAATACAGATGTACCTTACATAATTAGAGAACAGTCTACATCTATAATGAGCCACGTCTATGTGACAACAATGATATCGGGACTTAATCCACCTACCTTAAAACTTAGCTCAGACGTTTTATTTCTAAGACTATGAGAGTTTGTGTAGTACACATTTAAGGTGTTGTGAGAATCACTCGTTCTACCCATACAGGTCTCGGAAACATTGGGTTTCAAGACCTAACTATCCAAAAATCCTGGATCTTAAGGTTTGTCACGCTAGGCGGATCATGGATGAGCACTGTTGAGGAGTCCAACAGTGAGACGAAACGATGGTTAGAGAGCCTGAATGACATGGATCGAAATCGTTTGCAATGACAGAATTTTGAGTAAAATCGAACAATGTCCGAATATATCACTACAAGTAGTAACCACAGTGTGTCAGAGATTGGTAAACCTAAAGCATGACACTTCGATGGTCGAAAATAATGACCAGTTGCCATACGTTCATGCTGTGAGCGGAAAGAACAGTTTTTGCTCAAGAAAGGTATCGCACACAGACAATCAGCCTTCATCTCCATGTTGGTCTTGTGGGGGTTGGCATTATAAAACGTTCTACCCATATAAGGGACATTGTTGTAGCAATTGTCATCGGAAGGGGCATAAAGAAAACTGCTACAGAAAAAGAACCCATAAACGACATTCTTTGAAGCCCTACTGGAAGAAATACAGATATAGTGCTCCAACCAACAAGATATTGGTATCACATAACAGAGTACGAAGTTGCCACCAAAGAAAGTATGTGACCTTGAATATTAATAAACCGTACCCGCCTTCAGCTGGACACAGCTTCTGATATTACTTTAATCAGCCCAGAAACATGGAAGAACATTGGGAGACACAGTTTTCACAACAACGCAGTTGGCACACAGTGCATCTGGGGGGAAGTTGAATATTGTTGGAGAAGTGCCATGCACTGTTTCTAAAGCTACGGTAACAACAAATGCAACATTGTATCTTACTAAGAAGCCAGCACTAGACTTAATGGGATTAGACTTTATAGAAACACTTAAACTAGCAGATCATTCTATCAACAGTATCTGCAGACGAGTCAGTACTAACAACACCCCAGAGTGGAGCCAGAAAACTGCCATGCTACAAAGACACCAAAACGTGTTTAAAGAAGGATTGGGGGAATGTACGAAGGCTAAAGCAGTGTTAACCCTAAAACCTGCAGCTACTCCCGTTTTTTGACCCAGAAGACCCGTACCATATGCTGTTCTACCAGTGGTTGAACAAGAACTAGAACGACTTCAGAATCTAGGTGTCATTGAACCAGTGAATTTCTCAGAATGGGCCGCACCGATTGTAGTAGTAAAGAAGACTAATGGTAGCGTTCGTTTATGTGCCGATTACTCAACCGGGTTGAATGAAGCCTTAGAAACTCATCAGTATCCATTACCCTTACCTGAAGATCTTTTTGCTAAACTGAACGGAGGTAAGCTTTTTGCAAAGTTGGATTTATCAGAAGCTTATTTACAAATCCCTGTTGCTGACGAGTCTAAAAGTCTGCTTACTATAAACACACACAAGGGTCTATTCCGGTATAATCGATTACCTTTCGGAGTCAAGACGGCCCCATCCATATTTCAGCAAATAATGGATACTATGCTGCAAGGTGTTTCAGGTGCTGCAGCTTACCTAGATGATATAATAATTATGGGAGTAGATAGGGTAGACTTGGAAAAGAAGCTTGACCAGATGCTGACGCGAATAGCCGAATATGGACCTCGACTTCGTCCAGAGAAATGTGACTTCTGTATGCAAAAGTACGCTACCTTGAGTTTATAATCGACAAAGATAGAAGAAGACCAGATCCGGAGAATACCCTGGCAGTGAAAACTATGCCCAGACCGACGGATGTCCCCACACTACGATCCTTCTTGGGACTAGTTAGCCATTATGGAGCTTTTATTCCAAACCTTCATCAATTACGTGCCCCCCTGGATTACCTTCTGGTGAAGAATGTAAAATGGAGTTGGTCTGCAACTTGCCAAGCCGCTTTCGATGAAATCAAGAAAGTACCAGTCTCGGAACTGCTGCTCACCCATTACGATCCATCCTTACCCATTGTAGGGGCATCAGACGCACCAAACTACGGCATTGGAGCAGTTATTTCTCACATCATCCCAGATGGATCCGAGAAAGCGATATCACATGCGGCTAGATCGTTAACGTCAGCAGAACGTAACTATAGTCAGATCGAGAAGGAAGCATTGTCGATTATCTTCGCTGTCAAGAAATTTCACAAGATGATATTTGGACGTCAGTTCACCCTATTAACTGACCATAAACCATTACTAGCTAGTTTTGGGTCGAAGAAAGGTATGCCTGTATACACCGCTAACAGACTGCAACGTTGGGGAACTACGCTCTTGGGTTATGACTTCAAGGTCAAGTACCAGCCCACTACTGATTTTAGACAAGCTGACGCTTTATCTAGACTGATTGGTTCATAAGTAAAACAGAAAGAAGACACTTTGGTGGCAGCAATCGAGACGGAAACAGAAGTACAT
Organism: Schistosoma haematobium; assembly: GCF_000699445.3. Classification (NCBI taxonomy): domain Eukaryota; kingdom Metazoa; phylum Platyhelminthes; class Trematoda; order Strigeidida; family Schistosomatidae; genus Schistosoma; species Schistosoma haematobium. The sequence continues at coordinate 4,630,324 of NC_067196.1, read as the reverse complement.
TGAGTTTTGGAAGACGGAGTTGATGGTTTACCGGTTACTTTCAAAGCCATCAAAGAAGCCACGGGAAATGACAAGACTTTAAGAGAGGTTAGTGGTTATCTTCTCACCAAGTGGCCGAACCGCCGCTTTCAAGGAGAAATGCTACAATATTTTCGCCAACGGGACTCACTTATGATGTTCGACTCATGTATTATGTTTGGTGACAGAATTATTGTTCCAAAAGTATTACGCTACAAGGTTCTGAGACAATTCCACAGCGGTCATCCTGGTATCAATGAGATGAAAGCATTGGCTCCAAGCTATGCATACTGGCCTACGATGGATCAAGATATCGAAAACAGATGCCGCAATTGTTCATCGTGCCTACAAGCAGCCAAAAGTCCAAGCAAGTGTGAACCGCAACAATGGGAAAAGCCGAATAGCCCCTGGGAGAGGCTGCATGCAGACTTCGCCGGTCCAATACGAGGAAGAATGTATCTAGTCACAGTAAACGCACTCACTAAAATGGCCACAAATCTACGCCATGGTGAATTGCTCAGCCAGTGAAACAATCAGCAAATTATCCGACCTGTTTAGCTGCTTTGGAGTTCCGCAGACGTTGATGACCGATAACGGCTAACAATTCACTGCAGAATCATTCAAGCACTTCTGCAACGTTAATGGCATTGTGCACATACGATCTCCACCGTATCACTCTCAATCAAACGGCCAGGCAGAGCGCTCCGTGGATACATTGAAAAGAGCACTTCTGAAAGGGGGAGGAGAAGGGACAACCGGGCAGGTGATCGCAAAATTTCTAACGTCCTACAGATCCACCCCAAACCCGAATGTTCCAGACGGCAAATCTCCCGCGGAAGCCATGTTTGGAAGGCGCATTCGCACCGTCTACGATGCCATGTTGCCATCCAAACTAGTGGATGAGCGTAGTCACGACCAAAGTATCCGGAACTTCAGTGTTGGCGACAAAGTTTACATTAAATCCTACATCGGGAAGAACCGATGGGAGCCGTGCGAAGTAGTGAAAAAACTAGGAAGAGTACTGTCCAGAGTTCGAGGAGCTTTTGGGATATGTATACGCCACACAAATCAAATCCTTAAGGACAAAAGAACGGTGCAGACTCGAAGTAACCAGCCGATTTTCCCGTTAGATTTAATCTTAGACGCACCAATGCCACAAACGCCCAGGAACATCGAAAAGAAGCCTTGGACAAGGAAGACGACAAGAATAATGGGACGCCGTCGCAACCCAGTTATCAAAGTACAAGTAGATCCCAGAAAGAAATCTTATTCGTGGTAAGTGTTGGGTCGGCTTCCGGAGAATTTCAACGAAGCCTCCAGAGGCCCAACAAGGAGCCGAAGAGCCCTAGCCAATCAGAGTATGATGGAACGTTCGAGAATTCCAGCGTGGCGTGCTACCATTGGTCGGTAGCATAATATGACGTTAACGGATTGGCTGAAATAAGATGTTGATTTAAAAGACGCCAACATCTATAAATACCCTTGATTTACTGTACTAGAAAAAATCTTGGGATAAAGTGTTTTCTCTCATACTTGTGTCTTCTCTCTGGAGTTCAAGTCGCTGTGTAGTTCTAGTCTGCGGGTTACGAGAATAGCTTAGGAATCGTATATAGCGTTCAGCCTACACGACTTATCGGGATCAAAATCGTTTGCAATGGCACAGGTGCATTCATTCTCTGTGTTCTCCCAAATTCTAATCTTCTGAATTCTTCGTGTCCCTTTCACTTTTCTCTTTCCAAATTTATTTCACTGGATTATACTCCTTGATTAACATCATCAAACCCCAATTTTTCTGATTACAGCTTATAATTTTACTACATCTAGCACTGCGGGATTTGAATCGACCACTGCATCTCTGTGCTAATGTGGTGTGGCAACTCGAACTGATGTACGTACGTACAAAGTTCTACGTTGTTACTGACTGACTGACTCTCAGATGTGCTCAATTGAACACGAGTGGTTCCCAACATGTGATATTATGCCTCCTCGCGATTTATAACTCCATCACTTCTAATACAGATGTACCTTACATAATTAGAGAACAGTCTACATCTATAATGAGCCACGTCTATGTGACAACAATGATATCGGGACTTAATCCACCTACCTTAAAACTTAGCTCAGACGTTTTATTTCTAAGACTATGAGAGTTTGTGTAGTACACATTTAAGGTGTTGTGAGAATCACTCGTTCTACCCATACAGGTCTCGGAAACATTGGGTTTCAAGACCTAACTATCCAAAAATCCTGGATCTTAAGGTTTGTCACGCTAGGCGGATCATGGATGAGCACTGTTGAGGAGTCCAACAGTGAGACGAAACGGTCGTCCAGTGCTTCCAGGTTTTCCATGGTTGTATAGCTTCGATTGACTCATGATATCAACTACTAAAATTGTTATTATGTCGTCATTCAACCAAACGATCGAGAAATGCTAGTTTTACTATAGTCAACATCCAAATATGATTGGATTAGCACAGCATAGATTTGATTGTTATACGCTATATATTCCCTTGATTATTATCTTGAAGAAGTCCAGACAGGTTTGTTGGACAAAACATTGGAATTATATAAATTTCAATCGCTGAGATTATTTCAAATATAATAACTTCGCGATACTCGGCATCCAGTTTTTGTCAAATTATTCGTTTTAATATCGACGAATATTCGTATAAAATATTGTTCACTTATATATGTTGTTCTAAATCACAATACGGGAATTTTTCGAAATTAGTAAGATTTTGAGACAAACATTGTTAAATACCTAACAAACAAGGGTAAATAAAGTTTGCTATAAAATCGTCAGTGCACCTTATCTAGCGGGACAATTCATAAGTCAATATGTCAGAATTGAAGAATGATGTCTGCAAGGTGTGGTGGAAAAAGATCAACTATCCAGTCGAGACCACTTCCGCTTGATCTCAACGCACATAATGTTGTAAGATCCTTTCACGTTGCGCATATGAATCCCTTTTCATACACATTTTGTTCTGTAACTTGTTGCTTTACTTATAAGTGTGAAGTTACTATTCGTACATCTCGTCGAGTTGTTGGTTGTAACTGAGACGGTACCATTTATTTTTTGTTGTGGTTTCAGTCTTTCTTACGATTCCACTGAATTCCTCCTAAACTATTTCTACGTTGTCTCACTTAACATTTTGATTCTGGCGGCTCCCATATTGATTGATCCACCCTTTTGTGTTGCTTGGACTGTACATTTTTTGACTGCGAATTGAAGCACACTTCCAGAACACTGCGTCGTAATAAGTGATTCTTAATACCTTTGCTAATTTTATAGAGTTAATTATCAAACTAAATTTGTCATAAGTAATCGGAGTTTGATAACGCCTTAACCAGAAACACCTTTATAATCAAAGTATGTCAACTCAATCATCATAAGTGGAGTTCGAGGTTATATTTGGAAGGCTATTGGTATGTCGAAGGAACGTTTGGTCTAAGCTGGCTAGTTGTTCAAAGGGATTCGTAGAACGGTGTACCCACTCGTAATCTGGTGTGGATGTGTGACCGAACGCCTTCAGCCAGGTGAGTTCAGTAAAACTAATGCGGTCAGCGTCAAATGTCGAAGACTTACAGAACTATTGATTTCGGGGATGTTTACCACTACAAACTTTTGAAAAAAATGTTTGTGATCTCTCCAGAAAGAACAGAATTATATACCTGCACCAATAGAAACATTTATTTGTTGAAATTGTTAACTATACTATGTCTTTTACCAGTTTATCTACTTAAAGCAATTTATATATGATTAGTTATTGAATAAATTTGATGCAGTTTTGTTCTCTGAGTTGGATGGTTTGGTCGTGAAGCTCTCATCGTTCTTCTGAACGACATCATCAGTACAAGCTTCAGATAGAAGTGAAGCGTTCGAGTTTCTCCATAAGTATTTCACAGCTTGTCCTGTACACCTCGATGTTGACTGGTTCTTGTTGACCTTAAATCTTCTCCACTATTGAATAACTGGATGATGATATTTGTTTAGGTAATAATGTGCATTTAAACTGATAACAATTAATAGAATCATTCCCTACCCAAACACTTGTTTTAAATTTCGAATGGGCAAGAGCATGGGTGTCTGAACCGACCTCCACAGTTAATTCCAAACCACTTTAGTTTGGAAATAACAAAACGGATATCTAAATATTTTGTCGATACTGTCATTCGATTTCGGGACTGAGTAAACAACACATTTTGCATTCCATTTCAAGATTAAGAAATCATAACTATCTGGTTTCTTCAAAATGATTAGAACTGTTTAACAAATAATTAGAACACGCATCTGCTTGGGACTTAAACCAAGTTCTCACAACTACTTAAATTAATCGATGATACACTATTATTTCTCAAAATGACATTATTAAGACGCGAGAGAAACTAACATATTAATGTCATTACTAGATAATCCTTAACTTACGAAGTGATCTTCGGTTTTCACACACTTGCTATTTAGTATCTCTCCAACTTGTTCGATAAAGATGGACAAAATTTTCGTCTTATTTAATATAATCGGCTATTAGAGTAATTTGATTCTTAATTGTTCTCGAACCCTGGTGACCAGAAAAGAAACAACACCAGTTTAGGTACAAATGGCTGTGAAAATGGTGGTAGTGACTTGGAACCTTACTGTGAAAAATACAGTGACATCCAAAGTTGGTAATAAACAGAACAAAACTAGATAAGTCTCCAGAAGTAGTGTTAAAATTCTTTTGATATCAGATGTACGTTGATAACAGAATATCAAGACTGAGCTGTATGGCATACTACGAGAGGAAACATTGATATAGGGTTTTACCTGTGAAAGTGTCCAGTACATTGAGCAAACAATCCATCTCCCTCAAGGTTCGAATCAACGTTGCTAAAATGTGATGGTGTACGGCTATCCACAAGATCAATGACTGCAAACAATACTGCTGTAGAGAAACTGACTAAAACTTGTGAAATATCACCATTGACCGAATTTCACCAACTACAGGATTTTATATGATTAATAAACTTAGCTATACATACCTGCATCAATTACCATAAGCTGTTTATGTTGTGAACTTTTTAATGCCTTTCTACACAACATTACCAACACTTCAAGAAGTGATCTATTTGGAGTATGTGGTGATCTTGTCTAGGAGGACAATGAAAGCTTCGTAACTAAACTATCCAGCTAAAAAAACACTTTCAAAAATCCTTCTAAGCTATAAAGATCCTCTTGAGTAGATGTCAACAACAATAATCTTAAGCATGCACATTTATAATCTTAGTAATGTTGAATACAGTTCAATGAAATAAAAGTACACATGACAGATTGATAAATTAGTATACTAGAGCCCGTTTAATCAAATAGATTGTTGTGGGATGTCTCAGACTGTGGTATAGAGTGATATCCTCTGATAAGGCATGAAACATAGCTTAGACAGGAACTCATTTGGAACGAATTCAAGTACTGAGACTACATAACTATGCTTTGATCTGATCGCTTATAACTGTCTCGATACGCAAACCCAGGTTGATATAGGATACCAAAAGGCGGAGCTCATCAAAACATTTTTCTATGTACAGTTATCAAAAATGAAAATCACTTATTGATCGTTAAATTCTATTTCGTCTCAGCCTTTTTTTTAAAATCTTGTTTGTTTTTAGTCAATTTTAATGTTTTAATTGAAGTTTTATTGATAACTTTTGATTTTTTCGGTTTCTCAGTACTGTTGGCAGATTTTTTCATTAGCTGTTTAGGTACTACATGGTTGTTAGTTTTCTTTTTTGTTGTCTTTGCTTTTTGTTGTTTCTTAGAAATTTTTAAAGATTTTGATAAATCAGTCATTTCGATATCAGAATTTCCTTCGAAATTCTGTCTATATTGACTCACAGTATCGCGACATTCAGGGGTCATGTTCGTACGAACCACTGAACAATAAATTTGAACTGGGGATTGAATAATATATTTATTATAAACAAGAAGAGGGTACGTAGAGTGACCAAGTCCGCATAGCCGAGCCACGTGTTATCTGTCGCCAAGGGGCTACTACTACCACTGCTACTCATTATAATCTTACTGTTATTGATAAGCTGAAAGATTATTCCGGAATAAAGCCACAGGAACTGGTTGGGAAATATGTTTTATTATTTCAAAGTTTTCAGGTACATTTTCAACACATACAGTATTTGAGTTTCAAAAGAACTGGGTGGTTTAGTATCAACAACTCACAGTCACCCTAAAAACGATAGTTTCAATCAGGGGACGGCATAAAGGTATGCTACGTGTTCTCGCGCACATGTTATGTGTTATTAAGTATTTTGGATTTTGTTATATATCAGCCATTAACAGCGTTTTTGCCGTCACACGTCAATTTTCGCATTGTTATTGCTTGGTTCATGGCTTTTATTCCAGTTTATTAGTAGCTTGACGTAGTTGCTGCCCACAATCTGGGTAAAAGTTTAGTCCGTCTAATGTGGTTAGTTGTATCAACCTAACCTCAAACAAGTGAAATCCGCTATTTATCAAGTCAGAAATAGATCACAATCACATTTTACAAAGCGAAAATGAGCTCTAAAACAATTAACATTTAGTTCACTTCGTTACTAAGGTGGTGATGAACTCTTGTAAATATAGTGGCTTATTAAGTGTAGGTTGGGGCAGTTCTGCGTCAAACTATCTTTGAACATCGTGTACGTTTCTAGTATATAACCATAAACAGTTCTATCTACAACAAGTATCATCATTTTTGACGGAACTGAGAGAGAAAAATTGTATGAGCAATAATTGACGTTGATAGCCATTTCTGCATACTTCCTGAACACATATAGCAGTCTTTTGAATTGCTGTAATCCAAATCTGAGCCCATTAAATAATTGAAATAAATGTATGGTTCATAACATAAGTCATTTTATGTTGAGATTTTACCTGACTATCAGAAGTAGGCGAAGATAAAACAAAGCTAGAACTACCTTGATATGTTAAAACAAAGTAAGGAGTTTATATGTGCGATAATAAAACCATACAAACGGTTACAAGGTTAGTTGGGATAGGTAAAGATAGTGCCGTTTACGTAAAGTGTCATGTGAATGAAATGTCCCAAATCAAAAATTTTGGCTGAGCTTCAGCCCATAAGAATAAATACGCATGTATAAATGATCTAGTCATTTTAAATTATTATTAACCAAATGGAGTGTCCGCTTTATATTCATATCACTCTGAATGTTTGATATGACAGTGTATTATCTCAGATATTTCAAAATACTCGTCATTTTAATGATACTCAAACACTATTTTGTTTGAAACAGTGAAAGCGAGTTCTTGCTGTGATATCAATTCAAGGCACTTGGCGGGTTGGTGGTTTTTTTAATTGTTCTTACTTTGTTTTCTCGTACCATGACGTCCGGTTTATCTATCTTGACTAACTAGGTTTTATCACCCTATTATAGTGCATCGGCAGTTATTCTCCATAGTTTACAAGGCGGAAAACCAGCATGAGTACTTAATAGCCTTCTGACGAACTAATTAAAACCAGATAGTTTCGGCGAGACTATAATTATAAAGACCTTCCCACATTACTGAAACCTACATATAAAACTCCTTCAGAATAATAGGGTAGAAATAGGGTTATTAATTAGTTTGGGATGGTGGGAATGGGAGTTTGGGTTAGATATAGGTGTTACTATTTACGTTCCTGGTTTTCATTACTGAGATCACCTTTGGTGCCAAAATGCTAATTAGTCATCCGGATAAATTAAGCCTGCGTCAAAGCTTGGAACCCGCTGTCTGATATCTGATCTGGTTGTCTAAAAGTTATAACCTCATTAATGATTCCTTTACTCTCTCAGTTGATTATTACGGTATGGTTCCAGGTCTTTAGCGTTGTGATGGCTGTTTGTTGGTAACCTTAAGAAGCATCAGCTCTAGAAAACTCAGTTTAGAAAGCTAACCCACAAATTATCAGGCAACTTACAGATTCGGTACGAAGACCGTGTTGTACGTAAACACTCAACTAACGAATTTGTTTTGAATCATTGTCTTCTGTTGCTATTCAGCGTTCTTGTTAGAAACTTCCGCACTGTTCCCCTCCGCAACGTGGGTTAAACGTATGCATCTAGGTAATCAATCAATTTAAGGTGCCGCCTCGTATAAATTTGCGCATAATTAAGAGTGTAGTTTTAATCCGATTGTATGTTATGATTAGCCAATTGAAGAATAGCTATATTTGGTTACTAGAATGCTACGACGCAATATGACAGTAAACACGGCATGATACGTAAGCTAAATCACAAGGAACACTTACCGATGCAAATTGTTTATTAAAGTATTTGATTCGAATCATTGTAACCAGATAGCATTTCTCTCACCTTAATTCCTGTCTCTAAATTCGTCCCGATTTTTTATAAGTTTGCGAACAAATGGGTTGAGAAGCATCATTGCATTATAGCTTATGTCAGTTCTGGATGTGGACTTTTATCCTAATCCGTAATCTTGACATACAACCCTAACATCCAACCCAAACCCTTATACATCATAGCTGATGTTAAATGATGACATGGTTATAACCCTGATTCGAAACACTTCTTAGACTTCTAGTGTGTAAATTCAACCTTTTTCTTCTACTATAATGAATAACTTAACATGTGAAGAGTAATCTATCATTCCAAAACCACTATTCCACTTATTCTATTGCTTTTTACCGTTAATCGTCTTATAACTCGGCGGCGTTTTCCGAGTGGCTGGTTAGTCGCTAAGGGTCGTCGGTATAGTCCACTCTTACCTAACTTGATATTCACTCGTTCCAGCGAGTCCGCTCCTTTAGGACAAAGGCTTTCCCTATTACTCAAGATATACCGACCTGTAAATAAATCTATTCGCCTGGATCAGTGCGGTGAAGTCTTAAGACTACCCACATCGAATAATGAAAGACATGGAACTGTAACTAAACATCAAGACGTAAGTGCCAATAAATTAATTGATTTGGATTAGGTCGCCAAAACGATAAGTTGGTTACAGTGTGTTTATCGCATTTGGGGCTTAGGCCCGAATTCACAAGTAAAGCGTACAGGGATAACCGGATTTCCGAGACAATTTTACACATTTTGTTACTTTGGCTATCACTGGTAAGATTATGATCCTTCCGGTGTAAATAACTTTCATTTACCATCCTTGGTAGGAAGTAGACGAAACAGTCGCCCACACCATTGACTTTCTACTAACATTTTAACTAGTCTCAGCACAATGTGGGAAAAATTAACAGCTACTGTTAGACATTGCTACCAGTGCATGAAAGAAATCTGCACAGGACTGACTTCTGTTGCCTTTCACAACTCAGGTTGGGGCCCCGGACAAGATACGACTCAGCGGTTTGGGACATTATCCGACGCTGTTCGGAATAGAAGCCAGTGGGGGTCCTTACATGATCATTTTTTACTTTGCAAAAGTGAGAGGAACTATAAATGAAAGAAAAACCAGACGAAGACGCCACAGAGTCCTCTGATCAACGCACAGTAAACATGCTTTTCAGGGCAACAGATGAAGATCGAACTTGTAGTATTTCACTAGTCTTGGATAGACAACAGACATCTATGTTGAGACTTTCTAAGGATATAGTCAACCCTATCTGTTGTCCGATCTGCATTAGTGTGGGAAAGTTGAGGGAGGCCAGTTCGAATGGCATACGTGGTTTCAGAAAGGCTGGTTCGGAATTCTTAGTGATAGCATTCAACTTTCGACCAGTCAGTGACTTGAAAACCATAGGTGACCTGCTTTGAGTTGCAAAATAAAGCAACGGACAAGTGACTCAATGTAAAGTAAAAATGAGTATTAACAAGTAGTCTTGAGTATGACTTGCGAAATTGAGAATTAAAGCGCGAATGGTTTTTCTGATTGTGGTCAGAAGACTGCATTGTGTCAGCATCAAACAGAACTATATTATCGAGGTATTCCAAGTCAACAAGTGAATCTCTCGATAGGAAAACTCCTGAAAAGGTAAGCAATCAAAGTGTTACTTCTAATAACATGTCAATGACAAGTTGGATAAAAATAGAAGAAGCAGATGACCCTGATAGTTCTTCACAAGCTCTGACTCAACTAGAAATGTTCGAGAAGAGAGCCTGTATGATGTCAATGTACTTCTTTGGGATGTCTTTCAATGATAGACACCGCCACAGAACCTCACGATCTTCGTAGTTGAACTCCGTATTAAGGTCAAGAAATATAACTATAATCGGACATCGAAAAGTATGTCTGTTTCAGAACCTGGTGAAGGGTGAATACTCGGTCTATACATAATCGTTTACGTCTGAAACCAGCCTGGTTTTCTCGGGTTTGCTCCTCACGAGCTCTAATTAGACGTCGAAGTATTAACGAGGCTAATATTTTAGACATCTTAGTTAAACAGATTCCTCTGTGATTGTCACAAAACGATTTTTGTCCCTTCTTATAAACTGAGATGATCAGCGATCGAGACCAGTCAGATGAGATTTCATGCAGTTCTCAGGTTCTAGCTAAGATTTCAGTTAACTTAACCGGTAAAGCTGGACTAACATCCCTAAAGATCTGAGGACTTAATCCATCAGACTCTGATGCTCTCTTGGGTCGGATCATCTACAGCCTTTACAATTTCACCACGAGTTGAAAAACTTATATTAATTTTCCATTGATATTGCTTTGTAATGGTGTGTAACCGACATGTGACTGTAGGCCGCTAAGGCATTCTGCTGATTGTTCCGACCTCCTGAATTGAAAGTGAATAGCAGTATAATCATTTTCCAGGATAGTCTCACTAACAGTCAGATTTTTGATGCCCGTTTGCATGATAAACCTTAACAGTTAACTATTTTAACCTATCACCGCTGCCTACCATCTCTACTGCCTTCGCTACTGACCGCTCCCCACGATCATTGAGTAGGTTTTTTGTCACCCTAAGTCTAAGCTGCCTCTGTTTCTCATCGTGTTCGAAGCCGGACGAGGTGATTTACCGAGCGTATATCGGTTTAGTAGATCCCGCCAAAATCCACTGATTTTTCCTAACCTTTAGGTTTAAGTTACGAGTCTGTCAGTCAGTAACAACGTAGAACTTCGTACGTACGTACGTACGTACATCAGTTCGAGCTGCCACACCACATTAGCACAGAGAAAGTTACGAGACTAGTAGAGATTGTTATAGATGCAAAAGAAGTGAAGTTAGATAAATCAATGCCGCATTTTGAGCCACTTGACGTAAGGTTCAAACATAAAGCGATGCAGCACGTCGTTTAGAGCGCTTTTTTAAGAGACTGAAAGTAACATTTTTTGTACTCGCATAGTTAGCATTAGTGGCGCATGAGGATTGAGTCATTAGAGAGGAGGGAAGGTGGTGAGAAGCTTATGATGTGTTAGCTCTGTACTCCAAAAGATCTTGCATTCGGAGTCGAAGAGTTGTGTAATAAGGTAAGCTTGGTCTTTTTAGGACCGACCTTTCCCAAGCCATTCATTTCGTTGTGAGAAGGCAGCATCACTCCAAGTGCTGGTTGTCTAAAGGAAACAACTTACTATCGTCACACCTCAGCACAGTCGGCAGCACGACCTCTTCGAACCATAGGTTTGCCGCTTTTAGACTTACTGTTCCCCAACCAACCTACTTGATGCGGTAGGACCTAAAGAAGTAACTGTTCCACACAATATAGCTCGATTGGGTCACTACGATAGGCAAGCCTCACTACAACGTCAATATAGTGGCTACAGTGGGTTGTTCATTGAAGAACAATACATATATAGATTTCATTCAGTTTATAGGTTTATTTTAAGGTTTATGAACAATAACAGTTGTTTATGGCTGATTTGAAGTCCCAACTTAAACTGGTCCTATGTCGTATATGTGTTGACGATGTACAATCTCAAACCACAACCTATAAGAAATAAATCAATATCAACTAGATCGGAATTGTGTTACAGCAAATTATTTAGTGTGAACATCATACATGGAATTTCAATACCTTTACAATGGTTTGTGTCAATGACAAATACTTTAAATATTCTATTCATTTTTTCTTGGCATGCAACTAGTTCAAGATCAAAAACTTCATCTGTAGAACTTGTATTTTTGCTTAGTGGGGAGGAGAAAGAAGAGGATTAAAGTCATTTTGTTCACGGTATTGAAGTTGGAGTCCCGAATTATTAGCACAGTACACAAACGCATCAACGTTCTTGCTTATTTAAATTTTTTACAAGTGTTCTGAACTCCATGGAGAGTCAAGAGCGACCAACTTAACCAAATTAAAAACCTCTAGATTGAATGATAACTTATTATTTCAACTCTTCGAAAAAGTTGACTAGATGTTTGTAAAATGGATGACGCTGTCGTAACACTGTAAAATAGCCCGGTCCATCCAATTTATTAAATTATTACTGTCGTATGGTAGTTGCTTTTGCTACCGGTGAATAATGAATCCTTTTAAAAATTGCGAACTTTTGTGTAAATTTTTGTTTAAGATTGGTCATGTCAGTTGAGTTACCTGAAGCTAAAGCTGATACTCTCCAAGAAGTCTTCTCAGACAAGTTCCAGTATATCAATCTAGATCATTATAATATTTATCATTTCGAGGAAATTTTGATTGATGGTCGACGATATCAATTCCGATTATCTTCAAAAGGTGATTTAATGACAGTGGTCACTCATATAGCTGGAAGAGCTGTTCTTTTGGTATCTGTATGGACAAATATGGATTATGAGAAACGTTTACGTGAAATCCATCAGCACATTTTAGAAATGGAACGTACTGGGACTATTCCTATCGATTTTCGAGGTATTATTGATTTTAATTTTTCACATTACAAAATATATGGAGTCGATTATTTTTAATGAATTCGTTTCCAATCGTTCCTGGTATTCTCATTATTAAATGTTAAACATTATTTACATTTATCAGGTAGTCAAGCTATTGTTTCTGTCACCTGATGTATCGTCTCTCAGTTTACTATTTATTGAATTTACCGAGTCTCATGCGTCAACTCTCACACTCTTTTCACTACCGATTTGAATCGTGAATAAAAGTAAACCCAACACTTGTATGTTCCAATCTGACTCATTTGAAAACATGTTCTGAATTAGAATTCTCATTTTCCACAAACGGTATTTGAAAATCGTTCATATGAATTGGAATTAGTGTATAAATAATGTAATTGTTCTTTAATTTACACAACATACCTACTTAATAACCGAACTAAGGTCACGAAAATTTGGGTTATGCTAATCGTATACCGTTCAGAATACTCTCCATTTGTGACAGTATACTTATCCCATATTCGTCTAAATTGTTGAAAACATCTCTGGAGCAACTTAAAAGCCATACATTTCTGTTACATCGTCTTTCACACTTTATTGTTCGTATCATACTATTGTTGCTCTCACATAACCATTTTGAATTTCGTGGATCAAAAGAAATCACACGGAACTCAGTCTAGATAGTAATAAAGATTATCTGACGTGATGAATTGAATCAATTATTGGACAGCAACTCACGAACAATCACTTACGAATGTGCAGGTGCATTGTTGTAATTGAATAGTCAGTCAGTAACAACGTAGAACTTCGTACGTACGTACATCAGTTCGAGTTGTCATACCATATTAGCACACAGATACAATTGTCTATTCAAATCCCGTAGTGGTAGAGGTAATAAGAGTATAAGCAGTAATCGGGAAGAATTCAGAAGATTAGAATTTGGGAGAACACAGAGAGTGAATGCACCTGTGCCATTGCAAACGATTTTGATTCATGTAATCCAGGCTCTCTAACCATCGATTGCTATCATCTCGCGGTCCCCAACCAGGTAGTCTACACCTACCAACATGACTCAGTTCACTTGTCAGTGACTTCATGGACTTGTGCCATGTTTTGGTTTGGCCGCCCCTAGCTTCCTTCCAACTTACTCCTATACCACTGAACATAGCACGTCGAGGCAGTCGGTCGTTGGGCATACGTAACACATGTCCCAGCCATCTCAACTGATGAAGTTTCACTACTTCATCAATTGATTTGCCATCCTTACCTAGTACCCGTTTCCTAACAACTGTGTTACTTACTCGATGGTCCCAGGATATACGAGCAATGTTTCGAAGACACCTATGATCGAATACTAGTAACCTACGAATATCCTCTACTCTTACCGGCCATGTTTCACTGCCATAAAGTAGGACGGAACGAACTGCTGCGCAGTAAACACGTCTTTTGGTTGGTTGACGGATATCTCGCCTACGCCATAAATGACACAGGTTGACGAAAGCTAGTCGAGCCTTCTGTATCCGTGCTGAGATTTCGTCACACACCAAACCACAAGGGCTGATGAGACTTCCAAGATAAGTGAGGCGATCGACACACTCAACTACTTCACTCCCTATCACTAGTTCGGGTGTCGATGTAACCCAATCCTGAAGCAACATTTTGCATTTCGAGGGAGAGAATCGCATCCCGAACATGCTTGCATTGTTGCTTAGAGTGGTCAGAAGACTGCATTTTGTCAGCGTCTTCACCAAATAAAACTATGTCATCAGCATATTCTAAGTCAACAAGTGAACATCCCGGTAGAAGTTCAACCCCTGTAAATTTAGATGAGGAGAGTGTTATTTCTAAAAGTACGTCGATCACAAAGTTGAACAAGAATGGAGAGAGTGGACAGCCCTGACGAACAACACTTGAGGTCATCAATTCTGATGACAGTTCGCCATAAGCTCTCACTCTACCAGTTGTGTTCGAGTAGAGAGCCTTTACAAGGTTAATGTACTTCTTTGGTACTCCTTTCAGTGACAAACACTGCCATAAAACCTCATGATCAACAGAGTCGAATGCTGCCTTAGGGTCGAGAAATACTACCATTGTGGGGCGTCTGAATGTGTGTCTGTGTTCTAGAACTTGACGTAGTGTGAATATCTGATCTATACAACCACGTCCAGGTCGAAAACCAGCCTGATTTTCTCTAGTCTGTTCTTCACGAGCTTCGGTTAGGCGTCGAAGTATTATTGAGGCTAATATTTTAGACACTATATTAGTCAAACTGATTCCTCTGTGATTGTAACAAGAGGACTTTTGTCCTTTCTTATAGACTGGCACAATCAGTGATCGAGACCAGCCAGATGGGATTACGTTCAGTTCCCAAATTCTACCTAAGACCTCGGTTAATCTCATTGCTAATACTGGACCACCATCCTTAAAAATCTCAGGAGCAAACCTGAGACGCATGATAGTGGTACATGTGGGGGTCGCCATGTTAAAAGATGTTTTTCTGTATGCTTAAAGTTAGTGTTTGCAAGGAACAGGCGGTTATATGAGCATAGCTGCAACAGACGGTCGCCATTATCTGTTCTTTGAGCTACGACACCATAAGATCCACCTAGGTGTCTTTCCCTATCGCTTAGTTTACCTACTTGAGCATTAAAGTCACCGGCCACTATTACTACATCCGAGCGCTTAGCTTTTCGGAGAAGGTCCGAAAGCTTTCTGTAAAACTCATCTTTTACATCATCTGGGCTGTAGTCAGTGGGAGAATAGGCAGAGACGACGAATAGGCAACGACGAGTGTCCCTATCTTTCCGGATTCTTACTGTTCCGTTCAGTCGGACAGCGCACAAACGACTGTCTACTGGGATCCACTCTAAGAGAGCTAGTTCTGCCCTAGGGCTCAATGCTATACCTACGCCGGCGAGGCCACGGGGAGCAGAATCAGGGCTTCCAGATACACGAAGCGTAAATCGAGTCGGTTCTTTATTTTGGCATGGTGAGGTCAAATGAATGACGATACTTGGATCCTGTATGCGCGTTTCGGAGACGCAGCACACATCGATGGCGCGAGATTCTAAAGTTTTAGCTAAGGAAGCCTGCTGTCCTATTTGGCAAAGTGTTCGTACGTTAAAAGCTCCTACGTGTAGTTTAGAGCGTGGTTTCAGGAGACCAGGAATGGCGTTCCACGTACTCAAATCGTTTGCCCTAGCGGTGCGAGGTGATAAAGAGACGTGAGGAGGGTTAGTCATGGAGATAAGAGAGGTATTATGGGGTGTAGGAAGGATTTGAATGTGACCAACTTGGTCTCGTGTGCTGTTACGGGTATGAGGGCTGATGTCACTTCCCGGCTGCCCACACCGTGGAAGGGTATTACCTGAGGAACCTGAAAAGGAAATTGGATTAGTGTTGGTCTTAACGACCTGGGAGCGTGACCGCAGAGCCCAAGGAACAACTGCTTGAGGCCGGTCGCGCACGGCCTTTCTGTGGAAGGTTTTTGACATGTTAGCTCCGTTCTTCAAAGGGCCTTACCGCCGGAGACGGAAATCCGTGAGGTAAGGTGAGGTGTGCATTTTTAGGGTCGACCTTTTCTAACCCCACCCCTCCTTGTGGGAAGGCAGCATCGCTGTCATGCTGGTTGTCCGAGGGAAACACCTCACTGCTGTCACACCTCTCTACGGTCAGCAGTACGACTTCGCCCTCAGACCTTGAGTTGCTGCTTTTAGTCTTACCGTTCACCAATCGACCTGCCTGGCATGGTAGAACCTACAGGAACATATGTTCCAGCCAATATAGCTCGGTTGGGTCATCACGATAGGCAAGCCCGACCACCTCGTCAAGGTAGCAGCTTCGGTCGGGAATTGAATAGTCATCTATCAGCATCGCACAAATCCTATCTAACTTGAAGATGTTGAGAATTTTTACATAAGGACAACATTTTCGGACGAGTGTGTTTGCAGATATCGAAATAAATTTTATAATAGTTTCACTTTATTTAGTATTGTACGTACTTCGCATATTATGTTCGATGGATTTAAGTAACCATATGTCTGATTCAACCATTACTCCACTGAGCTGTCATATAATAGGAAATGATTACTAACCATGTGTTTTAATGAAATCTATCTCAGTAACCAATTACAAGTTGGTATATTCAACTTAAAGCCATACTTTTATGTAAGGTCTAATGATACCTGCTATTTGAGTGTCTAAATTAGAGCTGGATCAGCTTTTAAACCAATCACTTCAATAATAATTAAAATATACTGTTATTAGTCGTTTACCGACTGTAAACAGAAAAACATTGATAAAGATATTTTTTTGTAAATAAATTGGTCGTTTTGACACAAATTATTATTTTGATATTTTATCTAATAAGACATACACGAACGGAAAAATGATCGATTTTCGAAAATTAGTGTATATTTTCATTACCCCCCAAATACTCTGGTACGGGCGAAAGTGTGGAGAGTCAGCTCTCCCTCTCGAAATACTCCCACATGGCCACTTGCATACAAGTACTGTCAGGGAAGTCCTACTCACTGCCTTCTCGTGGTGAGGGTGTTGTTTACGAAATTGAGAAGACAAAAATCTACTGACCAGAGCTTTAACCGGGTTGTTGGACACAGAGAGTCCACCTAGGGGAGTTGGAAAACCCTGACTCAAAACCAATGGTGCACATAGACTCCAGGACCCTAAGGAAACAAATAGCGTATGAACCAATCGTTGGTCACCGGTTACCATGGGACTGCATCTCCTGACGTTGCTCCACTGCCTTATGGGTCATAGTTTAGGTCGAAGGCTCTGGGTGTGGCTGCCTAAGGAAACCACCTGCTTCGGTTTGTCACCTGAGCAGTATCTCAGCTCTCACACGAATCGAATGATTTATGTGGAGCATACCTATTTGGTGCCTCCTTGTACCAATATTTATGTGTTTAAATTAATAATAAATCATTAGATATCATTATTTGTCAACTAACCTAGTTCACAACCTAATTCACAATGGAAAATCATAAATGGATCTGAAATATAAGTATATACGCTACACATTTCAATGTGAACGAATTCAAAGCACACGTTTGTAAGGAAGGGATACAAAAAATGACACAGGTTTAGTAAATAATATAATTAGTGAGTACCGTATTTTTTGATCACATATACAAATAGCAGTTTGATTAAATTCACCTTTCGTTATAGACCCAGGAAAATTGAAAGGTCTTCGTGAGAAAATATTCAGATAGATCTAGTCAACCAAACCTATTGATCCGTTACATTTGATGAGGTAATTTTTATGATTCTGTTAACTAGTAGACTGATCAACAACTAGATGAACACAAAAATTTTCACTTAAAAATAATCTGAGACTTAATTTTTTATTGTATTCCGATTCAAATTAATAGTGTAGCTTATTAATACCTTTGAAAAAGTATATGTCCGAGTTTTTTGAATACGTAATGTAGATTACTTCATAGGTATTTTTCTTCTCAAATGTCAGATAGTTCATTCTTAACATGTTTCAAGAATTACATAGTTGTGATGTAAGTAGGTCATTTAAAATCACATAAAGTATCATAAGTTGGTTAGTTCAATCTCTTGTTATTGTATAATAGGTTGGATTCGCTGTGACTAATTTATTGTTTAAATTAATTGAACATATTCATTCGAATACTTGGTGGATTATCAAAATATATACTACTTAATTTATGGTTGTGTATACGTATACATTTGAGTAAAATATATGAAGGTGAAGAAAACATAACTTTCTCCTATATTATTTTTGTCTCTAGTTTTATAAATTAAGAAGGTACGTATTATTTAAATTCACTTGGTATTATTTATTTGAATCTTCCCATCACTGTTTAGGATTGCAATTTGCATATGTGCATACTGTGCGTATTGCCTCGATATTGCCTTAATTCACAAGTATTATAAGCAAAGATGGCGTTTGGAGCGAACGGTACTGTATTCGAGTCCCCGAGTGAACATCAACTCTGGGATGCAAGTACATCCAGCTGACGAGTCCCAGATAAGACGAAACGTGCGTCCTGGATTCCACTGCTAGCCACTATCCATCTTTGCTTATAATGTACGCATTATTAGTTGTTTCAATACTTTTTAGTATGGATATGGTACACTTTTCTCTTCATTATGAGCATTCAGATTGCATATGTAGTTTACTTATAGGGTGTATAGTGTAATGTGACACCATATATCCCAACTCAATATCCATAATTTGACGTAAGATATATGATGCTATCTTTTCACAATAGGATAGTATGCTGTGTTGAAAAAATCACAGTATGTAGTTTAAGTTTGAAATTTTCTTAAGTTTTTCAACTTTTCAAAGTTGTTGATAAATCCCAATCTCATGATGATGCATTTATCTCACTGTTCATCTTGGTAAAAAAAATTTCCCATGAAATCAATGTTGATATACGTCGAAAATTTCGTCCTGGTCAGTTAAATAATCGGTTAATATTTTAAACGTGATTTCCTATGGACAACAAAATAGATTCAGCTGGAAAAAAAGTGGATTGATTTCAAAACGTTCACATGTTCCAGGTGTTACAGTTTCCTGCATTAACGGTTGTCATTGCCTCATATAGAACAGGTCGCTTGTATCTAAAAAAATAAGTAGATTTCCGGTAACTGGTCAAGTGTTGGTTTCACTGTTGTCTATCAGTATCTAGATATTGACAGATGTATCATCAATAATAACACTATCACTGAAACTTTAAGATTTGTAAGTTGTTCTGTAAATAGGGTCAAGTGTTTGTGTTATGATCATGGACATTCAATTCACATAAACACGCTTCCCATACACTTACCCAACAAGCTATGCAAGTGAGGAGACTGAAATGACTAGGATGATTTACTCGACAAAAACTGAATAAACTTGTTCGAAAGCTATTGGTATTAATGCATGTGTCCTTCTAACTCAGATAAGAATATCCAGGGTAAGACTTTGACTAGAAGCACAATCACTGTCCCTTAATAGCGTGTCTCGCTTATGACTTCTCACGTACCTCTTAGCTTTGAGACATAAGGAAGTAATATGTCTAGACCCACTCACCCAGCCTGATAGCGCGCTGTCAAGGATTCTTAGATAAATAGTTGAAACTTTCACCCAACTCTCACATGCTTACATAAAATCGTCAGGTGATATTATTATTCTTAAACAAATTTACTCGTGAACTAATTCATTTTTCTGAAATAGTTTATTCTTTCGACTAGCAACCGCTAGTTCTCAAGTTTGAATCTCACTCCATTTACCTTTGTACAACTAAACTGTAACTCCACCATTTACATATATTTGTATACTTACCAAGTGGATTATAAAGAAATATTTTATTTCATCAGTGAGTAGCGATTCGCATTACCTGTGTTTGTACGTCATATATATCTCATGAAAATGCAATCGGACGGTTATCTTATATTCATATTTGTTTACCTCCTTTTAGGTATGCTTGGTCGAGGAGGTGGAGGAAATGAACAAACAGTATCATGATTCTTAACTTGTCTCTCTCTCTCCCTCTCTCTATATATATATTCAATGTACTTAAACTGTGTCGTGCACTTTTTTTCTTTTAAATTATATTTCCTTGTCTTGTACATATGTATATTTCGAGAAATACGATCTTTCGTTATAAAAATGTTATTTTTCTTTTATACCTTATGTAATATGATTGCATAGTTACTTATTTTTAGTGAGATTGTCTCAGATTAATTTCCTTTATCTTGCCCCATATCGTACGTTGTGGCATTTCTTCATACATACACACAAATAGTTTTTCATCCTGTCTATTCGAGATATCCGTCTATCAATTAAGGGACGAGTATACTGCACAGCAGTTCTTTCTGTTCTACTTCACGGCTGCAAAACGTGGCCATTAAGAGCAGAAGATACGCGTAAACTACTAATATTTGATCACAGATGTCTTAGAAATATTGCTCGCATCTGCTGGGATCACCGGGCAAGTAATATTGAGGTTGGACTCAGGTTATTAGAGAATGATGGTAAATCAGTTGACGAGGTTGTGAATCTTCATCGACCGAGATGGTTGGGTCACGTGTTGTGCATGCTTGCCTGAACACCGATTACCACGACGCGCAATGCTGATTAGTGTTGGCGATTGTTGGAAGAATGTTAGGGGTGGCCGAACCACAACGTGGTATCAATCAAAGAAGTCACTAACTTGTGGTGTGAGCCATGTGGACGGTAGATGCAGACTACTTTGTTGGAGTCCGTGTGACTATCATAACCAATGGTTGGAGACTGTGTGTGTGTGTGTGACATGGCTGAGAATCGATTACAATGGTGTCGGTGTATACACTCTCTGTCTTCCCTTAAACTATGAGATTAAAATTGCTTCATATCTTTCTCTTCTAAATTACCATCATTGAATTGATTACTTCTATGAATCTGGTGTTCATCTTGTTGTGCTAATGAGTGGGGCGTGGCAACTTGAACCGATGCATATATGTTCCTGGTCCTATGTTATAGCTGACTACTGAATATTGAACGAAAACCAGAAGGATCACGATGTCGATTATTTGACTGAATACTCAGCAAACGAATAATATCAAATTGAAGTATGAGTCAACTAATTTGAATAAAATGTATAGAATTTTCAAAACAATCGACACATTAATCTGTAGATACGGTTTAGTTTTGATATAAAGGGGATCTTATTCAATAAAATGACTAAAGCATTTCAAAGAGCATCAGCTGTCTTGTAGTTTGTTTTAATTCTGTTTTGTTTTGGTTTTTTGGAGTTCTTAGGAATAACTTTTCGATGATAGCGAAAGTATCGTCAACATATTTGGGCCAAATTCCTCGTGTAATATCATAGGCAAAATATTTGACATGAACAGGTAAGCTACAATCAAGGACAAAACTATTGTAATTACAATAGTAGTCATGAACATAAAAAATTATGACACAACCTTTAAGCATCTATTCGCAGGACTCAATGATAAATGCCTAGGCTTTATCAGTGGTTTACCATGGATTGATACCTTAGTTCTACCATACCGCCATAGTACAACTGAAGAACCTCAAAGAATCTCAAAATAACTTGGAATTATAGCATACTACAAAACAACTGATACTTTTTGAGATGCTTTGTTTCGTATAAAGGATATGATTCTTTTTATGACACGTAACTGTGGCTACAGATTCGAGTATGTTGATTATGTTGCTTTCTATGTTGGAGTTTCATCTGGTGAAATCTTAACTGATGTTAAAGAACATCAAAGCTGCACAAATAAATCATCTGATAATCCTGTAGAACCTAAAAGGTTCCAAATTAGATCAGCAATAAAAGTGGAGGGCATCTTCAATAACCATCAAATCGATACTAAAAATATCAAGATAATACAAAAAAGCTTTCGCAACTACAAAGAAAGGCGAATAGCTAAACCTTTCCTTATATTGCTAAATCCTACTCCCATTAATAGAATTAAAGCCATTACTATCCATTTGACTTGAATCATCTATCCGAGTTATGTCTGATGCTATTCACATCACACCATTATCATACCAATCCAAGCCTACCATTTCACATTACAAATGTCAAATTTTCCACTCATTAACGCACACACAAACATGTCTCATTTAAGCTACTTTGACTGGAATGGCATGGTATTGACTGGGTCAGACCTGTTTTTTTTATTGATTTTACCAAGTACTTTTGCCTTGTGCTGTCTAAACGTGTATTAATTTGGTTTCATAGGAAGCGGCTTACACTGAGTCACGAAACGTCAGGAAATTTAGTTTTTATGCCTAGTGGTATGTTACAAATATGATATTTTTACTATTTTCAACCAGTAGGTTCCAGACTCGAGCCTACTTACTTCAGTAGTATCACAACCTTATACGGAAAAAGTGACTGGAAGTCAAATTATTCTCATTGACTAGCGGCAAATTGTGAATCGAAGATTTACCCTTAGCTAGTATCTTATTGAGCCAAAAATCCCTAAAGTCTTAGGTGGCTTTAACTGAAGCTGTGCAATTCTAGTACTAAGTTTACGTAACTAAAGTTATGGCTGAAACTTATTAAATGCTAAAAAGCCTATCGGGTATAGTAATGACACAATAACTACTACCCTATACATTTTAAAGAGCATATAACTCACTAGAATAACATCCAAGGAAACCTCACTATGGATATAGATTCGTTCATAAAATAGTAAAATGCCTTTTTGTGTGTGATCCTTAAAGTGATTAACACATCCATCAGAGTTTAGCAAATTAAGTCTTATTCATAATGAAATCGTTGACTAACAAAAGGTCCGATACATTTTTTCGCTTTGGCTTTTAGTACTCTCGACTTTTACCAAAATACCTCTTTAATTTTAGGGTTAATTTAGCTGAAACTTGAATCTGATAATACGACAGATTCAAACAAGTTTTCATTGGGTCATCCAATTTTTGACCTACCTCCTATTTCCTTTATCCTGATATTCTCTCAAGAAACCCAAACCCCTTTCATCTACCAATATTCAAAAAGACAATATTCATACCATTAAGGGTACAACTCACGACAAGACAGAATTTACAGACTATTTTATAGCATATTACTAAACCATTGCAGTTTTCGTGTGGGTTATTATTCTGGGTTTTGTATTTAATGGTTTTGTAGTGAACGAGAACACAAGTGGGGATCATTGGATGTATTTAAACACAAAATTACAGAATTTCTTAATAAAATCCGAGAACCATATAGTAAATACTTAATTTGCAAAATGTCGATCAATTGTCTCAAACCTGACTGTCCCTTTTGCAAATATCAGACAGCCGTCTCAGACTTGTTAGGTGGGAATCTTACGGATCCAGGATCATCAAAGCACCCTTCAAAACAAAGAAGGAAGGAATTACAATGAATATTACTCAATGTTATGCATCCACCACTAATAGCAATGATGACGATAATGATCAGTTCTACGAGAGGTTGCAAGCGATCACAGAGAAGTGCCCAGGAAAAAACCTGACCACCCTGATGGGAGATCTTAACTTCAAAGTCTGAATGGACAACAACAGAAATGAAGATATCATGGAACGATAAAGACTGGTTGAGAGGAACGAAAATGGGAAGAGATTTGCAAACCTATGTGCATTCAACTAATTTGTTATAGGCGGCACAATGTTCCCACACAAACGCATATACAAAGCTACATGGGTATCACCGGACCGCACCACGGAGAAACAGATAGATCATATTTGTATTAATAAAGAATTCACAAGGTCAACGGGAGACGTGAAAACCAGGAGAGAAGTTGACATAGCTTTAGGTCACCATCACCAGGTGGTGACCAAGATGAAACTGAAGCAAAGAAATACTGAACAGTTGTGGAAACAGCAGTACAGAGGTTCAATACAGCCTTCCTACGAGATACTTACAAACTCAACGAATTCAAGATAACTGTCAACAACAGGTTCCAAGCCTTACAGGATCTTAAAGGAAAAGAAACTGCTGTGGAGGACAAGTAGAGAGGGGTCAAAGAGAAATCATAATAAAGAACGAATCTTCATCGAAACACTAGACAAGATTCTAGAAAGGAAGGAGATGAATACAGCAATTAAGGACAATAGAACAAGAACAGAGAAAGTCAAGGCACAAGCTGAATACACAGAAGCAAACAAACAAGTGAAAAGGAGCATTAGAGCTGACAAACAGAAATACGTGAAAGATCTAACGACAGTGGAAATAGCTAAAAGAGAAGGAAATATGAGACAACTATATGACACGACGAAGAAACTGGCAGGGAAATTTAGTAAACTAGAGAGACCGATAAAGAAGGCAAGCCAATCAGCAAAGTTCAAGGACAGGGGGACAGGTGGATGGAGAGAAGCATCATCAAGGAGTATGGAGGATCGGATGCAAACGTCAAGACGAGGATTGGCAAAGCAAGGGCAGCATCCCTATAGTCAAAGAACTATTGGAACCCAAAACAACTGTCAATCAATATCGAAGTTTATTTATTTATTTATTTATTTAAACACATAAATATTGGTACAAGGAGGCACCAAATAGGTATGCTCCACATAAATCATTCGATTCGTGTGAGAGCTGAGATACTGCTCAGGTGACAAACCGAAGCAGGTGGTTTCCTTAGGCAGCCACACCCAGAGCCTTCGACCTAAACTATGACCCATAAGGCAGTGGAGCAACGTCAGGAGATGCAGTCCCATGGTAACCGGTGACCAACGATTGGTTCATACGCTATTTGTTTCCTTAGGGTCCTGGAGTCTATGTGCACCATTGGTTTTGAGTCAGGGTTTTCCAACTCCCCTAGGTGGACTCTCTGTGTCCAACAACCCGGTTAAAGCTCTGGTCAGTAGATTTTTGTCTTCCCAATTTCGTAAACAACACCCTCACCACGAGAAGGCAGTGAGTAGGACTTCCCTGACAGTACTTGTATGCAAGTGGCCATGTGGGAGTATTTCGAGAGGGAGAGCTGACTCTCCACACTTTCGCCCGTACCAGAGTATTTGGGGGGTAATGAAAATATACACTAATTTTCGAAAATCGATCATTTTTCCGTTCGTGTATGTCTTATTAGATAAAATATCAAAATAATAATTTGTGTCAAAACGACCAATTTATTTACAAAAAAATATCTTTATCAATGTTTTTCTGTTTACAGTCGGTAAACGACTAATAACAGTATATTTTAATTATTATTGAAGTGATTGGTTTAAAAGCTGATCCAGCTCTAATTTAGACACTCAAATAGCAGGTATCATTAGACCTTACATAAAAGTATGGCTTTAAGTTGAATATACCAACTTGTAATTGGTTACTGAGATAGATTTCATTAAAACACATGGTTAGTAATCATTTCCTATTATATGACAGCTCAGTGGAGTAATGGTTGAATCAGACATATGGTTACTTAAATCCATCGAACATAATATGCGAAGTACGTACAATACTAAATAAAGTGAAACTATTATAAAATTTATTTCGATATCTGCAAACACACTCGTCCGAAAATGTTGTCCTCATGTAAAAATTCTCAACACCTTCAAGTTAGATAGGATTTGTGCGATGCTGATAGATGACTACTCAATTACAACAATGCACCTGCACATTCGTAAGTGATTGTTCGTGAGTTGCTGTCCAATAATTGATTCAATTCATCACGTCAGATAATCTTTATTACTAGCTAGACTGAGTTCCGTGTGATTTCTTTTGATCCACGAAATTCAAAATGGTCATGTGAGAGCAACAATGGTATGATATGGACAATAAAGTGTGAAAGACGATGTAACAGAAATGTATGGCTTTTAACACCGATTACCACTCGCGCAATGCTGATTAGTGTTGGCGATTGTTGGAAGAATGTTAGGGGTGGCCAAACTACAACGTGGTATCATTCCAAGAAGTCACTAACTTGTGGTGTGAGCCATGTGGACGGTAGATGCAGACTACTTTGTTGGAGTCCGTGTGACTATCATAACCAATGGTTGGAGACTGTGTGTGTGTGTGTGACATGGCTGAGAATCGATTACAATGGTGTCGGTGTATACACTCTCTGTCTTCCCTTAAACTATGAGATTAAAATTGCTTCATATCTTTCTCTTCTAAATTACCATCATTGAATTGATTACTTCTATGAATCTGGTGTTCATCTTGTTGTGCTAATGAGTGGGGCGTGGCAACTTGGACCGATGCATATATGTTCCTGGTCCTATGTTATAGCTGACCACTGAATATTGAACGAAAACCAGAAGGATCACGATGTCGATTATTTGACTGAATACCCAGCAAATGAATAATATCAAATTGAAATATGAGTCAACTAATTTGATTAAAATGTTCAGAATTATACTTTAAATCTTTTCGGTTTGATCTATTTATATGATGATTCACTTAATTCAATGTGTATTCATATCTATTACAGGTAGGTAAATTTATACCAAGTAGTTGGTTGTTAACTTATGCAAATCTTAATCAGCATTAATTACGACTAATAATAATGAGACAGTTACGTGTATATGGTAAAGGAATGTTAATATATCGTTCATATTATTGGACTGATGTTTACAATAAAGCTATAGCGGTAAGTCAGTTGAATATATTTATTTGAATCGAATAGAGAAGTTTCAGATTTTGTTTGAAGATACCTTGATATCTTTAATTGATGAATCTGACAATTTCTTGATGAAGTCAAGTTGGCGAGACTATAATTTATGGATGAACCCATCAGATTTAGGAGAACATGTCTTAGATTTGGGCGCGAAATTCATTCACCCATTCAGTTAAATAGAGTTTTGGCATTATAGCTGATGTCAGTTCGTAATGAAAAACCTTAAATGTAATTCCTAACCCTAGCCATCAACTGTAAATCATCATCCTTATTCTTCAGACTGCTTTATAACTCTTATTTAACCCTGGTAAGTAGGTAGACGCTCTCAAGGTCACTTTAGCATCTCTCAAAGGTCGTCCATAAATTATAGTCTCACCTTCAAGTTTTATACATTTATTTAAGTACATAATTATTTGTACAGATCGCCACAAAAACAAATATGAACTACACAAATAAGAACATAAAACTGTTAAGTCAAGCACTGATATGTTTTCTATCGAAAGGCCCAATACTGTCTTCGTATCTGGTTCCCATAATCCAAACTACTTCTACACACCAATTAAAAGAATGAAGAGAAGGCGCGAACTGTAAGTAAAAGCTGTAATCCATGATTATTTCATATGCAGAAAAATGGGGATGTTTCTAGACTTACACTCGACTGGAACTTCTAGAAATTTCAGAAGCTATACTAAATATAGTAACAGTATAGATAAATCTTCAATTATAACCGTGGCACGTCATTCTTTATTTCTCTGGTCGCATAACACATTTCTTGGCGCTTCTGGGCCTTTAATTAAAGACCTTTTAGGAGATCCGAACAACCACACAGTTCACATTAAACGGACTATGATTGTTCTCTGTACGTTTAGCATCAAGTTTTGGGGTTATAACTATAAATACGATATGATATGATTTTAAAATCACATTATGAAAAAAAGTTTCGGAAACTGTTATGCTATAATCCATTTGTTTATTGTTTGTTTGAATTTTCCTATTGATGTTTAGGACTGCAACCGATCAGTCTCTTATTGGCATATGCACATCTTGTGAGGATTGCCTTAAATCTCAAGCATTTTAAGAAAAGATGGATGTTGGCTAGCAATGAAATCCAGGACGCACCCTACTTCGTTTCATCTGAGATTCATCATTTCGATGTACCTGCATCCCAGAGCTGATGTCCATTCCAGGCTATCTGAAATCAATAGCTAAGTGGATAACGTGATGGGATATGGCTTGTGAAGCCAACGGTACTGGGTTCGAGTTCAGGAGTGAACATCATTTGTTGGATGCAGGTAAATTCAGCTAACGAGTCCTAAATTGGACAAAGTGACGCTCATCCTGAATTCCACCGCTGGTCACCACCTATGTTTGCTGGTAACCGTTACGTTAGTTTCTGATAATAGAATTCGTTAATCTTAATTTACATCAATACTCAATGAATTGAAGTCATAGCGTCAGTGTAATAACTCGGTATTAATCACAAAGTTAGAAGATTTTTTGGGATATTTTAGTTATTCGATATTACATGCGAAACATGCAGTAAATGATCAGATATTCACCAATACATTAATAATTCTGAATGATAATAACAATAGTTATTATTATTAGAAGGGTTTTTTTTCGTCGTGGATGCGCACTGCTTAGGAGTCCCATACTAGGAAGAAACGGTCGCCCGGTGCTTCCAGGTTTTCCATGGTGGTCTAGCTTCAATTGACTCATGACCTCAATTATTAAACTTACTATAATATCCACAAAAACCTCTTCTGATATGAATGAACATATGCTCAATACTGACTGGCTTCAAGAGGTATACCCTGGAGTTCTAGTGAGAAGTAGTGACTAGTTGAGTTCAACTGGGTCTGTTATGAGATATTAACCCACTGAAGACAATGGTGAATGTGCCGCTCAATCTGCTGTGATTTCTACTAGGCTTCCATGCTTAGGTTAATTGGCTGAAGAGTTACAGACACTGAGTTATCAATGCGAATGTTTACCGACAGATAATGGCACGAAAATTGATACTTCTATTGAACTTGTACATTATTTACTTGGGATTTATGCCTGAAATCGAACACATTATGTGAGTGAAAACTCTTCCAAAATGAGGAGTATATATAATGTACCACGTTAAATTCAGCGGTACTTGAAATTAATAGGAGCTGTACAGACTCGAACTCTGACTCCATTAGCTCCAGCCTCCATGAACTAGTTTAATGAACCTTAGGAATTGTATCCACGGCTATGGTAGACGTCTTCACGAACTGGAGTTCAGTATTCATCTATATTGTAAGGATAAATACTGAATAATAGCAATTCGACGAAACTCCAGAAAGAAAAAGCTTTATAAAATTATTTAATTTATTCCCTTCTCTATGGATTATTTCGATTTCCTATGGCTACTTTCCGACTACATCTACGACTATTGATCAAAAAATTTCGATAAATCACTTGATTAAGCAAAGTTCCCGAATGTCAGTTCGACATATTTTAAATTCAGTTTCTTTTCTTATTTATACTACTTAGGTGCTAAATACTACATAGATCCTAAAACTGGTTATACAGTTTTTACTGAAATTGAACATTTAACTCGTGGTTATTGTTATCATTCAAAATGCCGCCATGTAAGTAATCATACTTATCAATGAATATGAACATTATGTTAATTAAATTTTATTTTATTAAAGTGATTTGTCATTAGTCAAGGATTGAAGATGGAAGTATTCAGCTACTGAAAATAGAAGAGATTATTTCATGTTGTAAAATTCACTCCACTTTAATTCCATTTACTAACTGTTTTGTACTTATGTCAATAAAATGTTGATCTAGTCTAATTGAATTCTTAATAGGAAGGCCAGATACTTGAATGACTATATATATCCTGTGATTAAGTGTGGTGATCAAGTATCGTGAACATTTTAATTCTTATCCTATTACAACATGAGGGGACAATTAAAAGTCGTTGTATCTAAGTTTATAGGGCTCTTTTGTGCAGTATATTCAATGATATTCAGGGCTGAATATTGATCAGTCTTTATTAATAATAATGCTTAACATGAAGTATGCTGCCTAAACAGTTAGGAATGAGAAGGTTACATCAAGATCATGGCGCGTGTATCAATCTAGCTTGACGTTCACCTAGAATTAACAAAGAATAATTTTGACGGTTAGTCATGTAGTGATGGATTTAAATAAAGAGAACATTGTCAGGTATTTACAAAAATGTAGAACTCTCATTTATGATTATGGAAATGTGTGTGAGGAAAAATTAATAGGTTGGTATTCCGTTCTAACTTCTGTTGGATACGAAAGTTCATAAGAATGGGATTTTCGTTTGGGCAGTCTAAGTCAATTATAAGTCAAATAGTGTTGCCAGTAATGTATTAAATATCTGGAATACAAATAATCTCTGCTGCAGCAATGACTAACCTGTCAGATATATCTTTAGTATAGTGATGTGAATACTGCTAAGAAGCTTGTTCACACTTATAGATCATATATTTTAATACCCATAGTCAGTCAATCAGCTACAACGTAGGACCAGGAACATATATGCATCGGTCCAAGTTGCCACGCCCCACTCATTAGCACAACAAGATGAACACCAGATTCATAGAAGTAATCAATTCAATGATGGTAATTTAGAAGAGAAAGATATGAAGCAATTTTAATCTCATAGTTTAAGGGAAGACAGAGAGTGTATACACCGACACCATTGTAATCGATTCTCAGCCATGTCACACACACACACAGTCTCCAACCATTGGTTATGATAGTCACACGGACTCCAACAAAGTAGTCTGCATCTACCGTCCACATGGCTCACACCACAAGTTAGTGACTTCTTGGACTGATGGCACGTTTTTGGTTTGCCCGCCCCTACCTAACTCTAGACTGTTTACTTAATACGCCGACCGCCTTATGAGCCTTAGCATTTGTCTAAATTTTGATTTCCTTTTCAGCCACCCAGTATTTTTCCCATTCCTCAAATATAATTCAGATGCATATATACGTGTTTTAAAATCAATACTGGTAATGTATATCATATAATTGTATATAAAGGGTTTTTAATCTACTTCCTTGAAAACTTCACAGACGATATAGTTTCAGTTAAAGTTGGAGCTGGTTTCCATTCATCTAATTCACGTAATTCTTTACGTATTAATGTTAAATCTTGATTGAATTCCTGCTCAGTTGATTGTACTCTTCACAGTCCAAAAAAGAGAATTCAAAAATAAAGAAATATTCATATGAGAATTAATTCATTATAATCATACTTTTATATACACTCAGTTACATGGTTGTAAATGGTACATGAAACGTCATACTATTCTACATAAAAATAAAGGAATCGATGAACATGAACTGTTGTGTATGCTACTTATGCTGGTAGATATAAGTAGTATGTAACATTAATCGGATGTGGAATGCCTAGAAGCAGAAAATATGCGAATGATGTATTCAATGTGGGATTTTCATAAGTCTACTATATGATTTTGCATTCAAAAGTGTGGTTGTTTTTCCCCAACTGAGCTCTCATTCACTACACTACTGGTTTTCTTAAATTACCAGTGTCATATAATTAAAAGACCGGAGTCAGATAAGGCTGATTACTCTCCCCTCCCTATTTCTTCTGCTGGTTGACTGGACTATGAAGACTTCGACATCTGAGACGAAACACGGAATACAATGGACGGCTCAGAAACAATTAGACGATTTGGACTTCGCAGATGACCTAGCTCTCCTATCTCATACGCACGAACAAATGCAGATGAAGACAACTAGTGTAGAAACAGCCTCTGCATCAGTAGACCTCAACATATACAAAAGAAAAAGCAAGATCCTCAAATACAAAACGGAAAACACCAATGCAATCACACTTGATGGCGAAACTCTGAATGATGTGGAATATTGCACGTATCTGAGAAGCATCATCGATGAACGTGGATGATCTGATACAGACATGAAGGTGATGATTGGCAAAGCAAGCGCAACATTCCCACTATTGAAGAACATGTGGAACTCAAAACAACTGTCAATCAATATCAAAGTGACAATCTTCAGCACGAAATTCATGACAGTTCAACTTGGAGAACTACCACAACCATCATCAAATTGGTACAAGTATTTAGAAACAATAGTCCACAGAAGATACTCAATGTCCATTGATCGGATACTATTAGGTACAGCCTACTGTGGGTGAGAATAAAACCAACTTCTGGCTGAAGAGGAAATGAAGAAAAGACTTTGAATGTGGATAGGACATACATTACGGAAATCATCAGACTGCATCACGAGGCAAGCGCTAACTTAGAGTTGTGGAGGGAAATGGAGGAGAGGAAGACCAAAGAACACGCTGTGTCGGGAATGGGAAGCAGACATGGAAAGAATGAATAGTAACTGGAAACAACTGAAAAGGATTGTCCAGGACAGAGTTGGATGGAGAATTCTGGTGAGCGGCCTATGCTCCTCCACAACGGGTAACAGGCGTAAGTAAGTCATATAATTAAACTAACGTTATTTCTAAACGTTAGAAATAAATAAGTACAAAAGTAGGGTACATTCAAGTGCACCAACTTACATTGGACTAACTGGAAATCTTGGAACTTCGATTTGTTTTGGAATGTGTGTCATTAAACTGAAAGGAAAATAGAAACACTTAAGATGTATATATAAACAGTTAATTGTTTTAAACATTAGATTTCTGGAGATTGTTTCAATTTGTCTTAATCATGAACTGATTTTGGTTAGATAATCATAGTAAACAAGGAATCATTGGAAAGATGTTTCCTTCCGTTATAGGACTCCACAGAGTTACCTATATATATATATATATATATATATATATATTATGCTAGTTAAAAACTAAATGAAAACATATACAGTCATAATAATCAGTAAGTTAATGTAAGCTACTGTTGGTAGCCATAATGCTTAGGTCATTCTATGAAAATTTGTTTCTTTATTCTCTATTAGGTTACAACTAATTGGAGTATGTCCTAACTTATTAGATCATTTGATTTTGTTCATATTATATATGACTTTGGCCATCAGTCTTTCTTTTTAGTCCTATTGAAGTCAGTATTGTGTCCTGTGTTCAGTCAATGCGATGCTATGAATGATCTATTCTTCAGTTTTTTAAGGTCTTCTGTTTATTTATTTGAACACATAAATATTGGTACAAAGGGGCACCGAATACATATGAACCACATAAATCATTAGATTTGTGTATGGCCTGGGATACTGCAAGGGTGCGCAAACCGAAGCAGGTGGTTTTCTTAGGGTACCACACCCAGAGCCTTGGACCTAAAGGTCTAATCCATAAGGCAGTGGAGCAACGTAACGAGATACAATCTCATGGTAACCGGTGATCAACAATTGGTTCATACACCATTTGTTCCTTCAGGAGACTGGAGTCAGCCCGTGTGCACCACTGGTTTGGGATCAGGGTTTCCCAACTCACATAGGTGGATCCTCCATATCCACCAACCCAGTTAAAGCTCCGGTCATTCGCCATTCGTCCTCTCAATTTTGTAAACAACAGTAATGCCACGAGAAGGCAGTGAGTAGGACTTCCCTGTCAGTGGTTGTATGCATGTGGCCATGTGAGAGCATTTGGAATGATAGAGCTGACTGTTCTCACGCTCGGCCATTCCAGGGTATTTGGGGGCTCGATCTCCTGAGGATTTGATAATAACTTTTAGTTATCTTTCCTATATTTCACTATCTCGATAATTTCCCTTTAAATGTTCACATTCATATTCAGTACACTGAATTTCGTAGACGGTATTTTGTTATTCATCTTTTGACAGAATTATAAACAGTAGTTTCCGACCTAGATTAATATTATTTGGAGTACCATTTAAAACCAGGGAGTGTATGAATGATGTTTTTTTTATAGTATAGAAGTGTTTTTTGCAGTGTAAGGTTACAACTCACGACTATCAAGTATGCAGAGTTCTCTTAACTTTTAAACCACTTAGTTAGAACCCTATGGTCTCCATCATTTCCTGATACAACACGATATTCATTCATTGTCATAAGATTTCATTGAATAACTTACCCAAATTGAACTTTTGGAACAGATGAATTAATTTTATAAAAATTTGGTGAATATTCTACAGAACCATAACTTTTATCTCCTGGTTTCATTGAATTAAATATACCATTATGTTGGTCTATAATATCCCCTAAGTATTCATTGAAATTTAAAGAAAAAACAAAACAAGTAGCAATACATGTCTGAATGCAATGGGTAATATTCCAAATAGCAATTCAACTTCATTACTCGTTTTCTAAACATTATTCCCAAACTTAATCAGTACTACTTAATGTGATAAGCAACTCAGATGATGTTTAGTAAGGATTTTGTAAATAAATAACATTTTTGTTAGTGGTTAACAGTTGAATTTAAGACATACAATTCATCTTAATTAAGCAGCTGTTAGCAAGATGTATATGTATTTACAACGAAACCTGGATTCAGTATTTATCGATTCAAATAAGAGGAAGTTATCCATCAGTTATTTACTCAACAAGTACAAATATCAACAAGGTCTCATCATGTGGCTAGCAGTGGAGCCTAGAATGTGCGTTTCATCCTATTTGAGACTTGTCAACTGGATGTACCTGCATGTGATTCCACTGCTAGCCACTATCCATCTTTGCTTAAAAAGCTTGTGAATTTAGGCAATATGGAGATAGTCCGCACAGGATGCACATATGCCAAGATGAGACTGATCAATTTCAGTCCTAAATAACAATGGGAAAATACAATTAAAAGAACACTAAGTGAATATATATGTATAACCCGATGGTGTTTATGTTCTATGAAATCTATATGATTGAAATTCATGGGATGCATTCTGTGAATAAACGCTCGATCCCGACATCTTAATCATCGCAATACTTCATTAACTGGCTGTACTATTGTGACAGAACACAGTTCATACTAAATGAGCAATTATATTCGCAACAAAAAATAACCTAACTATCTATAAAAAAGATTTTGTGAAGGTTTGAAATTGTTAATCATTTTGAGAGATAAAATTCTGCGTAATCTAAATATATTCTCTAGAAGAAATATTATATCTAACAAGGTATTTTCTTATAAGGACCCATACAAAACCGTGTATATCAACATAGGCTTGTATCAACAACAGTGACTTCTACACGAGCGAGGATCGAAAGGGTAGTGTAATATTGTAATTCAGATGTGAATGTCATTTGTAATTACAAATTTTAATAAAACAGTATAGTGTGTAAGTTTGGGAATTCAAATTGTCCGCTTATTTTGCATAAATAGTTTAGTGTTATTCTTTTACAATGATCTTATACGACCAGTTTTATGTGGGCCACTATTAATTTGTAATTCTTTTGTGTGTTTTTACTGGGTTTCTGAAACAAACTACTTAATAAGCAAAGGTGGATAGTGGCTAGCAGTGGAATCCAGGATGCACGTTTCGTTCTATTTGGGACCCGTCAACTGTGTGTACCTGCATCTCAGGTTTTATGTTTACTTGGGGACTAGAACCCAGTACCATTCGATTTAAACGCCATCACGTAATCCACTTAGCTACTGAGTCCTGATAGTCACTTGTGTGTGCAATGGGGTGAAGTTTAAATTCACTTGGTATCATTTTACTTGAATCTTCACATTGACGTTTAGAATTGTAATTGATCAGTGAATTAAGGCAATATCGAGGCAATACACAGAGTTTGCGCATATGCTAATAAGAGACTGACGATCAATTGCAGTCCTAAACATCAATGGGACTATTCAAGTAATACAATACCAAGTAAATTTAAACTACTCTATTTTTTAGTCAAATAATGTATTTCGAAATGTAAACTCATAGTATGAAAAGGATTTTAGGAAAATGTGATTTATTTGCGCTATACATTTCAAACAATCTAGTTAAATCATTTTAATTATATGAAGGTTCAATTAAACAATGCTCACTGCTGAGGAGTCCCACAATAGGACGAAACGGCAGTTGAAATGCAATACTTGTAAATAAACGAGAAATGAAACGCTAATATCGTGTGAAAAGAATAAGAAATTATCACCTTAACAAATATATGTAACCAACCAGATAGTTCGAAATGTATGACACAAATAAGTCACTTTTTTTTCAGATCATTTCCATCTTCGTATTATTCTTTTGAAATATAATAAAAGGGACTTATTGCTTTAAAGGTTGTTTTTACTTGAGGGAAACACGTTTAGTGTTACTCATGATAATAAAATAACCTTTATTCAAGTGACATAACACTACTAAAACGCACTCATTAGAAATACAAATATAGATATAAAATCAAAACTTACTTTGCCTTTTATGCGTGAATCCATCATGTAAACTATATTCTGATGTACAATAAACACTACGTTGATGTATTCCATTGAATAAACATTTCTTTCCAGTAGTATATCCATCCGTATAGATTGACCATTCTGGACTCATTCCATGACATTTTAATTCTGTAAATTATAATTTGATTCATAGATTGATTACCTGGATATGTTCTTAAATGACTTGAATGTTCTGGCCAAATATTTTCATCTTTCCTATTTTCATCTTTATATGCTTCAATATAACGCAATTTTGATGACCAATCTAATCCATAACTATAGTTGGTATTATGTATATCATGATTGATTTAAACAATAATGGATCATACTCTGAATAAATTGGATTTAATGCTAAATTATGTGGCCGCCAATTTAAATCATCTTTTATACAATAACCATGTGGAATAATTCGTTTATATGGGAAAAATTTTATTTCTTCTGTACTACATTTATTTGTATTGAGATAGTGTCGTCTCCCAGGAACTAAATAAATTATCAGTATAGGGTTGTGGAGATTATTAAGTTATTGATCGAGATCATGAATCGATTGATGTTAGACTACTATTGAAAACCTGAAAGCACTGGACAGCTGTTTCGTCCTATTTTGGGACTCCTCAACCGTGCTCATCCACGATCCCGTTTGCGGGATTGGAACCCAGGGCCTCCAGTGTCGCGGATTGGTTGAGGTTAAACATTAACATCGTTGGGTGCCAGCCAGCTCAGTGGTCTAGAGGTTAGGCGTTCGCGCGCGAAACTGATAGGTCCTAGGTTTGAATCTCGCGAGGCGGCGGGATCGTGGATGCGCACTGTTAAGGAGTCCCACAATTGGACGAATCGGCCATCCAGTACTTTCAGGTTCTCCATGGTGGTCTAACATCAATTGATTGATGATCTCAATCAAGAACTAAATAAATTACTATTATTATTAAAATGAGATTATTTACATGATGGCATAAATAGAATATGATGGTACTCTAAATTATTAGTTAAATATTTGAAATATTAAAACAACATATAATTTAGGTCATATCCAATAGCAACATAACCAGAAAGCTTAACCATTTAAACAAAGAAAAGTAAATAAATGAATAATTTGATACAACCAGATCACTTGAAAAATCTATGTAATGCAGGAATAATAAGATTTGCAGAAGAAATGGAATTCATCAATCTATTTCACGGTTTCTCATCAGCTGCATAAGACCTAAAACTATGGTTAATAACAAATTTTTAACATACCTTAGCTTGTGAAGTTTGGATAAAAATTCGAAACACAACCGAAATCATAATACTAAGAGGAATAGGGATACAAACTGTTTATGAATAAACATACTTAAGATCGATATGTATTTATATTTCTTACTTAC
The DNA here is from genome assembly GCF_000699445.3 of Schistosoma haematobium. Taxonomy (NCBI): domain Eukaryota; kingdom Metazoa; phylum Platyhelminthes; class Trematoda; order Strigeidida; family Schistosomatidae; genus Schistosoma; species Schistosoma haematobium. The sequence continues at coordinate 4,592,759 of NC_067196.1, read as the reverse complement.
GCCTTTTACCTCTCATAGAGGAATATAAGTCGCCAATAGCTCTTCTATGGTTATTGTCAGTTCGAAGCCAGAGTGAAGAATGAGTGTTAAAATCGGGTTAGCAGCCCCATCCCGTAGCAAACAACCTTCTTAAAAAACGCTAACCAGAATGAATATTTTAAACTATTCAAACTCTGACCTCCGAGTTAAAGGATCTTCATTCAGAAGAATTATGAGGTCTCATAATGAAATCTGAGATTCTCTGGAAGTTACGAGACCGATGCCTCTCCTAACAACCAGAGCGATTGTTAATATAGGTGCATGGAATGTACTTATCAGTGGAAAAGTAATAATACAGAGTAAAACAGTTGTTATATTTACCAGTAATCATTAATAAAGATAAGAGAGGTAATGTAAAGGTAAAGAAATGAATATGTGACTGGTTAATCACTTAATAAAATAAATAAATATGTGGACATTAATAAGATTATGTAAGAGATAATTAACAATACACAAAATAAAAATAAAAAGTTGGGGATAGGGTTGAAAAAACAGAAAATTAAAATGAATAAAGACTATTAAATAGACATTCAATCACCATGACATGGAAAGCCTAATCACACTTTAGAGGCCAGGTCGCAAACCTTTGATAAAGATTTCCCCTTGCAAAATGGAGTAAGATCAGTGTCTTCTTTTATCTGTTAATTATTTTGATTCCATTACTTACTTTCTATCCAAAAGATGTTTGGCAATTTAACTTGTAAACACTTCACTCTCCTTTTAAATCTTACGTTTCTTCTAATACACTTTTCAGAAAATCTCCATTATTCATTTGATACGGTTTGATAAAAGTGGATTATCATCATTTCAACTGTCTATGATTCTGACGATTTACTGAAAGAGAGATAGACAGAGAAAGAGAGAGAGAGCTATCAAAGTGTTGAATACAAAGGGCGAAACTAATCCAACCAAGTTCTACGGAGTTTTTGTTCAATTATTAGTCACCTTCCAGTAGTATAACTTGTTAACAAAGAAGTTGTTGGAAAATCACAACTCATGGTATTTTATCAAAGTCTAAAATAGATCAATGTAGAAAAATTAATTCTTAAGGGGTTTTTGAACTATAACTTCACTTGCTAATGTTTACTTGAATCTTTCTATTGATGTTTAGGTCTGCAATTGATCAGTCTTTTATTGACATATATGCATACTGTGAGTAATGCATTGATATTGTCTTAATTCACAAACAAGTTGTTATCAGAACTCATTAGCTAATTGGATAACACGATGGGGTTTGGAGCGAATAGTACTGAATTCGAGACCCAGAGTAAACATCAACTCTGAGATTCAGGTACACCCAGCTGACGAATGATCAATATTATACTTTCGTAAGTGAATAATAATTTGAGAGAGCTAAAGAAAGAACAATTATTTGGAGGTTAATTTTGTGATTAATAATCTTTAATAAAATGAAAGGCTTTTGTGTCGCTTAAAAACTGTAATATGACAGTTTATGACTTAAATAAAAATGCGTTGCTTAACTTTACAAAATTATCAACATTAAAATGGGATTGTATCATAAACTGACCATGAAGACGTTAGTGTCCTAGGTAGTTTGTATATGATTAATTAGATATTACCAAAAACTCTTAGCACGAATTGATTGTTAAGATTGATGACCTTACTTACTAAATTAATTAAGCCTGTTACCTGTCGTGGAGGAGCATAGGCCGCTCACCAGAATTCTCCATCCAACTCTGTCCTGGACAATCCTTTTCAGTTGTTTCCAGTTACTATTCATTCTTTCCATGTCTGCTTCCCATTCCCGACACAGCGTGTTCTTTGGTCTTCCTCTCCTCCATTTCCCTCCACAACTCTAAGTTAGCGCTTGCCTCGTGATGCAGTCTGATGATTTCCGTAATGTATGTCCTATCCACATTCAAAGTCTTTTCCTCATTTCCTCTTCAGCCAGAAGTTGGTTTTATTCTCACCCACAGTAGGCTGTACCTAATAGTATCCGATCAATGGACATTGAGTATCTTCTGTGGACTATTGTTTCTAAATACTTGTACCAATTTGATGATGGTTGTGGTAGTTCTCCAAGTTGAACTGTCATGAATTTCGTGCTGAAGATTGTCACTTTGATATTGATTGACAGTTGTTTTGAGTTCCACATGTTCTTCAATAGTGGGAATGTTGCGCTTGCTTTGCCAATCATCACCTTCATGTCTGTATCAGATCATCCACGTTCATCGATGATGCTTCTCAGATACGTGCAATATTCCACATCATTCAGAGTTTCGCCATCAAGTGTGATTGCATTGGTGTTTTCCGTTTTGTATTTGAGGATCTTGCTTTTTCTTTTGTATATGTTGAGGTCTACTGATGCAGAGGCTGTTTCTACACTAGTTGTCTTCATCTGCATTTGTTCGTGCGTATGAGATAGGAGAGCTAGGTCATCTGCGAAGTCCAAATCGTCTAATTGTTTCTGAGCCGTCCATTGTATTCCGTGTTTCGTCTCAGATGTCGAAGTCTTCATAGTCCAGTCAACCAGCAGAAGAAATAGGGAGGGGAGAGTAATCAGCCTTATCTGACTCCGGTCTTTTAATTATATGACACTGGTAATTTAAGAAAACCAGTAGTGTAGTGAATGAGAGCTCAGTTGGGGAAAAACAACCACACTTTTGAATGCAAAATCATATAGTAGACTTATGAAAATCCCACATTGAATACATCATTCGCATATTTTCTGCTGCTAGGCATTCCACATCCGATTAATGTTACATACTACTTATATCTACCAGCATAAGTAGCATACACAACAGTTCATGTTCATCGATTCCTTTATTTTTATGTAGAATAGTATGACGTTTCATGTACCATTTACAACCATGTAACTGAGTGTATATAAAAGTATGATTATAATGAATTAATTCTCATATGAATATTTCTTTATTTTTGAATTCTCTTTTTGGACTGTGAAGAGTACAATCAACTGAGCAGGAATTCAATCAAGATTTAACATTAATACGTAAAGAATTACGTGAATTAGATGAATGGAAACCAGCTCCAACTTTAACTGAAACTATATCGTCTGTGAAGTTTTCAAGGAAGTAGATTAAAAACCCTTTATATACAATTATATGATATACATTACCAGTATTGATTTTAAAACACGTATATATGCATCTGAATTATATTTGAGGAATGGGAAAAATACTGGGTGGCTGAAAAGGAAATCAAAATTTAGACAAATGCTAAGGCTCATAAGGCGGTCGGCGTATTAAGTAAACAGTCTAGAGTTAGGTAGGGGCGGGCAAACCAAAAACGTGCCATCAGTCCAAGAAGTCACTAACTTGTGGTGTGAGCCATGTGGACGGTAGATGCAGACTACTTTGTTGGAGTCCGTGTGACTATCATAACCAATGGTTGGAGACTGTGTGTGTGTGTGTGACATGGCTGAGAATCGATTACAATGGTGTCGGTGTATACACTCTCTGTCTTCCCTTAAACTATGAGATTAAAATCGCTTCATATCTTTCTTTCTACGAACTGATTCTTCCTTCCTGTACTATATCTTTATATGCAATCTTTCGTTTATATATTACCACTACTGAATTAACTACTTCTATTAATCTGGTGTTCATCTTGTTATGCTAATGAGTGAGGTGTGGCAACTTGGACCGATGCATATATATTCCTGGTCTTACATTGTAGCTGACTGACTGAAGGTAGGTGTTTCGATGGGAATCCAATAATGATTTATTGGTAGAATTAAATCTACATCTTTTCTCTGAATGTTTCATAGGTAAAATTTGATTTTCGCTTGTTTGATGACATTCTAGGTGGAAATGTATAGGCTAATTTCTTCTACATCTGACTCCAATAAATAGTATCCCGTTAAGTGAGTATTTAATGCAGGCTAAATCTCCTAGTAGGATTATGGATTTACTCGAGATTATTCAAAAGCCTGAACACCAGTTACAGAGATAGTTTATTGTTAAAGATTGGTAAAATCCGCAAGCGCAAAGGAAGCAAGCACACTGTGAAACCAAGAGTGTGTATGTGTGTTAAAAATCCATATATATTTTTGAGTGTCAATCAAGTATGGATAAATTATTGATTGTCTGTGTATTACAACCAATGGGAGAATAGATTGAAAATTGATGTGCAGACATGTGCTCAATTATACTCACACAGAAATTTACATAGTGGATTAAGTGTCTAAATTACAGTGAGCAGATATGTAATACAGTAGTTGAATGGGCTCACTACAGTAACTATAAGTGGGATCCGAGACTCATTTATCGGCCTACTTAGAAGTCGTCATTTGGATATACCTGGATTCTAGATGTGCTATTTGAAATCAGTACCCATCTGTCCATTAGGCAATGGGTTAGGGATGTGATGATGAAAAATGGATGTTCGCGGTTTGAATCGGGCCAGTAGATACGAAGAATTTGCCTAATGGGATTGTGACATCTTGTTTTCAAACAACCGTTGTACACGAGTTTCAGGATACTAAGCGAATGAACGGTATAAAAACCCATTCTGATAACTGAAAATCATGAGACTCCATCTCCTGATGTCTCTCCACCGCCCTTTGGTGATGGTCCCCTAAGACCCATCCTGGCTTAGTTTGCTCAATCAAGTGACATCCCAGTCCATAAACAAACGACAGTAAATACTACTGAAGAAAATACGAACTATTGTAAATTTGACCCCAAAAATTTACCGCAATAACTTGTATGTAACTCGGTTACAATTATTAAATATCTAAATAATATAATTTCTCATCCTCCATGAATGTCCTATGAACTAAATATCCAAGAGTGATTATTTTACAAAGTAAATAATCGTGTTTCCTCCTCAGTTCAGAAGTCATTATCACTTACTTACTTACGTTTGTTACTACTAATAGAGAATAGGCCGCCCACCAGCATTCTCCAACCCACTCTGTCCTGGGCCTTCCTTTCTACTTCCATCCAACTGTTGTGCATTCTTCTCATGTCTGTCTCCATTTCTCGACGTAATGTGTTCTTTGGCCTTCCTCTCCTTCTTTGGCCTTGACGATTCCGAGTGAGGGCTTACCTTGTGACGTAGTTGGGTACTTTCTTCAATGTGTGTCCTATCCACTTTCAGTGCTTCTTCCTAATTTCTTCCTCCGCTAAAATATAGTTTGTTCTCCCCCACAGTAGGTTGGTACTTATAGTGTCTGGCCAACGGATTGGAAGTATTTTGCGTAGACAACTATTATTGAACACTTGTATCATCTGGATGATGGCATTCGTAGTTCTCCAAGTTTCCGTCCAATACAGCAGAACAGTCTTCACATTCGTATTGAAACTTCTGACTTTGGTGTTGGTTGACAGACAGTTGTTTTGAGTTCGAGGTGTTCTTCAGTTGTAGATATGCTGCTCTTGCTTTGCCGATTCGCGCCTTCACATCTGCATCGGTTCCACTCTGTTCATCAATGATGCTGCCCAGATATGTAAAGGTTTTTACTTCTTCTAAAGATTTATCGTCAAGTGTGATTCGATTGGTGCGTGTTGTGTTGTATCGGAGAATCTTGCTTTTCGCTTTGTTAACAGTTCTTATAAATTGTTACGTAACATTTATTGATAAACATAACTAAATTATTTTTTTAAATTTTAAACAGGCTCCATTTTGTTAAGTGAAATATTTAAATAAATAAGTACAGCACTAAAAGAAAATGAGTTTAATTAATAAAAGTATTGATAATCGATTCATTGAACATTGAATATTAATTATTATTTTTTATTCTTAGGTAGATTACTCGAGTTATTGCTATGGTGATAAGGACACTGAAACAAACAAACAAAAATGAAATGAATTTTTAATTCACAGCACAATTTGATAAATGTATAAATAGATGACTAACTGATTGAGATATATGTATACCGATCAGTTAGTTATAAGCAATGTAAAACTTGAAATATATGTGTATTGGCTCAAGTTGACAAACCTTATCAACAGAGAAAGATGAAATTAAGAAAATGAATGCCGGAATAACAAAAATAGTAGTAACGATATCGTTGATAGTAATTATATATTTACTTGAACACATGGATATTGATACAAAGGGGCACTGAATACATATGCACCAAACAGGTCACTTGATTTGTATGTGGACTGGTATACTGCCTGGGTGCTCAAACCGAAGCAGGTGGTTTTCTTAGATAGCCGCACTTAGAGCCTTAGACCCAAAGGTCTAATCCACAAGGCAGTGGAGCAACGTCAGGAGATGCGGTCCCATGGTAGCTGGTGACCAACGATTGGTTCATACACCATCTGTTCCCTTAGGATCCTGAAGCCCATGTACACCACTGGTTTGGAATCATGTTTTTTCAACTCCCCTAGGTGGACGCTCTGTGTCCACTAATACCAGAATAATAAAAGTAGCAACAATATTAATGTTCGTAGAAAACAGTATGGCTAGATAGTATATTTCAAGGAGAAAAAATGAATTAGTTGATCTAAGATAAAACAAGGTATGTATGACTACTAGTATTTGATCACAGATGTCTTAGAAATATTGCTCGCATCTGCTGGGATCACCGGGCAAGTAATATTGAGGTTGGACTCAGGTTATTAGAGAATGATGGTAAATCAGTTGACGAGGTTGTGAATCTTCATCGACCGAGATGGTTGGGTCACGTGTTGTGCATGCTTGCCTGAACACCGATTACCACGACACGCAATGCTGATTAGTGTTGGCGATTGTTGGAAGAATGTTAGGGGTGGCCAAACTACAACGTGGTATCATTCCAAGAAGTCACTAACTTGTGGTGTGAGCCATGTGGACGGTAGATGCAGACTACTTTGTTGGAGTCCGTGTGACTATCATAACCAATGGTTGGAGACTGTGTGTGTGTGTGTGTGACATGGCTGAGAATCGATTACAATGGTGTCGGTGTATACACTCTCTGTCTTCCCTTAAACTATGAGATTAAAATTGCTTCATATCTTTCTCTTCTAAATTACCATCATTGAATTGATTACTTCTATGAATCTGGTGTTCATCTTGTTGTGCTAATGAGTGGGGCGTGGCAACTTGGACCGATGCATATATGTTCCTGGTCCTACGTTGTAGCTGATTGACTGACTATGGGTATTAAAATATATGATCTATAAGTGTGAACAAGCTTCTTAGCAGTATTCACATCACTATACTAAAGATATATCTGACAGGTTAGTCATTGCTGCAGCAGAGATTATTTGTATTCCAGATATTTAATACATTACTGGCAACACTATTTGACTTATAATTGACTTAGACTGCCCAAACGAAAATCCCATTCTTATGAACTTTCGTATCCAACAGAAGTTAGAACGGAATACCAACCTATTAATTTTTCCTCACACACATTTCCATAATCATAAATGAGAGTTCTACATTTTTGTAAATACCTGACAATGTTCTCTTTATTTAAATCCATCACTACATGACTAACCGTCAAAATTATTCTTTGTTAATTCTAGGTGAACGTCAAGCTAGATTGATACACGCGCCATGATCTTGATGTAACCTTCTCATTCCTAACTGTTTAGGCAGCATACTTCATGTTAAGCATTATTATTAATAAAGACTGATCAATATTCAGCCCTGAATATCATTGAATATACTGCACAAAAGAGCCCTATAAACTTAGATACAACGACTTTTAATTGTCCCCTCATGTTGTAATAGGATAAGAATTAAAATGTTCACGATACTTGATCACCACACTTAATCACAGGATATATATAGTCATTCAAGTATCTGGCCTTCCTATTAAGAATTCAATTAGACTAGATCAACATTTTATTGACATAAGTACAAAACAGTTAGTAAATGGAATTAAAGTGGAGTGAATTTTACAACATGAAATAATCTCTTCTATTTTCAGTAGCTGAATACTTCCATCTTCAATCCTTGACTAATGACAAATCACTTTAATAAAATTTAATTAACATAATGTTCATATTCATTGATAAGTATGATTACTTACATGGCGGCATTTTGAATGATAACAATAACCACGAGTTAAATGTTCAATTTCAGTAAAAACTGTATAACCAGTTTTAGGATCTATGTAGTATTTAGCACCTAAGTAGTATAAATAAGAAAAGAAACTGAATTTAAAATATGTCGAACTGACATTCGGGAACTTTGCTTAATCAAGTGATTTATCGAAATTTTTTGATCAATAGTCGTAGATGTAGTCGGAAAGTAGCCATAGGAAATCGAAATAATCCATAGAGAAGGGAATAAATTAAATAATTTTATAAAGCTTTTTCTTTCTGGAGTTTCGTCGAATTGCTATTATTCAGTATTTATCCTTACAATATAGATGAATACTGAACTCCAGTTCGTGAAGACGTCTACCATAGCCGTGGATACAATTCCTAAGGTTCATTAAACTAGTTCATGGAGGCTGGAGCTAATGGAGTCAGAGTTCGAGTCTGTACAGCTCCTATTAATTTCAAGTACCGCTGAATTTAACGTGGTACATTATATATACTCCTCATTTTGGAAGAGTTTTCACTCACATAATGTGTTCGATTTCAGGCATAAATCATTTTCACAGACAAATATCCCAAGTAAATAATGTACAAGTTCAATAGAAGTATCAATTTTCGTGCCATTATCTGTCGGTAAACATTCGCATTGATAACTCAGTGTCTGTAACTCTTCAGCCAATTAACCTAAGCATGGAAGCCTAGTAGAAATCACAGCAGATTGAGCGGCACATTCACCATTGTCTTCAGTGGGTTAATATCTCATAACAGACCCAGTTGAACTCAACTAGTCACTACTTCTCACTAGAACTCCAGGGTATACCTCTTGAAGCCAGTCAGTATTGAGCATATGTTCATTCATATCAGAAGAGGTTTTTGTGGATATTATAGTAAGTTTAATAATTGAGGTCATGAGTCAATTGAAGCTAGACCACCATGGAAAACCTGGAAGCACCGGGCGACCGTTTCTTCCTAGTATGGGACTCCTAAGCAGTGCGCATCCACGACGAAAAAACCCTTCTAATAATAATAACTATTGTTATTATCATTCAGAATTATTAATGTATTGGTGAATATCTGATCATTTACTGCATGTTTCGCATGTAATATCGAATAACTAAAATATCCCAAAAAATCTTCTAACTTTGTGATTAATACCGAGTTATTACACTGACGCTATGACTTCAATTCATTGAGTATTGATGTAAATTAAGATTAACGAATTCTATTATCAGAAACTAACGTAACGGTTACCAGCAAACATAGGTGGTGACCAGCGGTGGAATTCAGGATGAGCGTCACTTTGTCCAATTTAGGACTCGTTAGCTGAATTTACCTGCATCCAACAAATGATGTTCACTCCTGAACTCGAACCCAGTACCGTTGGCTTCACAAGCCATATCCCATCACGTTATCCACTTAGCTATTGATTTCAGATAGCCTGGAATGGACATCAGCTCTGGGATGCAGGTACATCGAAATGATGAATCTCAGATGAAACGAAGTAGGGTGCGTCCTGGATTTCATTGCTAGCCAACATCCATCTTTTCTTAAAATGCTTGAGATTTAAGGCAATCCTCACAAGATGTGCATATGCCAATAAGAGACTGATCGGTTGCAGTCCTAAACATCAATAGGAAAATTCAAACAAACAATACACAAATGGATTATAGCATAACAGTTTCCGAAACTTTTTTTCATAATGTGATTTTAAAATCATATCATATCGTATTTATAGTTATAACCCCAAAACTTGATGCTAAACGTACAGAGAACAATCATAGTCCGTTTAATGTGAACTGTGTGGTTGTTCGGATCTCCTAAAAGGTCTCTAATTAAAGGCCCAGAAGCGCCAAGAAATGTGTTATGCGACCAGAGAAATAAAGAATGACGTGCCACGGTTATAATTGAAGATTTATCTATACTGTTACTATATTTAGTATAGCTTCTGAAATTTCTAGAAGTTCCAGTCGAGTGTAAGTCTAGAAACATCCCCATTTTTCTGCATATGAAATAATCATGGATTACAGCTTTTACTTACAGTTCGCGCCTTCTCTTCATTCTTTTAATTGGTGTGTAGAAGTAGTTTGGATTATGGGAACCAGATACGAAGACAGTATTGGGCCTTTCGATAGAAAACATATCAGTGCTTGACTTAACAGTTTTATGTTCTTATTTGTGTAGTTCATATTTGTTTTTGTGGCGATCTGTACAAATAATTATGTACTTAAATAAATGTATAAAACTTGAAGGTGAGACTATAATTTATGGACGACCTTTGAGAGATGCTAAAGTGACCTTGAGAGCGTCTACCTACTTACTAGGGTTAAATAAGAGTTATAAAGCAGTCTGAAGAATAAGGATGATGATTTACAGTTGATGGCTAGGGTTAGGAATTACATTTAAGGTTTTTCATTACGAACTGACATCAGCTATAATGCCAAAACTCTATTTAACTGAATGGGTGAATGAATTTCGCGCCCAAATCTAAGACATGTTCTCCTAAATCTGATGGGTTCATCCATAAATTATAGTCTCGCCAACTTGACTTCATCAAGAAATTGTCAGATTCATCAATTAAAGATATCAAGGTATCTTCAAACAAAATCTGAAACTTCTCTATTCGATTCAAATAAATATATTCAACTGACTTACCGCTATAGCTTTATTGTAAACATCAGTCCAATAATATGAACGATATATTAACATTCCTTTACCATATACACGTAACTGTCTCATTATTATTAGTCGTAATTAATGCTGATTAAGATTTGCATAAGTTAACAACCAACTACTTGGTATAAATTTACCTACCTGTAATAGATATGAATACACATTGAATTAAGTGAATCATCATATAAATAGATCAAACCGAAAAGATTTAAAGTATAATTCTGAACATTTTAATCAAATTAGTTGACTCATACTTCAATTTGATATTATTCATTTGCTGGGTATTCAGTCAAATAATCGACATCGTGATCCTTCTGGTTTTCGTTCAATATTCAGTGGTCAGCTATAACATAGGACCAGGAACATATATGCATCGGTCCAAGTTGCCACGCCCCACTCATTAGCACAACAAGATGAACACCAGATTCATAGAAGTAATCAATTCAATGATGGTAATTTAGAAGAGAAAGATATGAAGCAATTTTAATCTCATAGTTTAAGGGAAGACAGAGAGTGTATACACCGACACCATTGTAATCGATTCTCAGCCATGTCACACACACACACACACACAGTCTCCAACCATTGGTTATGATAGTCACACGGACTCCAACAAAGTAGTCTGCATCTACCGTCCACATGGCTCACACCACAAGTTAGTGACTTCTTGCGACGTCCAAATCGTCTAATTGTTTCTGAGCCGTCCATTGTATTCCGTGTTTCGTCTCAGATGTCGAAGTCTTCATAGTCCAGTCAACCAGCAGAAGAAATAGGGAGGGGGAGAGTAATCAGCCTTATCTGACTCCGGTCTTTTAATTATATGACACTGGTAATTTAAGAAAACCAGTAGTGTAGTGAATGAGAGCTCAGTTGGGGAAAAACAACCACACTTTTGAATGCAAAATCATATAGTAGACTTATGAAAATCCCACATTGAATACATCATTCGCATATTTTCTGCTGCTAGGCATTCCACATCCGATTAATGTTACATACTACTTATATCTACCAGCATAAGTAGCATACACAACAGTTCATGTTCATCGATTCCTTTATTTTTATGTAGAATAGTATGACGTTTCATGTACCATTTACAACCATGTAACTGAGTGTATATAAAAGTATGATTATAATGAATTAATTCTCATATGAATATTTCTTTATTTTTGAATTCTCTTTTTTGGACTGTGAAGAGTACAATCAACTGAGCAGGAATTCAATCAAGATTTAACATTAATACGTAAAGAATTACGTGAATTAGATGAATGGAAACCAGCTCCAACTTTAACTGAAACTATATCGTCTGTGAAGTTTTCAAGGAAGTAGATTAAAAACCCTTTATATACAATTATATGATATACATTACCAGTATTGATTTTAAAACACGTATATATGCATCTGAATTATATTTGAGGAATGGGAAAAATACTGGGTGGCTGAAAAGGAAATCAAAATTTAGACAAATGCTAAGGCTCATAAGGCGGTCGGCGTATTAAGTAAACAGTCTAGAGTTAGGTAGGGGCGGGCAAACCAAAAACGTGCCATCAGTCCAAGAAGTCACTAACTTGTGGTGTGAGCCATGTGGACGGTAGATGCAGACTACTTTGTTGGAGTCCGTGTGACTATCATAACCAATGGTTGGAGACTGTGTGTGTGTGTGTGACATGGCTGAGAATCGATTACAATGGTGTCGGTGTATACACTCTCTGTCTTCCCTTAAACTATGAGATTAAAATCGCTTCATATCTTTCTTTCTACGAACTGATTCTTCCTTCCTGTACTATATCTTTATATGCAATCTTTCGTTTATATATTACCACTACTGAATTAACTACTTCTATTAATCTGGTGTTCATCTTGTTATGCTAATGAGTGAGGTGTGGCAACTTGGACCGATGCATATATATTCCTGGTCTTACATTGTAGCTGACTGACTGAAGGTAGGTGTTTCGATGGGAATCCAATAATGATTTATTGGTAGAATTAAATCTACATCTTTTCTCTGAATGTTTCATAGGTAAAATTTGATTTTCGCTTGTTTGATGACATTCTAGGTGGAAATGTATAGGCTAATTTCTTCTACATCTGACTCCAATAAATAGTATCCCGTTAAGTGAGTATTTAATGCAGGCTAAATCTCCTAGTAGGATTATGGATTTACTCGAGATTATTCAAAAGCCTGAACACCAGTTACAGAGATAGTTTATTGTTAAAGATTGGTAAAATCCGCAAGCGCAAAGGAAGCAAGCACACTGTGAAACCAAGAGTGTGTATGTGTGTTAAAAATCCATATATATTTTGAGTGTCAATCAAGTATGGATAAATTATTGATTGTCTGTGTATTACAACCAATGGGAGAATAGATTGAAAATTGATGTGCAGACATGTGCTCAATTATACTCACACAGAAATTTACATAGTGGATTAAGTGTCTAAATTACAGTGAGCAGATATGTAATACAGTAGTTGAATGGGCTCACTACAGTAACTATAAGTGGGATCCGAGACTCATTTATCGGCCTACTTAGAAGTCGTCATTTGGATATACCTGGATTCTAGATGTGCTATTTGAAATCAGTACCCATCTGTCCATTAGGCAATGGGTTAGGGATGTGATGATGAAAAATGGATGTTCGCGGTTTGAATCGGGCCAGTAGATACGAAGAATTTGCCTAATGGGATTGTGACATCTTGTTTTCAAACAACCGTTGTACACGAGTTTCAGGATACTAAGCGAATGAACGGTATAAAAACCCATTCTGATAACTGAAAATCATGAGACTCCATCTCCTGATGTCTCTCCACCGCCCTTTGGTGATGGTCCCCTAAGACCCATCCTGGCTTAGTTTGCTCAATCAAGTGACATCCCAGTCCATAAACAAACGACAGTAAATACTACTGAAGAAAATACGAACTATTGTAAATTTGACCCCAAAAAATTTACCGCAATAACTTGTATGTAACTCGGTTACAATTATTAAATATCTAAATAATATAATTTCTCATCCTCCATGAATGTCCTATGAACTAAATATCCAAGAGTGATTATTTTACAAAGTAAATAATCGTGTTTCCTCCTCAGTTCAGAAGTCATTATCACTTACTTACTTACGTTTGTTACTACTAATAGAGAATAGGCCGCCCACCAGCATTCTCCAACCCACTCTGTCCTGGGCCTTCCTTTCTACTTCCATCCAACTGTTGTGCATTCTTCTCATGTCTGTCTCCATTTCTCGACGTAATGTGTTCTTTGGCCTTCCTCTCCTTCTTTGGCCTTGACGATTCCGAGTGAGGGCTTACCTTGTGACGTAGTTGGGTACTTTCTTCAATGTGTGTCCTATCCACTTTCAGTGCTTCTTCCTAATTTCTTCCTCCGCTAAAATATAGTTTGTTCTCCCCCACAGTAGGTTGGTACTTATAGTGTCTGGCCAACGGATTGGAAGTATTTTGCGTAGACAACTATTATTGAACACTTGTATCATCTGGATGATGGCATTCGTAGTTCTCCAAGTTTCCGTCCAATACAGCAGAACAGTCTTCACATTCGTATTGAAACTTCTGACTTTGGTGTTGGTTGACAGACAGTTGTTTTGAGTTCGAGGTGTTCTTCAGTTGTAGGTATGCTGCTCTTGCTTTGCCGATTCACGCCTTCACATCTGCATCGGTTCCACTGTGTTCATCAATGATTATTATTATGTTTCTATTATTTCGGAACTGGGTCTTAGTAGGAAAGGGAGTATAAGAATTCAGTAAGATGGTATGTGTGAGATATCTAAATCATTTCACATAATATAATCTTTATAAATGATATTGGAAAAAGTGAACTCATAGTTCATTATCCTTTGGTGTAATATAAGTATGATATCAAGACATCATTTGATCTAGAAGGATTATTAACAAATGATGACCGATTTTAATGGCCTACGTCACACTTCCATTCATTATAAATTTATATTAACAATTACAAAACTTAATTTCGGAGAAAGTATGAAAGTAGTTAACGTAACTGTAAGCTAAGATGGATAGTGGCTAGCAGTGGAATACAGTTTGACACGCGTCTCGTCCTACTTCGGATTCGTCACTTGGATGTACCTGCATTTCAGAGTTGATGTTCACTCTAGGACTCCAACCCAGTACCATTCGCTTCAAACATCATTGCGTTATGTACTTAGCTACTGAGTCTTGATAGTCACTTGCTTGTGCAATGGGGCGAAGTTTAAATTCGCTTGGTGTTGTTTTACTTGAATCTACCTATTGTTATTTAGGACTGCAATTGATCAGTCTCTTGTTGGCATGCGTGCATCCTGTGAGGATTGCATCGATATAGCCTTTAGTCATGAGCTTTTGAAACGCGCGTCCTGGATTCCACTGCTAGCCACTATCCATCTTTGCTTAAAAAGCTTGTGACTTAAAGCTGGATCGAGGCAATCCGCACAGAATGCACATATGCCAACAGGAGACTGATAAACTGCAGTCCTAAATAACAATGGGAAGAGTCAAGTAAATCAACATCAAGTGAAGTTAATGCAATTATTTACAACACACCCTCGGATGATAGCAATACTAACTATGTACTAATCACACTCTTTTTGAAAATACGTAAAGTTACATAAAATATGAAATTACTATTATTTATTTCTTAAATGTGTGTTAATAAACAAACATTACAGCACCGAACAAAGTTACAAGAATTCATTAAAATCCTTTTGTGAATGACTTATAAAAGAGCATTTGTCTGTCACTTAATTTCAAGGTCACTTATAGTCCTCATTTAGGATATTTCGTGTTCCGACGACCATGTTTTACGATGAACTGTTCTTTTTAATAAGTCTGAGAACAATCGTATTTCATGTCAATAGATGGAGCTCCATAATTGTTTCGTCTCCTTGAAGTCGACGTTGTTTTGCTTCCAGAAATGAGGAGTCTGTCGAAATGCAATTGGCCATTTGTACTTCTTTAGTAATCAGTTGGCTGACAAATGGATATGATAGAGGTTGGTATATGGCTATCAAATTCACATCGGACACCACAATTTCGCATAGAAATAGATTTTCGTTGTTGGTTTTGTATATCCCATCAAAATTACTGTAGATTATCCATCTGATCCTTCTAAGAATCACCATGAGATATAATAGAAGTTTGCAACTGGCTATAATCTCCTACATTTTATCAGTATAAATACTTACATTACTAATCAGGGAGATAGGTCTGTGAAAACACCTTGAGTTGCATACTGAAGAATTCCGCCGCTTGCGGAATCTCTGAAATAAGCTGATATCGGGCAGTTTCAGATTCCATGTCAGTAGGCTTCTCCATTTGTGGGTTGTTGTCGTACCTTTTGACATTACATATATGTCTGAGTGCTTATAGTGACCCTTTAGGAAGCAATATTACGAAACCGATCAACTTATGCCCATCAAATAGGATTGACAGTTCGCATAGCCAGTGCTGGATGAATTATTTACGTTCAGAGTTTGGAGTGAACGTAATAACCGAAAGACATTTCTTTTTCTATCTCTTCAAAAAATAATAACCAACAATTTATCTTAATAGTCGAGATCATGAGTCAATTGAAGCTAGATCACAATGAAAACCTTGGAAGCCCTGGATGGCCGTTTCTTCCTATTGTGGGACTCTTCAGCACTGTGTATCCACGATCCCGATTCGCCAGATCCGAACCAAGGACCTATTGGTCTCGCGCGCGAACGCTTAACCTCTAGACCATTGAGCCGGCCGGCATCCGACGGTGTTAGTATCTAACTTCAACTAATCCACGAAATTGAGCCACTCATCCACAATTGTCATCGGTGAGTTACTATCTCACAACAGACCTGGTTGAAATCCACTGGTCACTGATACGAATAAAGAAAGAACAACATTCATTATGTTTTGAAACTTTTACAAAAGACTGAATATCCAATGAATTAATTTTGTATGTTTTAATGAAAGGATGAATAAGGTTATTCAATTTATGATTTGTTTCTCCATGGACATTTCCTGGTAGATGTCTATCGTTTATATAAAAACCCTTGTAACTTTTAATTTAAAGTTCACTTTTTAGTGATTTTCTCAGAATGCGACTGTTCTATACAAACTATTTCTTATTTTCAGATCTGCTGAAACCGAATTCGAAGTCCATGAACTGAAGGATTATAGACTGTGGAAAATGTTTTAAATAAAAGTTTTTTTCAAAGACTGTTCAATCTGAAGTCAGATCTGATAACAACTGGAGACTATTTAAAAATAAATTGTTAGGGATGTTAGATCCTTGGAACTCACTTGATAAATGCTTTACTTTTGTAATTCTATTTTAAATATTTAAATTTCTTGTTTTCGTGTCAAAAGCGCTCATTTTCACCTTCATGTCGTATATCCCACCTGGGAGGATTTTAAACGCTATTGGTTCGTTGTATCTTTTAGTATGCTATTTTGTACCGTTTCCCAAGGACATTCTTATACTGTATATATACGCTTGATTTATGCTTATAGTAGTTGTTCATGTTTCTGACTGCTTGTGAAATATATTTCCCTCTCCCGAACTTGGAATTCTCTCTCTAGTTAGCCGGGCTGGGACGCATCGGAATAGCTAGTTTATCTGTCATTTTATCACAGAGTCTTCGTTCCGTTCTCAGATTAGGTAAACTCGTAGCATAGCAAATGACACCAAATACAGCTATTTCTTCCATGTTTCATAATTTCAAGTTGATTTGTACGCTTATCTGTGCGAAGAGAGGTTGTATGAACACAAGGCTCAACTTGAAGGAAAGTGTTGTCCAGTCGTTCAAACACTGATAAAGGTATTCAGCTATTGTTAGTCTATGATCGGTCGTAGTGAATTCAAATAGAGCGATATAACGGAAATTTTCTTTTTTTTTGTCTTATGTATGTAATTTGACTAGAGAATAACGACTATTATATCATCATAAATTGAATATACAGTATTATTATGGATATAACACTGTACAAGTGACATCTGCCAACCAAGGTATCGCAAATATCTCGTCGATTAATCACGTTACTCAATACAATAAATAATTGATTTTATTATTGTTCGAGTCCCGGAGTGAACATCAACTTTGAGGTCCAGGTACATCCAGCTGACGAGTCCCAACGGGGATGAAACGCACGTCCTGGATTCCACTGCTGGCCACTATCCATCTTTGCTTATAATTAATGATAATAATTTTTCAGCTGATAATGTGAAATAATGGAGTAACTTTTACCCCAACAGACACTCATAAACGTTACCCAGTCTTATTGAAACGACATTTTCGTATCGATTTCCCAATGAATTTACAATTTTACAAGTAATCTATGGTATTCGCTCATTTAATCCTACTGTACTACTGTGGTATGAGCTACTCATATCTACGTAGGTAGTATATAACGATAGTCTGGTATAGAATGTGTTTCAACAAAAGATCGACAGGGGAAGAACGGAAACGGAAGGCAGATGCAGGAACAATGAAATGTGAGACGATAGACTGATATTTACAAACGGAGCAATCAAGTTGGAGACAATGGATTGATATTTTGCAAATTAACTATTTACTGTATGATTTTCAGATTTAAGTAAGATGTTCTGTAATTTTGTGTCCAAATACATTCGACTGCCGCTATTTGTGTTCTTGTTCACTACACTACTACTATGTACACTGTATACTAGTTACTGTAACCCAAATAAATTATAAATTTATAACATTAGGGCCAGGAAATCAAGCTGTTGTTAATATGATCTTTTGTTTGGTTGATTTATTCTAAAATAAGTGATGAAGCAAAAATATTCATTACTAAGCTTATGTATATACCTGTGTTAACAATCATTCTACATTATATCTTATGATTAAGTGATCAAAAAGACTTTGCACAGATTGATTTAATTCGAAAGTGATAATCATTACAAAGGGACTTTATTTAGGTACTATTAAAAACTATGAAGAACTTTGAAATTATTCAGTTCTAGTAGGAGAACTATCTAGCATTTCGCACCCAATGATCTTGCTAGAAATTGTATCTAAGATTTTTAAGTATCGAGTAAAGAGCTTTACCGCCAGACAAAGTATTTCACATTTAGTTGTACACATTGTTTTCAAACTCAACCTATTTGTAATATGACACATAAACATTTATTGATTGCACTTTTAAAATATCTAAACTTCATTGGTCAAAAACCGTTACCAGCAGTAAAATATATCACTCTCAAACTATTATCATAGTCAGTAACACATGTGCATCTGAGCCTTAGAATAATGGAGATGTTTGGTTAAATAACTGCTAAATCATCATACATAAAAGTTAAATATAATTACCAGTGAAAGTGAATAAAGAGGTCTTTTATTGGATAAACATTGAATTTTTAAAAAAAAATAAAATAAAAATTAAATTAGAATACTACTTTCAAATAATATAAATTAAAAAATGACTACATTTTACGAAACTACTTATTTAGAAATAAGTAGACAAATTGTTTATCAGTTTATACCCATATAGTTTAAGATGTAATCATATAATGAATAAACCATAAAAATGAAATAATGAATGAAAAATTTAAAAATTGTGCTAAAAATCGATATTTTAATAAACTATTCCTTAAATCTATTCGTTTATTCAAATGAGGAAATGGAATATTTTCAGGAATAGGAATATTTAAAAATTCACATAAAGGTTTCCATCCATCATTTGGATCGAAAATTAATAAACGATCTTTTGGAACATAATTGATAATCTCTTGATTCCATTTAATAAAAGCATTTTTCAATTCATCATCTGTCATTTGATCATAATTTGAACCAAATGCCTTAGTGTACATTTTATCATGTAATATTGGTAAACTTTTCAATCCACGTAAACGATAAATAATATTTTCAGTAAATGTGACATGTTTAGTCATAACCATATCAGAAGCAGTTGTTGCTCGACAACTTGAAATCCATGAATCAGCATCTCGAATTGTTAAAATTACCTACAAAAAAAATCCGAGAAAAAATAATTCTTTCAGTATATAGGATATTTTTGTAAGCAATGATGGATAGTGGCTAGCATTGGAATCCAGTGTGACGCGTGTTTCGTCCTATTTGGAACTCGTCAGTTGGATGCACCTGCATCTCAGAGAGTTAATGTTCACTCTGCGACGCGCGTTCTGGATTCCATGTCTAGACACTATTAATTATTGCTTATAAAGCTTGTGATGAATTAAAACAATATCGAGGCAATACGCACAGTGTGCATATATGCCAATAACAGACTGATCAATTGCAGTGTTAAACCTCATTGGGAAGATACAAGCCAAACAATACCAAGTGAATAAATTTTAGTTATATTAAATCATTATAATAAACTTCTCTTGTTATTCGTTAAGATCAAATAATAAATATATCAGCTGATAAATTTTGTTTACTATTAAAAGTATTTAACAAATAGAATAGTTTACGTAATTTAATTAATATGAGCTGAATTTTTCATTTATGAACAGTTATAATAATGTACTTGATTCAATATAGAAGAATTTCAATTCTTACAATAAATATTCAACATTTAGACAGATTATTGGAACGTATTTATGCATCTTTTACGGTTGAATTCATCAGTTAATTAAAGCTAGACCATCATGGAAAACCTGAAAGCTTTGGATGTCCGTTTCGTCCCAGTGTGGGACTCCTCAGCAGTGCGCATCCATGATCCCGCACCGCAAGATTCCAAACCACGACCTATCGATCTCGCTCGCGAACACTTAATTTCTATACCACCGAGCTGTCTGGCATCCAACAGTGTTAATGTCTAACTTCAACTAATCCACAAAATCGTGCAACACATTCATCATTGTCATCAGTGAGTTAATATCTCACAACAGACCCAGTTGAACTTCACTAGTCACTGTTTCTCACTAGAACCCCAGGAAATACCTCTTAAAGCTAGTCACTAGTGAGCATATGATGATTCATATCAGAATTGATTTTTTGTTGTGGATATTATAGTAACTTCAATGGTTAAGATCATAAGTCAATTAAAAAAAGCAAACTAAAGTTCATTTACCTTGGCATTTGGATAAATATTCATTAATTCTTTATAAAATACACATGTTGGATAATCCACAGCAAATTTACACTCATTGAATATATCATTCCAATTAGCTTTATCAATATTAACACATTTCTGATGCATATTAAATATATTAATCCATTTTTTAATATGTGATTCTTGATATTTATAAATTACATCATACATATGATAACATGGTTGATTAAATAATAATTGAAGTGCAAATTTTAAACTAGTTGTACCAGTTCTCATTTGACCAGCACCAATAATAAGCAACTCGTTTGATATAGATAATGATGAGGATGATGATGATGCTGATGATGTTAACAAGGTGAATGATTGCAATATTAAAGTTCTTAATGTTTTTATTAGTAATGACGATAATCTGTTGAACATTGAGGTAAAACAGTATTTTTTCAGCAGACTACGTACGGTATTCACTTGAATTCCAAAAAAAAGGAAAATGATAAAACAACAGTTATATTAGAAAAACAAAACCTTATTGAAAAAGTAAGACAGTGTTTTACTAATTATAGTACTCAGTTTTAGAGAACTGAATACTGACTTAACGGTCTAAATTTAAGAAACTCATCAAGAGATCTGAAGATACCACTAGACTAATCAGCCGGCAACCAACGAATTAAACGCTCGCGCGCGAGGCTGATAGGTTATAGGTTCGAATCTCGCGGGGGTGAGATCGTGGATGCTCACTGCCGAAGAGTCCTTTATCAGGACGAAACAGCCGTCCAGTGTTTATAGGTTTTCCATAGTGGTCTGGCTTCATTTGACTCATGCTCTCAACCATTGAACTAAAAGTTATAAGTTCGACCCCATTTGTTTACAGACTATAAAGAAGGTACTTCGAACTAGGATGAACTGACTATACAATTTCACCTATTATTCAATGATCTGTTTTTTAGCTAATATGACTTAGTAATGAAGAAAATTTCTTATATATATAAATAAATATTCATGATTATTTTAATATACAATTAGTATTTAAACAGTTTTTTTTCTTTCTCAATACCTTCCTCTTATGATCTGTATTAATTTGTAATATTGAAACATTGAACAATTTTTGCGCTACGTTTCATCTGACATAAATTGTTTTTATTTTACAACAGATGATTAGTAAATTATGTTCGATTCAAGGAATTTTTAAAAAAAATGAAATAATTGCATAAGCAGGTGGCTATCAGAATATATCAGCCAAGTGAATAACGTGATGGCGTTTAAAGTGAACGGTTCGAATCCCGGAATTAATATCAACTGTAAGATGCAGACATATTCAACTGACCAGTCACAAATAGGATTTCACTTCTATACATTATCTATCATTGTATATAATACTTGTGATTTAAGGCAATATCGAAGCAATTCGCACTGGAGGCACATATGTCAATAAGAGTGAGACTGATGGTTAATTACAGTCTTAAACATCAATTGAAAAAACGATTCAAATACACAACAATATTAAATGAATTGAACAACTAACTCTATTCAGTTACATAATAAACTAAATGGAAAATAACAACAACAACGACACTATCACCGTTGGATGCCGGCTCAGTGGTCCAGTAGGTTAAGCGTTCGCGCGCAAGACCGAAGGCTCTGGGTTCGAATCCCGCGCGCGGGATCGTGGATGCGCACTACTGAGAAGTCCCATAATAGGACGAAACGGCCGTTCAGTGCTTCCAGGTTTCCAGAAGTGGTCTTACATCAATCGGTTCATGATCTCAATCGAAAACAACAAAAAAACTTTTTTACCTTTTTTTTTCTTGTTTAACCAACGTTGATTAGAACATATCAAATTGATTAAATTCACCAATTGATTTTCAATAATTTCTTCATCTGTTTGAACTTCTTTTTCATTCAATAATGGTTGTAATAGATTCATTGCAAAGATAAAAAAAAACAGAAAAGAAAAACCAAAAAAATAAATCTTTTTTTAATAAAAATGATTCAATGTTTTATAAATTTTTCTTTTTTCTTTTCTTTTTTTACAAAGAAATGAAAAGGAAATCGAAAGTTGAATGTATAATCAAGTTTGATTCAAACAAAATTTTCTATAATATATTAATATGAATAATAATGAATGAATGAATGAATGGATGGATGGATGGATGAAATAGAATGATAATTTATATGATAATTAATATACTACTAATTAAGTCTACTGATTATAAACGATTCTATAAAGTTATTCATTTCTATCTTGATCTTATATTTATATACTAATTTGAGGTATTCGAATAGGAATTTCCTTTTCATTAGCATAATTCTACAATGAATCATACATAGTGTGACTATTTTTTTGGTTGGTATGTTTCATTTTTGTTATTCTAATTCTTAAATCTGATTGATTGATCAAATTAAAATGAAGTTAATTAAAAAGTGGGAATCAACAAATCATACTGTAAGAATATATTTTTTTGTTTTGTTCTTCTTGTTGTTGTTGTGGTGGTGGAGGTGGTGAGGATGGTGGTGGTGGAAGATAATAAGTAGTACATAAGTTTTTCTTTTAAATGTTTATAAGTAACTGAATCATTTGAGGATAAACCATATGTATTACACATATTAAATGAGAATGAAAAAAATTACAACAATACTGTAAGTAAAACCATGTATTTCACATTGTGTATATTTAGCTCTATAATTAAACAATAAGTGCTTGAATATCTGGGCTATCTGTTTCTGACATTAACAGTCCTTTGTTTGTCTTAACACATCATTATTGGCCCTTATTCACATAATTTATTTAAGCGCGTTTATGAAAAGTTCTGTGCTTCCAGGTTTTCCATGGTGGTCTAGATTCAAATGACTTATGATCTTAACCATTGAAATTACTACAATCTCCACAAAAAACCCATCTGATGATATGCTTGTTTATTTCATAATGATTACGTAATTTATTTAATTGTTTAATTTATGAGTTCGAATAATTATTATTAAAATCATTGAACAGCTATTATAAGAAAAAAAGATGCATGCTTACTAGAAGTGGAATCTATGACTCAAGTTTCATCATATTTGGGAACTCGTTAACTGGATGTACCTGAATTTCACAATTGATCTTGACTCTGTTAGTCGAACCCAGTATCTTTTTCATTGTGAAATAGCAACAATTGGTGACGAATTCCTTGAGGATTGTATATGTATCATCCAGGAGTCAAAAACGGTATTGATTATTAGATAAGGGAAACTAGAATGGTTAATCTAGCTTCATTTGATTTGTATAAAATACTAATTTATACTTTTCTCTTAGTATATATACGCAGCATTATCTTAGTTTTTTTACAGTTGTCTTACTAATGATAAGTAATGTGTTTATAATAATAATAACAACAACAATAAATTGCTTTATAAGCAAAGATGGATAGTGGCTAGCAGTGGAATGCAGTTTGACGCGCGTTTCGTCCTGTTTGGGACTCGTCAACTGGATGTACCTGCGTCTCAGAGTTGATGTGAAATAAATTGCTTTGTTCAATATAACATGTTTGATTATATGATGATAGTAATGTACTACTAATTAAGTCTACTGATTATAAACTGTTTTGTTCTTAAGATGAATATAAAATGTTACAATAAATTCTAGTTTATTATCTATTTCACTAAATCATATCCAAAATAAATATGAAAATGTTTCTAATCAGTTGTGTTATTATTCAACTTCCTCGTGGAACATCACAATATACAATGAGGAAATGGTATCAATCACTTCAATGAATCAATATGAATTGAATCATAATTTTCTTCATGATAAGTTTGAAATTCTTTTAAAAAAGTATTCAGCGGTAAATAAATTTTCAAAATCAATAGCTTTGTAAGTCTTTGATATTTGATACTGATTATATTAGTTTTAATGTACTCATTTAGCAGAAGACGTTCAGTTATGTCTCTGCATCAGATCACGAGTGAGAACGCTATGCTCAACTTCTCCTACAACCGTTAGCCAGTTTAGATCAGTCACTGCTCAATTTATTAATAACCTATGAAATATATCTTCAAACTTCCTCACTTCTGACTATTGATTTCACTAGGTGGACACAATTCAATTATAAAAGGTGATACTGGTTAAAGTGTTGTCAAAATTCAAACTTTTACATAATATCAAAATAACGTTGATGTTGTATGCGCATATTCTCTTAATAATGATCAAATGATGTAACAAAACGGTGAACTACTCAGCGATTGACTTTACTTATCTTGTAATCAAAGAAACTTTCTCTAGACAAGTAAATTTTTTTCAAGAATATTGAAATCTACTGTATTTATTTATTTAAACACATAAACATTGGTACAAGAAGGTACCAAATAGATATGCGCCACATAAATCATTCGATTTGTGTAGGGGCTGGGATACTGCACGGATGCCCAGACCGAGGCAGGTGGTTTTCTTAGGGGGCCACACTCGGAGCCCTCGACCTAAAGGTCTAATCCACAAGGCAGTGGAGCAACTTCAGAAGATGCAGTCTCATGATAGCCGGTGACCAACAAATGGTTCATACACTATTTGTACTTTCAGGATCCTGGAGCTAGCCCATGTGCACCATTGATTTGGAATGAGGGTTTTCCAATTCCACTAAGTGGATCCTCCATATAGTACGGGATATTTCCCTTTAGTCCTCTCAATTTTGTAAACAACATCTCGTCACAAGAAGGTAGTGAGTAGGGCTTCCCTGACAGAGTTACAGTTTTAAGTATATACTGCCTTCAAGATGTCAGCATTATTTTTAGGAAACTAATTTTATAAAATGAA
This sequence comes from Schistosoma haematobium, assembly GCF_000699445.3. Lineage (NCBI taxonomy): Eukaryota > Metazoa > Platyhelminthes > Trematoda > Strigeidida > Schistosomatidae > Schistosoma > Schistosoma haematobium. The sequence goes on along the minus strand of NC_067196.1, from coordinate 4,567,288 downwards.
GTATAATTTCAGTGTACAGAACATTCTTTGATAATCCTTCTTTCAAAAGATTCATCTTTAATAAGTTTAATAAGATGGGAAATAAAGATCTTACATGTGAAAAGTATGTAATAAACTTGTGATTTAAAACGAAAATTAATCTATTTTAAAGAAGTTTAATAGATTTAAAGTAATCTTATTTGATATATATAGTTATAACTGATAAATAAGTCAATTATTGAGCAATTACTTCATACTTTGTTTAAAACATTCTTCTTTAATTCAATGTTTTGATTGGTTAATATTTTCAGCCAATCATATCTATCCTTGCGAAAATATGAGTCATAAAATTGAATTTACAGACAAACAGCTGATCCATCAATTTATAAACAATTAATAATTAATTAACTAATAATGACGTTTGAGATTATAGTTTTGTACAAGAGTAGTTCTATTTAATGAACAAATAGCTTATCAGTTAGGTATAAGTAAGAAATAATTCCATAGTACTAGATTTGCTAGAAAAAAAAGGTTAGGGTTAGGGTTACTGCCGATCCCAAGCCTCGATAAAGAAGGAGGGTTGGGTATGGGGTTAATGACCCTATCCCATAAAAAAAAACAACTCGCTAAAAAAGTACGCTAACCAGATAAAAAAGTTTTCTATGATAAAGAGTCAGTTGAATGAGATAAATTCATTGTATTTCTTATAAATTTCAATGTCAAAGTAATAACAAATATGATGTTGTCTAATTGTTTAGATCTAAATATATTCAGTCATTTAGTTCAATATTACTTAATATGAGACTAGGTAACTCGAGTTTGGGAACCCATTCCAGTTTTAGCTTTTCTTACGATTGTGATGAATATGTTTTATTGATATTAATTCATTATAAAAGTATAAATCTGATTATAACGTTGATTACATTTTTGTTTTTTTTTTCCTTCTCATTGATCTAGATATATTTTGGGTATCGGAACAGTTTAGGAACCCATCATTATAATCAATAACTCATTGGTTACATTTATAAAAATATCAACAAAAGATGGATAGTGGTTAGCAGTGGAATCCAGTTTGATGCGCGTTTCGTCTTATTTGGGACTCGTCAGCTGGATGTACTTGCATCTCAGAGTTGATGTTCACTCTGGGACTCTAACCCAGTACTGTTCGCTTCAAACGCCATCGCGTTTGAATATCAACAAAAGTTTTAAATATTTTTTCTAAGAAAAAGGTGATTTCATTATTTCAATATTTATTTGGAAAAAACAAACAAACTGGGACCTTTTTAATGTATTGAATTATATGTAATCACGTTGTTTCTAGATAATAGAACAGTTAGAGATAAGAATACTAACAGTTAGATACTTGAACATTTGATGAGATATGATCAATTAATGAAATCAAATATTAATATTAAGAACAATAACAGGGAGGATTTGCATGCATATAGCATAAGATTCTCTTTGAACCTAGCATACAACAATAGCATCATGTACTGTCGCATCGCTCTTAGCAGATCAGGCAACCTGAAAGTCATGAGATTACCATCAGGGTATACGACAGGCTAGGTACCACATTGTTATTAGAACTGTTTATAAATTCTGTGAAACACTATCAAGATTTCTTTATGTTTACCGCTTGAGTACATCCTAAAGTTGTTGTTATGTGTAAAGGAAAGTTTTAGCTCATTGTAATGAAGGAATATTTTAAATATTATTCTATTACCATATTTATTTATGACTTTTACAAATGTGTATTTAAAAATATCTTTATTCTCATAATTACATATTATATCTGTTTGATTTTGTTGACTTTAATAATGATTTTGATATCAGAGAGGGGTTTTATGGATATTATAGTAATTTTGATAGTTGATTTTATGAGTTATGGAGAGGAAAGTTCGTGGATGCGTACCACCGAGGAGTCCCATACTAGGATGAAACGATCGTCCAGTGCTTTCACGTTTTTCCATGGTGATCTAACTTCAATTGATTCATGAGTTTAACTATGAGATTTCGATATCATTTTACCTCTTTCTCATACCAACTTCGAATTCATTTCATAAGGCAAAATATATTTATTCAAATTTTTAAATAATGAAGATTTCTAGCTGAAATCGAAGTTTTTGGTTATGTTTAACCCATTGAACTTAATGGCTTAATTGTGAAACTTTCATTGTCATTCTGAGTAACATAATCGGTGCCTATTTTAAACATTGGATGTATCAAATCAATAATTAAAAACCTTAAAATCAATGTATATACTCAACAAGTGAATAATTGTCTTTTGTGATTCTTATCAATAATTACTATTCATATTTACTTGCATTTGGATTGCTACTTGTTATTACATGAAAAGTTGGATTATGTATTGGTGTAGGATAACAATATATATTTAGAATTATCAACAACTAGAGAGAAGAAAAGATGACTAAACGGATACTAATTCTAATATGCATAGCTAGTTCTTTTTTCAGGTTCTCTTAAAACGGAAATTTTTTCAGTTTTTGGCAAGTAAAGAAGACATAATCAATAGAATTTCTACAATAGTAAAACCTCAGTTTGAGATTATGAACCGATTGATGTTAGACCACCATTGAAATTCTGGAAGCTTTGGATGGCCGTTTCGTCCTATTTTGAGACTCCACAACAGTGCGCATCCACGATCCCGCTTGCGGGATTCGAACTCTTTAGACCACTGAGCCGATAATCAATGGCTCAAAAACCTAATAATATTTACAACCCTATACTAATAATCACATGTGCTGACTCGTGACTAGCTTCGTGAGGGAATTCCCAGAGTTCTAGTGAGAAGCCGTGACCAGTGGAGCTAATCCGTGTCGGGTAGAGACAGCTATCTATCTCAATACAATAGATGATCACGCAATTTCGTGCATTGGTTGAGATTAAATATTAACACCCTTGGATACCGACTCAATGGTCTAGAGCTTAAGTGTTCACACGCGGGACTGAAGTCCCTGGGTTCAAATCCCTCAATCGGGATCGTGAATGCGCACCGTTGAGGAGTCCCACAATAGGATAAAACGTCTGTCCAGTGCTTCCAGGTTTTCAATGGTGGTCTAACATCAATCCATTTATGATCTCAATCAATAACTTCATAATCTTCACAACCACATACTGATAAAAACCTCAGATGTCATTTTCTATAGGTAATAGACTCTACATTCAGGATAAATTGTAAACATCATTCAACTAAAAGCAATGATAAACAATTAAAGTAAAGATAGAAAGGATATCAATGTTCAGATGGAATAGAATACAAGATCAAAGATTCATGTTTTTTTCTCTCTCTCTTTCTTTCAATTCGCTATAACATTAGCTATGCATTAATTGATATAACATAGAATATTACTAATTTTAATTATTCACTATAAATCTCATTCTTATATGTCTACTAATTTTAATTATGTTTTCTATTCAAAATGATATAATATTCAATCATAGTAACCAGATACATTTAAACAACTTGTTATGATTTTTTTGTTTTTCAAGGTTAAATGAAAATTTGATTAACCAATCAGTTTTTATCGTTTTTCTTCTTCTTTTTCTTTTTGCTCACGACGAAATTCAGTTTTACTTGTGACAACTAACAGATTTTGTAGTTGTTTTCTTTTCTTTTATAATTAAAATACAAAGTAACCGAAAGTGATTTTAATCAGACAAAATGAATCTCTAATATTTTTTTTTTCATTTAAAGAGAATAATTAATCAGTGTCTACGTAGCAACTAAATTTAGGATCATTTTTTTCATAAAAAAATTGAAGTCAGTAGCATCTATAAGACTTTTTTCTGTATACTGAATATGTTATTATCAAACATTCTAGAAAATCAGTTCCTTTGTGGAGTGTTTGCTACTTATGTCGATATAAGTAGTATATAACGTTGGCGTATTGTGCTTCCGTACAATGAACAACCAAGAAGTTACCTTTTCTGCATCTGTATGGTAGACAGCTACAATAAGATCTGGCCAAAACAACGGATATAGACGGCAACAAGGTTAAGAAAAGAGAGGACGTAGGCAATAAGGAACATGGAAAAGAAACAAATATCAGACATAAAAAAGGCGGAAAAACAGAGGAGAATGTGAGTCTTTTTCAGTTGGGGACTTGGTAAAGTGTAGAGAACGGACAGGTAACGTAGCAGGGAGCCCAAGGTCAGGAAAACTGTTCCTGAACTGGGAAGGACCGTATACTGTCGCAGATTGACATGGTTTGGTTTACACGATCCTTCACTACACCTTGTTTATCAGAATTTTCCATGTTGTAATTAACAATAGTTCACTAGCCTTCAGTAAGTTAATATAACTGATACAATCATTTGAATTATCGGCATTAAATATACAATCGAATAAATTTTTATTAAGTGAAGCCAAACTGAAGATCACATTAAATATAGTTCTATTATGAAACGAACATTGACTGTCTCATCACTGTCAATTTAAGGATGTTTCGTTCCATTTAAAATTTTTCTGAAAATGTACTATCAACAGTTGACGTTAATTTATTTTCATAGTTAGATTTAAGAGTCAGTTGAAGCTAGGCCACCACCATGGAAAACCTGGAAGCATTGGATGTCCGTTTCGTCATAATGTGAGACGCCTCAGTAGTTCACATCCACTATCCCGCATCGCAAGATTCCAAGCCACCACCTATCGATCTCGCGCGCGAGCGCATGACCTCTGGACTACTTAGCTGGCCGGCATCCAACAGTGTTAATATCTAACTTCAACTAATCCACGAAAATGAGCCACTCATCCACCATTGTCATCGGTGAGTTACTATCTCACAACAGACCTGGTTGAACTCCACTAGTCACTGTTTCTCACTAGAACTCCAGGAAATACCTCTTGAAGCTAGTCACTAGTGAGCATATATATTGGTTCATATGAGAAGGGGTTTTTATGGATATTATAGTGATTTAGTAGTTGAATTCATGAAATGACACGACCGTCCGGTGCATCTCGCATTTCCATGGTGGTCTATCTTTAATTGAATTATGAATTCAATTATTAAATTACTATAATATCCATGATACCTTTCACTGATTAATTTATTTTCCGAACTTAATTGTATTGCATTGAGTATGATTTGCTAAGATCATTCAATTGGACTTCTATCTTCAATATTTTCAAATTACACAATTGGTGTGATATGATGCATTTAATATCGAATGTCACTGATAAGTTACTATCTTCCTCTTACCCAATTCACATTCTATATCTTATTGTCAAAAGATAGAAAATGAAATATAAGTTTAGATTAAATACTGAATGTCATACTATCTTTATATTAGACTTGTTTCAAATGGATTCTTTTAACTACAAATATGAATTGTAAAACATTAAAGCTTAGAGATGGTGGAGAAGATCTGTAATTCAGGTGGATGATTTTGATGGAGTTCTGTTCTGTGAGCTGGATGGTTTGGTTGTGGAGCTTTCATTGTTCTCCTGACGATGTCGTTCAGAAGAACGATGAATGCTTCACGACCAAACCATCCAGCTCACAGAACGAAACTCCATTAAAGCTTAGAAATAAACAAGGTTTAATCTTTTTTTATGGACACAAAGGTTTACAACCATATCTCAGTAAATTTAATCAATAAAATAAGATATTGAATAACAAATGAAAAGATTATACAAGACAATTAATCCAACTGATGATGTATTTGGGAATACGAAACTAGCTAAACTATTTATATGGTATATCCAAGGCTTACATGCTTTGAATGAAATAGCGTTGGAGAAAATTTGCACTATAAATTGAAATTATCTAGAAAACTATTGAAAATATGAGAAAACTGAATGATTGTTACTTCGTCATACTAAATTCTTCGTTAATATCCATTCACTACCACAATAGAAATCAAATTCACGATCTTCAAACCTTATGAGAAGAAAAATGAACTTGGAACCTATGAGCCAGTAATCAGCTATTTGATTCTCCGATATTTCACTAACTACAGATTTTCACTAAATCTTTAGGAATCATTTAGAAAGTTGATCAATAGCTATTGAATAAGGTGGGATTTAATTGGAAAAGTTTATTAGATCAAACTCATTATGCAATCGTTTATTGGTACAAGTATAGAACGTGAAGAATGTTGTAATCAGCTGGAATAAAGTATACAAAAAACATAATAAAAATGTTAGACTGGTGTAGAATCGACCATAGCTCTTATAGAAAAAAACTTACTATGCCCATTGTTTAATAACTTTCATGTAAGAAAGATGTTTATAAATTACATGTAATTGTGTTACTTTAGACTGACTGATTTAAACAAACAACATCGTAATTTAATCGATAAATATACACCATACTAATTTGAATAAGGATAACATCAATGCATTGTAGACTAGTGGTAAAAATGTTACATTATTAATCAACGAATTAATCATGAAACTAAGTTTAACGTCACTCTATTTGGTACTTGAATGAAATGTATACTCAAATCTCGCGGGGAGCTGGATCGTAGATGCTCAGTGCTGAGGAGTCCCACAATAGGACGACACGGCCGTCCAGTACTTTCAGGTTTTCCATAGTGGTCTAGCTTCAAATGATGCATGATTTCAACTATTGAAATTTCTAAAATCTCCACAAAACCCCTTCTGAAATGTATACTAGTTAGACAACTTTCAGGTAGCATAACATGATATTGGTATTTAGCAAAATTCATAACCTTGCTTGTAAATGTTTTAATCCTGTAGTAAGTCAGAAGAATTTTTCGGCCTCCCACATTGTACAAACATTCCATGTACTTAAATTAATGGTTGCTCTGGTTATCAGAAGGGGCATCAGTCTCGTGAATTCCGAAGAAACTCGGTATTCACAAGGAAGCGTTATAACTCTTTTAAATGAGGACTTTCTAACTCCCAGGGCCGAGTTTAAATGGTTTCAATGATTTTTTTCCTGTTGTCGTTTTTTAGCTAGTTAGTTTTCTACGGGATGAGGTCGCTAACCTCATGCCCAAGCCTCCTTCTTTATCCGGGATTGAGACCGGCAGTAACTCCAGAGGGGCTTTAGGTGGAGTTTTAATCCTACAAGAATTAAATTATAATCCAATTAGCTTAAAATTAATTTAATTGACAGTGGTACTGAGTGGACTCGGTGGCAGTCTTCATTGAAATAAAGATTTTGTTGAATTCCTGGATACTCTAGGATTCTCAAAGAACACATTTCCTCCTTATTAACACGTAACATGTAATATAATACAAAATACGGTCTTGTAATTCAAGCTATAGTAGACTGAAGAATTTAATGAAAACATGAAAATTTATATTAGCCCACATTACTTCTCTAAAACTGATGACATATGTACTTAATTGCTGTGCAAGTTTATGTTTCCATGCCTTTGATAAACAACCATTAAGCAATCCTTCCTCAAAGGAATATTCATTATTAATTTATCAATCTGTAATCACTAATACCGACCAGATTTTACCAATCAGGTTTCAATGTGAAGCTAGTTTTTTTATCACTCAATAATCAACGAATGTGAAGATTTCTATCCTACAGAAGGTTAGTCGCGATACAAATAGCTCAGTGATGATATCATCACAGTTAAGTTGATGATAGTTTTCCAATCTAACAAACGACAAAAAACTTTACAATTCTAGGTAAACTCTACGTTGATAAATGCTAACTAACATAAAACTCATATTCAGAATATCCTAATGACGTCATCCAACTACCTAATATTAAGACAATCAGTTGGCAGAAAGTTGGGGGCGGCTAAACCAACACGTGCCATCAGTACAAGAAGTCACTAACTTGTGCTCTGAGCCATGTGGATGGTAGATGCAGACTGCTGTGTTGGAGTCTGCGTGACTATCATAACCAATGGTTGGAGACTGTGTGTGTATGTATGTGTGTGACATGGCTCAGAATCTATCACAATGGTGTTGGTGCATACACTCTCTGTCTTCCCTTAAACTATGAGATTAAAATCGCTTCATATCTTTCTTTCTACGAACTGATTCTTCCTTCTTATACTATATCTTTATATGCAATCTTTCGTTTATATATTACCACTACTGAATTAACTACTTTTATTAATCCGGTGTTCATCTTGTTATGCTAATGAGTGAGGTGTGGCAACTTGGACCGATGCATATATGTTCCTGATCATATGTAGTAGCTAACTGACTGAATCAGTCTAAGAAATTGAAACGATCACTTTCAATAAATTACATTCCAAAAAAAAACACTATCTAAACAAATTTTCAATGGATTGTTAAAATCATATTAATCGCCTTGATAGAAAATACATTGTATTTTCAAATTTATTCCATAGACAAATTGCACACATACCTATTTACAAACGAGTCTACCTTGTCGTTGTTGTTGTTGTTGTGTAATTGGAATCAACTGAATATAAAATTCAGTCGGTTCTTTTTTGTCTAATTCAATCATGTAATGATGTCAATTATCAATGAATATAAATGACTATGAAGCGTAAACGAAAATTAAAATAAAACAACAACAACAACAACAAAAACTTGTAAGATTTAGTTGTCATGATCATTTAAATCAGGAAGATTACTGTTGAAAACTTTCATAATTCTTATAATGTATTACTTATTCAAGTAAATAACCTAGATATTAGACATATAGATAGAACTAGCCAAATTGGTTTAAAATTGTGTCATACTACTTACTTAGTTAAAAATTATTTCAATTTTAAACGGCACCTGACATTTAATTAATGCATGTTACTTATTATTTTTTCTTTCGGGACTAAATCATAAAATGTATATCTGTAACCATGGTTGCAAGTATTTAAAACAATAGTTATATTGTTCATTCCATATTGTAAATTCATATGACAATATGGATAAGATACATATTGTTTCACATGTGCGTGTGTGTGTGTGTGTGCATGTGTGAGTATATGTGTATATATACATATATATGTGTGTATGTATATGATCTGAATTACGAAACGAAAAACAAAGCTTATTAAGAAAAAAAAAAGAAAGAATATTTTATCTATGAACAAAATATTTACAGTAAAGCTTTTCTTATTATCAAAAATAGTAAAAATGAATGGTGTACCAATTTAGTTTTGTTGGATATCCGAGGAGTTAGTTAGTGATAATGAAACTATCAAGATTATTACACTTAGTATTGTTTTACTTGAATCTTCCCATTGATGTTTTAGGACTGAAATTGATCAGTCTCTTATTGGCATATGTGCATACTGTGTGTATGCCTCGATATTGCCTTAATTTACAAGCATTATAAGCAAAGATGGATAGTAGCTAACAGTGGAATCCAGTTTGACGCGCGTTTCGTCCTGTTTGTGACTCGTCACCTGGATGTGCCTGCATCTCAGAGTTGATGATGAATTTATTAAATTCCATCTTGTATTCAATTATCCTAATTATAAACTTTTAATATCAGATGGGTTTTGTGGATATTATAGTAATTTCAATGTTTAAGATCATGAGTCAGTTCAAGCTAGATCACCATGGAAGACCTAGAAACACTAGACGGCCGTTTCGCCCCGCTGCGGGACTCCTCAATTGTGCACATCCACGACCTCGCGAGATTGGAACCCAGGATCTATCGGTTTCGCACGCGAACACATGACCACAAGAACATTGAGCCGACGGCATCCAACAGTGTTAATATCTAACTTCAACTAATCCACGAAATTGAGTCACACATCCACAATTGTCATCAGTGAGTTACCATCTCACAACACGCCTGGTTGAACTCCCCAATCACTATTTCTCACTAGAACTCCAAGATATACGTATTGAAGCTAGTCACTAGTGAGCATATGTTGATTAATATCAGATAGGTTTTGTGAATATTATAGTAATTTCAATGGTTAAGATCATGAGTCAGTTGAAGCTAGACCACCATGGAAAACCTGAAAGCACTTATACTCAACTTATTAACTGTTGATATATGCTTTTACTTACTTATGCCTACTATACCTCGTCGAGGAGCGTAGGCCGCCCATCAACACTCTCCATCCAGTTCTGTCTTAGGTAATCTTTTCTAGTTCTTTTCACTTACTATTCATCCTTATCATGTCAAATTCCAAACCCGGGTGCAGTGTGTTCTTCTGTTTTTCTCTTTTTCGTTTTTGTTCAGGATTTCAAGTTAAGGCTCGCCTTGTGATGTAGTTTGGTGATTTCTGTAATGTATGTCCTATCCATTTCCATTGTCTTTTCCTCGTTTCCTGTTCAGCTGCAAGCTGGTTTGTTCTCTAACACAGTAGGGTGTACCTGATGGTATCCGGTCAATGGATGTTGAGTATCTTGTATAGGCAACTAGTTATAAATACTTGTACCAATTTCATGGTGGTTGTAGTAGTTCTCCAAGTTTCAACTCCGTGTAGTAGAATTGTCTCGACGTTCTTATTGAACATTCTGACTTTGATGTTGATTGACAGTTGTTTCGAGTTCTACATGTTCTTCAATAGTGGGAATGTTGCCCTTGCTTTGCCAATCCTCACCTTTATGTCTGCATTAGATCATCCACGTTCGTCTATGATGAATCCCAGATACGTGAAAGATTCCACATCTCCCAGAGCTTCTCCATCAAGTGTGATTGCATTGGTGTTCTCCATGTTGTATTTGAGGATCTTGCTTTTTGCTTTGTGTGTGCTGAAACCTACTGATGCAGAGGCTGTTGCTACACTGGTTGCATTCATCGACATTTGTTTATGTGTACGACACAGAAGGACCAGGTTATCTGCGAGTCCGAATTTTATACCTGATTCCAAGCCGTCCATTGCATTCCATGTTTCCTCTCAGATGTCGAAGTCTTCATAATCCAGCTGATCATAAGGAGAAAAATAAGTGGAAGAAGTAAACAGCCTTGGTTGACTCCGGTCCTCACTTGGAATACGTCTGTCATCTGTACTTCATGCATCACATTGCACTGTATTCCATCGTAAGAATTCCGTATGATGTTGACGATTTTCTCAGGTACTCCATAGTGACGAAGAAGTTTCCATAATATTCTCCTATCCACACTGTCGTACGCTTTTCTCCTAGTCACGAAAGTTGATGTATGGTGACAAGTTCCATTTGATTTATCTTTCAACGATGATCCGTGGTGTTGAGATGAGGTCTGTACACGACCGATCATTACGGAATCCAGCATGTTGGTCTCGAAGCTGAGTGTCTACGGAATCGTTCATCCAGTCCAGCAACACTCTGTTGAAAACCTTTCCTAGTATCTATCGTAATGTGATGCCTCGGTGGTTCTCACATTTGCTCAGATCGTCTTTCTTTGGTATCTTGATGAGGCATCCTTCTTTCCAGTCCATCGGCACTTGTTCTTCCCCACAAATCTTTCTGAACAGAGTGTGGAGCATGTTTGCAGTAACTTCTATGTCTGACTTTAGAGATTCAGCTGTCACATTGTCAGGTCCCACTGCTTTCCCGCTCTTTGTTTGTCTGATGGCCATCCTGGTTTCTTCAACCGCATGTAGCTCTCCTAGAGTTACTGCCGGTCACAAAACCGGGTAAAGGAGGAGGTTTGGACATGGGGTTGAAAACCCCATCCCATAGAAAAAAATCTTGCTAAAATACGACAACCTGATATATGTTCTATCGCTTCATAATTGAGATCACGAATCTACTCAAGTTAGACAGCCAATGATGTATACAATAAACAATAGATGGTTGTTTTGTTTTAATAGACAACTTCAGAATTATCTTTAATTTTTTAATGGTTAACCAATAAACCAATTTTCCTATTTTTTTACCACTTACAATTTACTTTTGTACAATTTGTGATTTACGATTTGTAATGAGATGTAATCATTTAATCCTACGGTCATACTGATAAAATTCTTGTAGAGACACTATGTTTGTGTTATATCCGAGTGGAGATTAAGTTACAGGTAACTTCCGAGGACTATTCATGGACTAATATTCTTATTGTATAACTACTTAACAATTACACTATGTATATTTATATTCCTTTTATGATAAGCTTTATTTTGACCTATAATTTATTATTGTACGATTTACGGTTCTTAAGTTATGTTCAGTTTATTAACTAATGCCTCCCACATTCACAGCCACTTTTTGGCTTATTTGTGTACAAATATTATTTCCTATTTTATGGTACGTTGCGGTCTGTATGATTGATATATAAACCAAGTATGCCTGAAATAAACGATCTGCTCTGATTCGGAAGCTGGTATTGTGTTCTGGACTCAAGTGGAAGGGCTCGTAGGACATAGGACCAATAAGGACGCTAAACTGCCCACACCGGTTGAACGTCATTGGTTGGCCTAGTGTGAAGATTCGTATAAGTCGTATTCGGATTGGTAGATAAGTCGTGTGATCGAAAAGTCAGACATCCAAGGTCATAACAATTGGCGACGGGGATTTTGGCAAAACAAAATAATTGGGAGACGCAAGGTCATAACAGTTTGTCTTCTAAATGGCTGTTGAGAACAGAAGAAGCTGTAGTGGATCAATGAAATTTTTTTATTCACGGCCTTTATGTCATACATTTGTGTTATTTGATAGAGTGAATGGTAATGGTCGGATTGATGTGATGTCGTGATTCAATTAAATGAACATATAAAACGGGTTGAAGACATAGAAAGTTTCATAATAGAATACGCGAAGTTTGTTAACAAGAATAGATTGGCAATAAAAGAATGAATAGCTCTCAACAGAAGTAATTAAAGACGTTTAGTTGAAGACTTATAGAAATTGCATCGGTTTTTAGATTATCATATACAGACATTAGCTTGAGCACCACTGAAAGACTGAAACAACCCAAAAGCTCTTATGTTTTAATAGGAGACGACACCACATCTGTGACTTCACCGGTAGTCAAACATAAAGCCTTCATGTCTCTTGACAAACGATTGAGCACTAAAAACTTCGGGTCGGCGTCCAACAGTACAACTTCCGTTTAAATTACAGTATGACAATAATCTAATACCATTAGTGATAACTGGTTTGCTATTGACAAATCTGAACTTCATCATTTATGATTTGAGGAACATCTTAAATTCATCAGTGAGCAGTATGACAAAAAATGTCAAGAACTAAAGAAACGTTCATTTGATAAATTGGATGCCAACTCAGTGGTCTAGAGGTCAAGCGATCGCGCACGAGACTGAAGGCTGTGGATTGGAATCCCGTAAGCGGGATCGTGGATGTGCACTGCTGAGGAGCCCCACAATAGGACGAAATGGTCGTCGAGTGCTCTCAGATTTTCGACGATAGTCTAACATCAATCGGTTCATGATCTCAATAAAAAATAAAGTAGTTTTGTCATAGAAGAACAGATAAATCTCATAAAATCAATACTGATCGAAACTAGAAAATTACTAAAATCAAAGAACAAAATATGGAATCAATACCACCCAACGATTAACTGAACTATATTCTCACCAAAAATGACATTTAACATTGAATTCAAGGATTACAGAATTTAAAAATGGCATATCACAAACTCCCTACTTTGAATTACTTTGCTAGTGATCGACAGTAAACCTGTGTTTCATAATATTATGAATACGAAGCTGTGTTCTCAGATCACTTCAGTGTCTATTTATGAAATAATCTATTTCAGCAGAGTTCAGTAAATTGATAGTGTTTAAGAATAATATACAGCACGCTTGAAAAGAAGCAGTAGTCGATGTAAAGAAAATGACATGCACATTATTATTACTATTATTATTATTATTATTATTATTATTATTATTATTATTATTTGAACAAATAAATATTGGTACAAAAGAGCACCAAACACGTAAGCGACACTTTGAGATGTGACACTGATGCCCAGACCACAATGGATGGTCTACATAAGATGCCACACCCGGAGCCTTCGACCTGAAGGCATGATACAAAAGGCATTGGAGCAACGTCAGCAAATTAAGTCCCATGCTTATCGGTGACCAACTATTGGTTCATACACCAATTGTTCCTACAAGATCCTGGAGCCCTTGAGCATCACTGGATTGTAATCAGCGCTTTCTGAATACCCTGAGCGGATGCTTCGTGACCTCCATTTCAGTTAAAGCGCTGGAAATTGAGTTTTAGCCCTCCCAATTTCGTGAAAAACACACCGTCTGAGAACAGACAGTTAGTGGCACTTCAGTGGCAGTGGCTGTAAACGCGTGGTCACGAGAGAGAGGTCTCACCCAACATTTAAGGATACCAAGACATTCATAGGCAAGCAAATTAATAAAACAATAAACATAGACTGAACAATCAATAGAATTTCAGACATTTTTCTTATTCCGTCAGTGTATGAAACCAATCAACGCCGACCAAGATATTAAATGCTTGCAGTGAGAGTGACATACAACACTCACATCTAAGTATATTTCAACGACTGATTACATAATTGAGTAAATTAGTTACATTTGTCGGTTATATCAGTTCCATCTTCTGATGTTGTAAATTGTGCTCAAATACTAAGTGATGTACATTTTGAAATTACAAAACCCTAATATCATTACACGATAATAATAGTAATAACAATAATCAATAAATTACGTTCTCCATGTCGTAAGAGGTTGAAGAATCAACTCATCTAAAATTTCCGTTCATTAATCACTCGTCACATTTACACTAACATCATCGTGACATTCTCAGTGTCCATTCAATTCAATTCCCTATGTTGACGATCCCAATAGTATTCGTCGTCAAAGTCTGGAAAACCAACAAAACAAATGAAAACGGTAAATTCAATCACCATCAAAAAGAAGCTTCTCAGAAATATCTAGAAAATGATTAATTATCTGTGACATTTTGATTGGATATCAATTCATACAGTTGGTATATTGAACATGTTTCGCGGAGTTTCTACGAAACACACTGTCACACAGAACTCTACAAATATACTCGATCATTAGTACATAACTAAACTTAAAGTAAAATCCATACATTTCACAACTTTCCTCTTCTGTTCAAGTTGATGTATAGAAGTAGTGTGAGGTGATGCGAAGTGACTAGAAAGTCAGTTATGAATGTTCCAGTAGCGGATACTTATGGATTACAATTGGACCAAAATTTCATTTCCCATAAAACTACGAGAAAGAATTCATCATTATCAGCAGCAGCATCAGCAACAACAACATCACTGAAATCAGAACACGCAATAATCGAATCTGATTTGTGAATTGCTCATTTATGACGAACTCAAATAACCTATTCACAATAGACATTGACAACCACTTGGATTACAAATAATCCATTGGCATATCACTACAAATAATCATATGCTTGATATTAATCGAAACACACACAGAATAAACACAATGATAGTTGAAATTATAATTACATAATTAGTAAGTAATATTAACAATAATGTAGGACAAGAATCAGAGTAAAGAAAGAATTTCAACCGATTACAACTACTATTAGTTGTTATACATTTTCATTTTAAAATATGCAGATAAATCCACTCATGGTGTCATTTCATTTGACACATCATTTCAACATTGTTTTAGTTTATACTAGAAAATTTCATCATTTTTTTATTATTATTACAGAAATACAGTCTCTTCTTTTTAATCTATATACATAACACAACGGATACAAAGTTTATCGGAAACATTGGTGCGTCATCGACATTCAAAAATGAATCAAAACGATATGTCTGGAAAATGTGTTTTCTGGCATGGAATCCATGTAATGTTTATTCTACATCTTATCGCGAAACACACATCAGACATTCACAATTACTGCCAAAAGCAGCAGCAGCAGCAGCAAAGCAGCATTCAGCAGCAGCAGCAGTTGTATGCAGTTGTAGCAGCAGCAGCAGCAGCAGCAGCAAGCAGCAGCAAGCAGCAGCAGCAGCAGCAGCAGCAGCAGCAGCAGCAGCAGCAGCAGCAGCAGCAGCAGCAGCAGCAGCAGCAGCAGCAGCAGCAGCAGCAGCAGCAGCAGCAGCAGCAGCAGCAGCAGCAGCAGCAGCAGCAGCAGCAGCAGCAGCAGCAGCAGCAGCAGCAGCAGCAGCAGCAGCAGCAGCAGCAGCAGCAGCAGCAGCAGCAGCAGCAGCAGCAGCAGCAGCAGCAGCAGCAGCAGCAGCAGCAGCAGCAGCAGCAGCAGCAGCAGCAGCAGCAGCAGCAGCAGCAGCAGCAGCAGCAGCAGCAGCAGCAGCAGCAGCAGCAGCAGCAGCAGCAGCAGCAGCAGCAGCAGCAGCAGCAGCAGCAGCAGCAGCAGCAGCAGCAGCAGCAGCAGCAGCAGCAGCAGCAGCAGCAGCAGCAGCAGCAGCAGCAGCAGCAGCAGCAGCAGCAGCAGCAGCAGCAGCAGCAGCAGCAGCAGCAGCAGCAGCAGCAGCAGCAGCAGCAGCAGCAGCAGCAGCAGCAGCAGCAGCAGCAGCAGCAGCAGCAGCAGCAGCAGCAGCAGCAGCAGCAGCAGCAGCAGCAGCAGCAGCAGCAGCAGCAGCAGCAGCAGCAGCAGCAGCAGCAGCAGCAGCAGCAGCAGCAGCAGCAGCAGCAGCAGCAGCAGCAGCAGCAGCAGCAGCAGCAGCAGCAGCAGCAGCAGCAGCAGCAGCAGCAGCAGCAGCAGCAGCAGCAGCAAGCAGCAGCAGCAGCAGCAGCAGCAGCAGCAGCAGCAGCAGCAGCAGCAGCAGCAGCAGCAGCAGCAGCAGCAGCAGCAGCAGCAGCAGCAGCAGCAGCAGCAGCAGCAGCAGCAGCAGCAGCAGCAGCAGCAGCAGCAGCAGCAGCAGCAGCAGCAGCAGCAGCAGCAGCAGCAGCAGCAGCAGCAGCAGCAGCAGCAGCAGCAGCAGCAGCAGCAGCAGCAGCAGCAGCAGCAGCAGCAGCAGCAGCAGCAGCAGCAGCAGCAGCAGCAGCAGCAGCAGCAGCAGCAGCAGCAGCAGCAGCAGCAGCAGCAGCAGCAGCAGCAGCAGCAGCAGCAGCAGCAGCAGCAGCAGCAGCAGCAGCAGCAGCAGCAGCAGCAGCAGCAGCAGCAGCAGCA
The DNA here is from genome assembly GCF_000699445.3 of Schistosoma haematobium. Classification (NCBI taxonomy): domain Eukaryota; kingdom Metazoa; phylum Platyhelminthes; class Trematoda; order Strigeidida; family Schistosomatidae; genus Schistosoma; species Schistosoma haematobium. Next base: position 4,550,376 of record NC_067196.1, on the reverse strand, counting down.
GCAGCAGCAGCAGCAGCAGCAGCAGCAGCAGCAGCAGCAGCAGCAGCAGCAGCAGCAGCAGCAGCAGCAGCAGCAGCAGCAGCAGCAGCAGCAGCAGCAGCAGCAGCAGCAGCAGCAGCAGCAGCAGCAGCAGCAGCAGCAGCAGCAGCAGCAGCAGCAGCAGCAGCAGCAGCAGCAGCAGCAGCAGCAGCAGCAGCAGCAGCAGCAGCAGCAGCAGCAGCAGCAGCAGCAGCAGCAGCAGCAGCAGCAGCAGCAGCAGCAGCAGCAGCAGCAGCAGCAGCAGCAGCAGCAGCAGCAGCAGCAGCAGCAGCAGCAGCAGCAGCAGCAGCAGCAGCAGCAGCAGCAGCAGCAGCAGCAGCAGCAGCAGCAGCAGCAGCAGCAGCAGCAGCAGCAGCAGCAGCAGCAGCAGCAGCAGCAGAGCAGCAGCAGCAGCAGCAGCAGCAGCAGCAGCAGCAGCAGCAGCAGCAGCAGCAGCAGCAGCAGCAGCAGCAGCAGCAGCAGCAGCAGCAGCAGCAGCAGCAGCAGCAGCAGCAGCAGCAGCAGCAGCAGCAGCAGCAGCAGCAGCAGCAGCAGCAGCAGCAGCAGCAGCAGCAGCAGCAGCAGCAGCAGCAGCAGCAGCAGCAGCAGCAGCAGCAGCAGCAGCAGCAGCAGCAGCAGCAGCAGCAGCAGCAGCAGCAGCAGCAGCAGCAGCAGCAGCAGCAGCAGCAGCAGCAGCAGCAGCAGCAGCAGCAGCAGCAGCAGCAGCAGCAGCAGCAGCAGCAGCAGCAGCAGCAGCAGCAGCAGCAGCAGCAGCAGCAGCAGCAGCAGCAGCAGCAGCAGCAGCAGCAGCAGCAGCAGCAGCAGCAGCAGCAGCAGCAGCAGCAGCAGCAGCAGCAGCAGCAGCAGCAGCAGCAGCAGCAGCAGCAGCAGCAGCAGCAGCAGCAGCAGCAGCAGCAGCAGCAGCAGCAGCAGCAGCAGCAGCAGCAGCAGCAGCAGCAGCAGCAGCAGCAGCAGCAGCAGCAGCAGCAGCAGCAGCAGCAGCAGCAGCAGCAGCAGCAGCAGCAGCAGCAGCAGCAGCAGCAGCAGCAAAGCAGCAGCAGCAGCAGCAGCAGCAGCAGCAGCAGCAGCAGCAGCAGCAGCAGCAGCAGCAGCAGCAGCAGCAGCAGCAGCAGCAGCAGCAGCAGCAGCAGCAGCAGCAGCAGCAGCAGCAGCAGCAGCAGCAGCAGCAGCAGCAGCAGCAGCAGCAGCAGCAGCAGCAGCAGCAGCAGCAGCAGCAGCAGCAGCAGCAGCAGCAGCAGCAGCAGCAGCAGCAGCAGCAGCAGCAGCAGCAGCAGCAGCAGCAGCAGCAGCAGCAGCAGCAGCAGCAGCAGCAGCAGCAGCAGCAGCAGCAGCAGCAGCAGCAGCAGCAGCAGCAGCAGCAGCAGCAGCAGCAGCAGCAGCAGCAGCAGCAGCAGCAGCAGCAGCAGCAGCAGCAGCAGCAGCAGCAGCAGCAGCAGCAGCAGCAGCAGCAGCAGCAGCAGCAGCAGCAGCAGCAGCAGCAGCAGCAGCAGCAGCAGCAGCAGCAGCAGCAGCAGCAGCAGCAGCAGCAGCAGCAGCAGCAGCAGCAGCAGCAGCAGCAGCAGCAGCAGCAGCAGCAGCAGCAGCAGCAGCAGCAGCAGCAGCAGCAGCAGCAGCAGCAGCAGCAGCAGCAGCAGCAGCAGCAGCAGCAGCAGCAGCAGCAGCAGCAGCAGCAGCAGCAGCAGCAGCAGCAGCAGCAGCAGCAGCAGCAGCAGCAGCAGCAGCAGCAGCAGCAGCAGCAGCAGCAGCAGCAGCAGCAGCAGCAGCAGCAGCAGCAGCAGCAGCAGCAGCAGCAGCAGCAGCAGCAGCAGCAGCAGCAGCAGCAGCAGCAGCAGCAGCAGCAGCAGCAGCAGCAGCAGCAGCAGCAGCAGCAGCAGCAGCAGCAGCAGCAGCAGCAGCAGCAGCAGCAGCAGCAGCAGCAGCAGCAGCAGCAGCAGCAGCAGCAGCAGCAGCAGCAGCAGCAGCAGCAGCAGCAGCAGCAGCAGCAGCAGCAGCAGCAGCAGCAGCAGCAGCAGCAGCAGCAGCAGCAGCAGCAGCAGCAGCAGCAGCAGCAGCAGCAGCAGCAGCAGCAGCAGCAGCAGCAGCAGCAGCAGCAGCAGCAGCAGCAGCAGCAGCAGCAGCAGCAGCAGCAGCAGCAGCAGCAGCAGCAGCAGCAGCAGCAGCAGCAGCAGCAGCAGCAGCAGCAGCAGCAGCAGCAGCAGCAGCAGCAGCAGCAGCAGCAGCAGCAGCAGCAGCAGCAGCAGCAGCAGCAGCAGCAGCAGCAGCAGCAGCAGCAGCAGCAGCAGCAGCAGCAGCAGCAGCAGCAGCAGCAGCAGCAGCAGCAGCAGCAGCAGCAGCAGCAGCAGCAGCAGCAGCAGCAGCAGCAGCAGCAGCAGCAGCAGCAGCAGCAGCAGCAGCAGCAGCAGCAGCAGCAGCAGCAGCAGCAGCAGCAGCAGCAGCAGCAGCAGCAGCAGCAGCAGCAGCAGCAGCAGCAGCAGCAGCAGCAGCAGCAGCAGCAGCAGCAGCAGCAGCAGCAGCAGCAGCAGCAGCAGCAGCAGCAGCAGCAGCAGCAGCAGCAGCAGCAGCAGCAGCAGCAGCAGCAGCAGCAGCAGCAGCAGCAGCAGCAGCAGCAGCAGCAGCAGCAGCAGCAGCAGCAGCAGCAGCAGCAGCAGCAGCAGCAGCAGCAGCAGCAGCAGCAGCAGCAGCAGCAGCAGCAGCAGCAGCAGCAGCAGCAGCAGCAGCAGCAGCAGCAGCAGCAGCAGCAGCAGCAGCAGCAGCAGCAGCAGCAGCAGCAGCAGCAGCAGCAGCAGCAGCAGCAGCAGCAGCAGCAGCAGCAGCAGCAGCAGCAGCAGCAGCAGCAGCAGCAGCAGCAGCAGCAGCAGCAGCAGCAGCAGCAGCAGCAGCAGCAGCAGCAGCAGCAGCAGCAGCAGCAGCAGCAGCAGCAGCAGCAGCAGCAGCAGCAGCAGCAGCAGCAGCAGCAGCAGCAGCAGCAGCAGCAGCAGCAGCAGCAGCAGCAGCAGCAGCAGCAGCAGCAGCAGCAGCAGCAGCAGCAGCAGCAGCAGCAGCAGCAGCAGCAGCAGCAGCAGCAGCAGCAGCAGCAGCAGCAGCAGCAGCAGCAGCAGCAGCAGCAGCAGCAGCAGCAGCAGCAGCAGCAGCAGCAGCAGCAGCAGCAGCAGCAGCAGCAGCAGCAGCAGCAGCAGCAGCAGCAGCAGCAGCAGCAGCAGCAGCAGCAGCAGCAGCAGCAGCAGCAGCAGCAGCAGCAGCAGCAGCAGCAGCAGCAGCAGCAGCAGCAGCAGCAGCAGCAGCAGCAGCAGCAGCAGCAGCAGCAGCAGCAGCAGCAGCAGCAGCAGCAGCAGCAGCAGCAGCAGCAGCAGCAGCAGCAGCAGCAGCAGCAGCAGCAGCAGCAGCAGCAGCAGCAGCAGCAGCAGCAGCAGCAGCAGCAGCAGCAGCAGCAGCAGCAGCAGCAGCAGCAGCAGCAGCAGCAGCAGCAGCAGCAGCAGCAGCAGCAGCAGCAGCAGCAGCAGCAGCAGCAGCAGCAGCAGCAGCAGCAGCAGCAGCAGCAGCAGCAGCAGCAGCAGCAGCAGCAGCAGCAGCAGCAGCAGCAGCAGCAGCAGCAGCAGCAGCAGCAGCAGCAGCAGCAGCAGCAGCAGCAGCAGCAGCAGCAGCAGCAGCAGCAGCAGCAGCAGCAGCAGCAGCAGCAGCAGCAGCAGCAGCAGCAGCAGCAGCAGCAGCAGCAGCAGCAGCAGCAGCAGCAGCAGCAGCAGCAGCAGCAGCAGCAGCAGCAGCAGCAGCAGCAGCAGCAGCAGCAGCAGCAGCAGCAGCAGCAGCAGCAGCAGCAGCAGCAGCAGCAGCAGCAGCAGCAGCAGCAGCAGCAGCCAGCAGCAGCAGCAGCAGCAGCAGCAGCAGCAGCAGCAGCAGCAGCAGCAGCAGCAGCAGCAGCAGCAGCAGCAGCAGCAGCAGCAGCAGCAGCAGCAGCAGCAGCAGCAGCAGCAGCAGCAGCAGCAGCAGCAGCAGCAGCAGCAGCAGCAGCAGCAGCAGCAGCAGCAGCAGCAGCAGCAGCAGCAGCAGCAGCAGCAGCAGCAGCAGCAGCAGCAGCAGCAGCAGCAGCAGCAGCAGCAGCAGCAGCAGCAGCAGCAGCAGCAGCAGCAGCAGCAGCAGCAGCAGCAGCAGCAGCAGCAGCAGCAGCAGCAGCAGCAGCAGCAGCAGCAGCAGCAGCAGCAGCAGCAGCAGCAGCAGCAGCAGCAGCAGCAGCAGCAGCAGCAGCAGCAGCAGCAGCAGCAGCAGCAGCAGCAGCAGCAGCAGCAGCAGCAGCAGCAGCAGCAGCAGCAGCAGCAGCAGCAGCAGCAGCAGCAGCAGCAGCAGCAGCAGCAGCAGCAGCAGCAGCAGCAGCAGCAGCAGCAGCAGCAGCAGCAGCAGCAGCAGCAGCAGCAGCAGCAGCAGCAGCAGCAGCAGCAGCAGCAGCAGCAGCAGCAGCAGCAGCAGCAGCAGCAGCAGCAGCAGCAGCAGCAGCAGCAGCAGCAGCAGCAGCAGCAGCAGCAGCAGCAGCAGCAGCAGCAGCAGCAGCAGCAGCAGCAGCAGCAGCAGCAGCAGCAGCAGCAGCAGCAGCAGCAGCAGCAGCAGCAGCAGCAGCAGCAGCAGCAGCAGCAGCAGCAGCAGCAGCAGCAGCAGCAGCAGCAGCAGCAGCAGCAGCAGCAGCAGCAGCAGCAGCAGCAGCAGCAGCAGCAGCAGCAGCAGCAGCAGCAGCAGCAGCAGCAGCAGCAGCAGCAGCAGCAGCAGCAGCAGCAGCAGCAGCAGCAGCAGCAGCAGCAGCAGCAGCAGCAGCAGCAGCAGCAGCAGCAGCAGCAGCAGCAGCAGCAGCAGCAGCAGCAGCAGCAGCAGCAGCAGCAGCAGCAGCAGCAGCAGCAGCAGCAGCAGCAGCAGCAGCAGCAGCAGCAGCAGCAGCAGCAGCAGCAGCAGCAGCAGCAGCAGCAGCAGCAGCAGCAGCAGCAGCAGCAGCAGCAGCAGCAGCAGCAGCAGCAGCAGCAGCAGCAGCAGCAGCAGCAGCAGCAGCAGCAGCAGCAGCAGCAGCAGCAGCAGCAGCAGCAGCAGCAGCAGCAGCAGCAGCAGCAGCAGCAGCAGCAGCAGCAGCAGCAGCAGCAGCAGCAGCAGCAGCAGCAGCAGCAGCAGCAGCAGCAGCAGCAGCAGCAGCAGCAGCAGCAGCAGCAGCAGCAGCAGCAGCAGCAGCAGCAGCAGCAGCAGCAGCAGCAGCAGCAGCAGCAGCAGCAGCAGCAGCAGCAGCAGCAGCAGCAGCAGCAGCAGCAGCAGCAGCAGCAGCAGCAGCAGCAGCAGCAGCAGCAGCAGCAGCAGCAGCAGGCAGCAGCAGCAGCAGCAGGGCAGCAGCAGCAGCAGCAGCAGCAGCAGCAGCAGCAGCAGCAGCAGCAGCAGCAGCAGCAGCAGCAGCAGCAGCAGCAGCAGCAGCAGCAGCAGCAGCAGCAGCAGCAGCAGCAGCAGCAGCAGCAGCAGCAGCAGCAGCAGCAGCAGCAGCAGCAGCAGCAGCAGCAGCAGCAGCAGCAGCAGCAGCAGCAGCAGCAGCAGCAGCAGCAGCAGCAGCAGCAGCAGCAGCAGCAGCAGCAGCAGCAGCAGCAGCAGCAGCAGCAGCAGCAGCAGCAGCAGCAGCAGCAGCAGCAGCAGCAGCAGCAGCAGCAGCAGCAGCAGCAGCAGCAGCAGCAGCAGCAGCAGCAGCAGCAGCAGCAGCAGCAGCAGCAGCAGCAGCAGCAGCAGCAGCAGCAGCAGCAGCAGCAGCAGCAGCAGCAGCAGCAGCAGCAGCAGCAGCAGCAGCAGCAGCAGCAGCAGCAGCAGCAGCAGCAGCAGCAGCAGCAGCAGCAGCAGCAGCAGCAGCAGCAGCAGCAGCAGCAGCAGCAGCAGCAGCAGCAGCAGCAGCAGCAGCAGCAGCAGCAGCAGCAGCAGCAGCAGCAGCAGCAGCAGCAGCAGCAGCAGCAGCAGCAGCAGCAGCAGCAGCAGCAGCAGCAGCAGCAGCAGCAGCAGCAGCAGCAGCAGCAGCAGCAGCAGCAGCAGCAGCAGCAGCAGCAGCAGCAGCAGCAGCAGCAGCAGCAGCAGCAGCAGCAGCAGCAGCAGCAGCAGCAGCAGCAGCAGCAGCAGCAGCAGCAGCAGCAGCAGCAGCAGCAGCAGCAGCAGCAGCAGCAGCAGCAGCAGCAGCAGCAGCAGCAGCAGCAGCAGCAGCAGCAGCAGCAGCAGCAGCAGCAGCAGCAGCAGCAGCAGCAGCAGCAGCAGCAGCAGCAGCAGCAGCAGCAGCAGCAGCAGCAGCAGCAGCAGCAGCAGCAGCAGCAGCAGCAGCAGCAGCAGCAGCAGCAGCAGCAGCAGCAGCAGCAGCAGCAGCAGCAGCAGCAGCAGCAGCAGCAGCAGCAGCAGCAGCAGCAGCAGCAGCAGCAGCAGCAGCAGCAGCAGCAGCAGCAGCAGCAGCAGCAGCAGCAGCAGCAGCAGCAGCAGCAGCAGCAGCAGCAGCAGCAGCAGCAGCAGCAGCAGCAGCAGCAGCAGCAGCAGCAGCAGCAGCAGCAGCAGCAGCAGCAGCAGCAGCAGCAGCAGCAGCAGCAGCAGCAGCAGCAGCAGCAGCAAAGCAGCAGCAGCAGCAGCAGCAGCAGCAGCAGCAGCAGCAGCAGCAGCAGCAGCAGCAGCAGCAGCAGCAGCAGCAGCAGCAGCAGCAGCAGCAGCAGCAGCAGCAGCAGCAGCAGCAGCAGCAGCAGCAGCAGCAGCAGCAGCAGCAGCAGCAGCAGCAGCAGCAGCAGCAGCAGCAGCAGCAGCAGCAGCAGCAGCAGCAGCAGCAGCAGCAGCAGCAGCAGCAGCAGCAGCAGCAGCAGCAGCAGCAGCAGCAGCAGCAGCAGCAGCAGCAGCAGCAGCAGCAGCAGCAGCAGCAGCAGCAGCAGCAGCAGCAGCAGCAGCAGCAGCAGCAGCAGCAGCAGCAGCAGCAGCAGCAGCAGCAGCAGCAGCAGCAGCAGCAGCAGCAGCAGCAGCAGCAGCAGCAGCAGCAGCAGCAGCAGCAGCAGCAGCAGCAGCAGCAGCAGCAGCAGCAGCAGCAGCAGCAGCAGCAGCAGCAGCAGCAGCAGCAGCAGCAGCAGCAGCAGCAGCAGCAGCAGCAGCAGCAGCAGCAGCAGCAGCAGCAGCAGCAGCAGCAGCAGCAGCAGCAGCAGCAGCAGCAGCAGCAGCAGCAGCAGCAGCAGCAGCAGCAGCAGCAGCAGCAGCAGCAGCAGCAGCAGCAGCAGCAGCAGCAGCAGCAGCAGCAGCAGCAGCAGCAGCAGCAGCAGCAGCAGCAGCAGCAGCAGCAGCAGCAGCAGCAGCAGCAGCAGCAGCAGCAGCAGCAGCAGCAGCAGCAGCAGCAGCAGCAGCAGCAGCAGCAGCAGCAGCAGCAGCAGCAGCAGCAGCAGCAGCAGCAGCAGCAGCAGCAGCAGCAGCAGCAGCAGCAGCAGCAGCAGCAGCAGCAGCAGCAGCAGCAGCAGCAGCAGCAGCAGCAGCAGCAGCAGCAGCAGCAGCAGCAGCAGCAGCAGCAGCAGCAGCAGCAGCAGCAGCAGCAGCAGCAGCAGCAGCAGCAGCAGCAGCAGCAGCAGCAGCAGCAGCAGCAGCAGCAGCAGAGCAGCAGCAGCAGCAGCAGCAGCAGCAGCAGCAGCAGCAGCAGCAGCAGCAGCAGCAGCAGCAGCAGCAGCAGCAGCAGCAGCAGCAGCAGCAGCAGCAGCAGCAGCAGCAGCAGCAGCAGCAGCAGCAGCAGCAGCAGCAGCAGCAGCAGCAGCAGCAGCAGCAGCAGCAGCAGCAGCAGCAGCAGCAGCAGCAGCAGCAGCAGCAGCAGCAGCAGCAGCAGCAGCAGCAGCAGCAGCAGCAGCAGCAGCAGCAGCAGCAGCAGCAGCAGCAGCAGCAGCAGCAGCAGCAGCAGCAGCAGCAGCAGCAGCAGCAGCAGCAGCAGCAGCAGCAGCAGCAGCAGCAGCAGCAGCAGCAGCAGCAGCAGCAGCAGCAGCAGCAGCAGCAGCAGCAGCAGCAGCAGCAGCAGCAGCAGCAGCAGCAGCAGCAGCAGCAGCAGCAGCAGCAGCAGCAGCAGCAGCAGCAGCAGCAGCAGCAGCAGCAGCAGCAGCAGCAGCAGCAGCAGCAGCAGCAGCAGCAGCAGCAGCAGCAGCAGCAGCAGCAGCAGCAGCAGCAGCAGCAGCAGCAGCAGCAGCAGCAGCAGCAGCAGCAGCAGCAGCAGCAGCAGCAGCAGCAGCAGCAGCAGCAGCAGCAGCAGCAGCAGCAGCAGCAGCAGCAGCAGCAGCAGCAGCAGCAGCAGCAGCAGCAGCAGCAGCAGCAGCAGCAGCAGCAGCAGCAGCAGCAGCAGCAGCAGCAGCAGCAGCAGCAGCAGCAGCAGCAGCAGCAGCAGCAGCAGCAGCAGCAGCAGCAGCAGCAGCAGCAGCAGCAGCAGCAGCAGCAGCAGCAGCAGCAGCAGCAGCAGCAGCAGCAGCAGCAGCAGCAGCAGCAGCAGCAGCAGCAGCAGCAGCAGCAGCAGCAGCAGCAGCAGCAGCAGCAGCAGCAGCAGCAGCAGCAGCAGCAGCAGCAGCAGCAGCAGCAGCAGCAGCAGCAGCAGCAGCAGCAGCAGCAGCAGCAGCAGCAGCAGCAGCAGCAGCAGCAGCAGCAGCAGCAGCAGCAGCAGCAGCAGCAGCAGCAGCAGCAGCAGCAGCAGCAGCAGCAGCAGCAGCAGCAGCAGCAGCAGCAGCAGCAGCAGCAGCAGCAGCAGCAGCAGCAGCAGCAGCAGCAGCAGCAGCAGCAGCAGCAGCAGCAGCAGCAGCAGCAGCAGCAGCAGCAGCAGCAGCAGCAGCAGCAGCAGCAGCAGCAGCAGCAGCAGCAGCAGCAGCAGCAGCAGCAGCAGCAGCAGCAGCAGCAGCAGCAGCAGCAGCAGCAGCAGCAGCAGCAGCAGCAGCAGCAGCAGCAGCAGCAGCAGCAGCAGCAGCAGCAGCAGCAGCAGCAGCAGCAGCAGCAGCAGCAGCAGCAGCAGCAGCAGCAGCAGCAGCAGCAGCAGCAGCAGCAGCAGCAGCAGCAGCAGCAGCAGCAGCAGCAGCAGCAGCAGCAGCAGCAGCAGCAGCAGCAGCAGCAGCAGCAGCAGCAGCAGCAGCAGCAGCAGCAGCAGCAGCAGCAGCAGCAGCAGCAGCAGCAGCAGCAGCAGCAGCAGCAGCAGCAGCAGCAGCAGCAGCAGCAGCAGCAGCAGCAGCAGCAGCAGCAGCAGCAGCAGCAGCAGCAGCAGCAGCAGCAGCAGCAGCAGCAGCAGCAGCAGCAGCAGCAGCAGCAGCAGCAGCAGCAGCAGCAGCAGCAGCAGCAGCAGCAGCAGCAGCAGCAGCAGCAGCAGCAGCAGCAGCAGCAGCAGCAGCAGCAGCAGCAGCAGCAGCAGCAGCAGCAGCAGCAGCAGCAGCAGCAGCAGCAGCAGCAGCAGCAGCAGCAGCAGCAGCAGCAGCAGCAGCAGCAGCAGCAGCAGCAGCAGCAGCAGCAGCAGCAGCAGCAGCAGCAGCAGCAGCAGCAGCAGCAGCAGCAGCAGCAGCAGCAGCAGCAGCAGCAGCAGCAGCAGCAGCAGCAGCAGCAGCAGCAGCAGCAGCAGCAGCAGCAGCAGCAGCAGCAGCAGCAGCAGCAGCAGCAGCAGCAGCAGCAGCAGCAGCAGCAGCAGCAGCAGCAGCAGCAGCAGCAGCAGCAGCAGCAGCAGCAGCAGCAGCAGCAGCAGCAGCAGCAGCAGCAGCAGCAGCAGCAGAGCAGCAGCAGCAGCAGCAGCAGCAGCAGCAGCAGCAGCAGCAGCAGCAGCAGCAGCAGCAGCAGCAGCAGCAGCAGCAGCAGCAGCAGCAGCAGCAGCAGCAGCAGCAGCAGCAGCAGCAGCAGCAGCAGCAGCAGCAGCAGCAGCAGCAGCAGCAGCAGCAGCAGCAGCAGCAGCAGCAGCAGCAGCAGCAGCAGCAGCAGCAGCAGCAGCAGCAGCAGCAGCAGCAGCAGCAGCAGCAGCAGCAGCAGCAGCAGCAGCAGCAGCAGCAGCAGCAGCAGCAGCAGCAGCAGCAGCAGCAGCAGCAGCAGCAGCAGCAGCAGCAGCAGCAGCAGCAGCAGCAGCAGCAGCAGCAGCAGCAGCAGCAGCAGCAGCAGCAGCAGCAGCAGCAGCAGCAGCAGCAGCAGCAGCAGCAGCAGCAGCAGCAGCAGCAGCAGCAGCAGCAGCAGCAGCAGCAGCAGCAGCAGCAGCAGCAGCAGCAGCAGCAGCAGCAGCAGCAGCAGCAGCAGCAGCAGCAGCAGCAGCAGCAGCAGCAGCAGCAGCAGCAGCAGCAGCAGCAGCAGCAGCAGCAGCAGCAGCAGCAGCAGCAGCAGCAGCAGCAGCAGCAGCAGCAGCAGCAGCAGCAGCAGCAGCAGCAGCAGCAGCAGCAGCAGCAGCAGCAGCAGCAGCAGCAGCAGCAGCAGCAGCAGCAGCAGCAGCAGCAGCAGCAGCAGCAGCAGCAGCAGCAGCAGCAGCAGCGCAGCAGCAGCAGCAGCAGCAGCAGCAGCAGCAGCAGCAGCAGCAGCAGCAGCAGTTAAGCAGCAGCAGCAGCAGCAGCAGCAGCAGCAGCAGCAGCAGCAGCAGCAGCAGCAGCAGCAGCAGCAGCAGCAGCAGCAGCAGCAGCAGCAGCAGCAGCAGCAGCAGCAGCAGCAGCAGCAGCAGCAGCAGCAGCAGCAGCAGCAGCAGCAGCAGCAGCAGCAGCAAGCAGCAGCAGCAGCAGCAGGAAGCAGCAGCAGCAGCAG